>NC_139697.1:8692800-9292800 GCF_964188405.1 Protomyctophum parallelum
TGTCTCTGTCTCTGTCTCTGTCTCTGTCTCTGTCTCTGTCACACACGCACACATGCACACACACACGCACGCACACACACACACACACACACACACACACACACACACACACACACACACACACACACACACACACACACATGCCTGCGAGCACACACACACACACACACACACACACACACACACACACACACACACACACACACACACACACACACACACACACACGCACACACACTTCTCAGCCTGCTCTCCTTCCATCCTGTCTCTCTCTCTCTCTCTCTCTCTCTCTCCCTTCCTCCCTCTCATGAAAAGAGAAGAGTGTCTTGGCAGGGTAATTAAGAATGGCCTCCAAACACAGGAGTATGGCAGGAACGCTCCAGATGAAAGTAGATGATTAAAATAATTACAGGCTGAGAGCTGACGAGCCGGAGTGTGGGGTGGCCGCCGGACATTTGTCGGTAATTAGATAATTAATCTGAATGCAAATGATGAGCCCTAACGAAGCAGTCAAGCTGAACCGGCGACAACTGCCGAGAGTGAAATGGGGGAGAGAGAGGTTAAAAGAAAGAAGCAGAGAGAGGAAAAATATGAATATGAGTGTATAATATCCAGCATCCAAAAGGCAGCCACCAAAGTAAGAGCAAAGCCAACAAACAGATGCACATATGCATACAGACAAGCTCACATAGCAGCAGCATTGTAAATCAATAACTGTTACCAGCACTCAATATTTTTGACAGTGTAGCTGTGTGTGTGCACACTGCACAAACACACTCTTACTGCTGCATCTGTAACTTTTACTCATTGTGACAAGTAGACACATAGAACTATTCAAATACACAAGTCTACAAGGGGAAAGGCTGCCTCAGTCTGACTCTCACAAACACGCACGTGTTCTGCACAGCAAAAACCTGCCTCTCTCACAGGTTAAATGCCAAATTGATTGTATAAAGTACTCAAGGAAGAAAAAGTATACGTTTTGCACAACCAAAATGCATGGGCAAATTGTGGATTTTGACTCTGGCGTTATTATCTCTTTTTCTGACACACATCACAGAAAACATATCTGCATGGTGTTCTCAGCAGATGAATATAAATAGCAACTGGTGGGTCTGGCAGGTTAGAATAACCCATCACTTCACCATCATACAGTACTGGCATATTGTATTTAAAATATGTGAGGGTTTTGCCCTGATTCATATATAACTAGTAGTATGGCCTATTAAAAATAAATCCCAAATGAGAACTTTGCCACTGTTTGCCACTACTCAGGTGATAACCATATGTGAACATTTCAAAGAACAAAGTAGATCTACAAGTTGAAAACACACTGTGATGTGTTGTGAGCTTGTAAGATCTGCTATTTTAGCTATTTGTAATGATGTGTGAAGTGAGGGGCACTCTTATTGTCATACATCACATTCCGTGCTCAGTCAATCAAATAATCTCAAATTTGGTACACACAAACACACAAAACTGGGCATTGAAGGTGCTAGCGCCCCTCAAAAATGATGGAAACGGCCCAGGCGGTGGCGTAACCGTCTGGGCACCCGACTGGTAATCCAGTCGCAGTATGCCGCGGGTTCGACTCCCGAGCCCGACACGGCCTTTACTGCATGTCTTCCCCCATCTCTCTCCCGTTTCCTGTCAGCCTACTGTCTGTCCCTTCAAAAAACCAATAAAAGGCGTAAGCCGCAAAAAAAAAAAAAAAAAAAGAAGAAGATGGAAACACTAAAGTCTCATGCATAAATGTCTTACTGTACCTTGTGCTGTTTACATTTGTCTAATTCAATCAATCAATCAATCAATCAATCAATCAATCAATCAATGTGTATTTATTGCCAAGTGTCTTTACACAGAATCTGGCCTCTGCATTTAATCCATCCTGGAGTAGTGGGCAGCCCCTCTCAGGGAGTAGGGACCATCTCTAAAGCCAATGGTCTTTGGTTAAGGGCAGTGGCTGTAGCTGCCATGCAGGACTTTGTTGCTGTGAGGCAACAGGCAACATATTTATTATATATGATACAGCGATACAGAAGGGTATCTATCTAGTTATCTACCAGTACTCCTTACGCAGACCTAGATCGTTATCTTGTCTCTGTTGTTCAAACTGTGATGTTGTACTGTAGCACAGCCTGGTTTAACAGCCTATCGATAGCATGTAAAAACAAACTTTATAGCCAAATTAAGATCTGCACTAAAATTGTTGGTAGGCTTGTTGAGGTCATGTTACATTCCTTTAAAGAAGCCCAGACCAAGAGCATGCTTAGACTGGCGAAGAGTATTAGTCCAGTAATAATGTAATTTGACCTCAAACTAATTGCAAAAAAACCAAACTCAGCTGATTTTGTATCTTACATATGTCCTGAATAACATACAAAACACTTGCCCATATGTGCTGACCTCATCACATTTGTGATGACGGCTATGGCCGTTATTAGCCCAAGGAGTGTTTTTATGCAAAACTAATGCTTGGAATAGACTCAGCATCGTGAAAACACCCTAGTTTGACATGTCACATGCTACTTAAAGCAAAAGGAAATTTTGAAATTATTTGCCTTATATTGGATGTCTATGGTGGCCATACTGTACAGGTCATTTTCAACACTTTCCCCTCAGACAATTCCAGGCAACTTTTTGTATGTTATTCAGGACATATGTAAGATCCTAAATCAGCTGAGTTTGGTTTTTTCCCATATAATGCCTGTACTATATCTCTTCGGATCCCTTACATGTTTTAAATGATGAATATCAACTCTTGCCCTCCATGAGGCGGTTTCGAGTCCCTAAATTTAAGAAAAACAGACTAAAGATCTCTTTTGTACATCAGTCTGTCCTGCTTTTAAACCAAAATCGTTAAACCAGAGGATATATTCTTGTTCTTTTCATCGAAGCGGGTGTTCTTTTCTGATTTGTGTCCTGTAATGTCTTTTGTTTGGTCTTGCAATCTATTGTGTCTATGTTTTGTCTTCTCTGTATCTTGAACGGTGATGTCATGGACGCAAAAATAATTCAGTGCAAGCTGACAATCAAGTTGTTTCGTATCATATCGTAACAGTGCTACAGATGTTAAAACATATATTCAGCCTGTGAAACATGTTTGATGCGACATCTACCCCTCCATTTCAACATAATTAAGTCTAGCATACTGCTCTAGCCTTCTTTGTCATTTGAACCAAAGACCTGTGTATTTTTCTGCAATGACTGGTCTTTGAAACGGCACCGTAAGAAACACTGTACCTGCTGCTATACGTTTATTTTAACCCAAACCTTATGACATCATGTTATGCACACACCTGTAAAATGAGGCTGTTTCTAAAGAGCATGTACACACCAGCATATGTTTCTGATGAACATGCGTGCCACACACCTTCAAATGATGCTTATGTTCTAAATATCATGCACCTGCTCTCTCACACACACACACACACCCACTTATATATGTGTATGTTCCATTTAACCTGCTTTCTATCTCTTTCCCTATCACACCTTCTCAGGGAATATTATAAAATCATGAAGCATGCACCATATAATTTCACCTACTGCTTTAGGCTACGCTCACACCTAACTTTGTGTCTGCCTATGTGGCCGTCTTTTTGCAATAGTTTGTCAATGCATGGGAACGGAGTGATTGTACATGGGAAGTCACGCAATGGCAACAAAACACTGTTCCCATTGAAAACCATTGCAAAGACAGCCACATATAGGCAGAATCAAAGTTAGCATACCCTTACACCTGTAAAACTGTGATTGTATAGTATATATAGTGTGTGTGTGTGTCTGTGTGTGTATATATATACAGTGTATTACACATGTAATATGTGTATACCAGTAAGACGCCTGAGGGCTAGAAGCGCCCTCGCCCGTGTGCACGCATCCGCCTGGGTGACAGCAGGCGATGGGTGAGCTCTGGTGCTTTTGCATAGGGGCCGGGTTCAGAACAGAATGAATTCTGTACTGGCCATATATGGAGCGTGTCTTGAGTGTACAGGGTTTTCACCGGCTGCCAGGCGCAGCTGCACTAATAACTTTGGGGCAGGCCCGTCAAGTATTAGTCAAAATGGAGATAAGGAAGGATGGATGGGGAAAGATCAACAATATATAGAATGTCAGAACCGGTTCTGACATATATCCATATATGGAGATCTAAGGGTTTGAGGTCAGATGTAGAGTTGCTGGCCAATATTGATGACATCAGGGATCTCCATATATACTATAGGCTTAATTGCGACAGCAGATCGCATTTACTATGACCACAAGGTTCTCCATCCCTGATGATGTCATATGAAGTCATGAGACCTGGGCACCATATATGGGGGCTTTCCCATGTATGGGGATTTTGAGTGACGGACAAAAACGCACGATTTCATAGTAAATGAGACCTGTGGTTGCAATAAATGGAATTAAAAGTCACATCTGTGTGAAGTGAGGGGCACTCTTATCATCAAACATTATGACGTAAAATAGACACTATTTATTTGCTCAGAAACTAAGACATCAAATTCTTCATTGTCAATGGGAATTTAATGTTTGTGTAAGACAAAATTTGTCAAAAACTTCAAATAACTGTGCACTCCTCAATGCATTAGGGTATTTATTTAACATTTACAAAGAGAAATTTATGAACTTGACAAATGACAGAATGTCCCAGTCCTCTTAAAGCCTCTAACCCTAACCCATCTATTTTAGAGAATGTGATGATTATACTATGGATCCCTGAGTTTGAAAATGGAAAATAACCTTATTACTATTTTATTTCACAACAATGAAATGCTGACACAATCGGAATGTTTACCGGCAACATAAAAAAAGAATAGAAATAAATGTCCAACAATTGAACCGACAAAAATAATAAATGAATAAACATGGACATCAAAACGCTCTATACGACTAAACTGAGCTTGCTTTTCGCCAACATTTTAGTAAAAGTAAAGCGAATATGTAAAATGCAACATGACATTCCACACCATCTCAGTTCACAACATGACAAACAGCAACTTGTTCAGAGTAGATTGCAAACATCGAGTGTCCCTCTTAAATACACAATGCGACTTTCACTGTGTTTTTCTTCACACTCAATATTGTATTTGCCATCGGGCCAACTTCTGCAGTCAAATCAATAAGAATTATTCTACAAACAGATCAAATCCTTCTGCCTCTTCAAATTCAGCATTCATCTTTGCAGCGAGTTCGTCAACTTGTTTAAGGTCTATCTTTTTTACCCTATTCCTTCTCTTCTTCTCCTTCACCATGACAACCCCAGGAATGTCTAGATCTGGTGCAAGGGTGGACGAAGAGCAGTCATCTTCTTCCAGCCAGGACGTGAAAGTATTCACACCAGACACAGACTTGGAAATGTCCAGCACGGTCTTATTGGGCTTCCGAATGACCTCGGGGGTCCTGAGGTTGTTAAATCCAAACAGGTTCTCACGGGAGCTGGGGGGGCTGTTGTGGATGGTCTGGTCGCTGAGACGGCTGTAGGACCGACGCACCTTCTGTGACCAGACATTTTCGTGTGCATCTGCTGTGGGCTGAAGGGGAGCAGCAGAGGGGCGGGGCGGGGAGGCCAGGATGGGAGATGGGAAGGCAGTCTTCTTCACGGGACCTCTGCGCCCCAGACCCACCGAATCCGGGGTGGAAATCTTGGGATTTTTCGGCGTAGGACATCCTTCAGACGGCCTCTGCTCCTCGTTCTCTTTGTTGTGCTCCTCCAAGGCCAGCACTGCCGCTGTTTTCCTGTAGGGATGTTAATAGTTAATATAGTTAAGAAGATGCCATTGCCTGGCCCTGTATCGCAAATGGTCAAATAAACATTTGATTATGGAATCAAATATGCCTTTTGTATCATTTCTGTATATCAGGAGATTGTGTGTTTATCTTAGACATTGAGGGAAATTAAGATTCTCTGTTTTATCAACAAACTATTTATCAATCAATCAACTAACCGGTTAATTGATCGACAAGGTTATCAAAACATCAATGAATCGACATCCCTACCTGGATGTGATCTTCCTCACGGCGAAGGAGCGTTTGGCACTGGGCGTTCTGGGAGACCGGAGCGTGGCCCGAGGGGCGGGATCCGGGTCCGGGATGATGGAGGGCGTGGGCCGCCCCCCGCCCCCAAACACGAGGCGCAACCTTCTCCGCAGAATGCTCCCCTCGGACAGCCTCTGCTCCTCCTCGCCGTGCTGCTCCTGCACCGAGGTCACCACGGCTGCTGCTGCTGTTGTTTTCCTGGGTTCGATCTTCCTCACGACGATGGAGCGTTTCACAGCAGCGGCGCCTGCCAACGGCGGCGCCATTTTGTCAACAACACTGACATTAGCCTGAGGAGAGCAACTCCCCTCAGACATTCTCTGCTCGTTCTCGTTGTTGTGCTCCTTCTCCGAGGCCACCACGGCTGCCGTTTTGCGTGGCTGGATCTTTCTCACGACGATGGAGCGTTTCACAGAGCCAGCCGACGGCAGCGCCATTTTGTCACCAACACCGACGACATTATTCTGCTGCTGCGGAGAAGTGAGTCGCGCGGATCGTCTTCGTTGCGGCTCGTTATTCTCACTCGCCGCACAATGATCACCAGGCACGTCTTCGTTCATTTTCACCTTCCACCGGTGAAATAACAGACGTCGTAGACGAGTACAGTACACACAACACAAACTCACAAAGTTCCAACAGCAGCGTTACAGCAAGTCAGCAACAGACTAGTCCGTTCAAATCTTCAAATCGCCCGCCTCCAGTGTTGCCATGTTTTGCGAGAGAAACAAGCAGCCAGATCTATGAAAACAAGCCCCAAAGAAGCGAGGCTCGCCTTTTAAACTAGGCTATACCGTATGCATGCAAGCTATTTAAAGATAAATTATCTTTAAATAGAGCTTGTAGATATGATATTTTCCGGGAAATCTTGTAATACGTTTAATATATATACAACATAATAAAAACAACACAAATCTTGTTTTGTTTTGACAAATATATATTAATTTTGGGGTTCTTGACTTGAAAATTAAACCCTGGTTTTGTTTGAACACATTAGGAAGCAAGCCCAAAAAACCGCAACCCGCAAAGTTCGCAAACTACAAATTATTTACAAGCAACTTTACAGGGAAAAACAAGCTCCAACGTAGCTTATATTATAATAAGCGGACATGGCAACCTCTCTGAGGTTCGTCGCACACTACTGACGAAAACACTTGTATTTCCGCCGGAATACGTCAACACCGGTGCGACGTTCATCCCAACTTTTGCTGTGTAATAATCTGAACAGGCGAGGATTCCGTTTGTTTAGCCATTCCATTGGGTTTTTTTGTATTAAAGCACCGCTTTAACAAACTTCTCCAGGCAGAATAATGGAGTATTTGATCGGGATCCAAGGTCCGGACTTCATCCTGGTAGCAGCCGACACGGTCGCAGCCCACAGCATCCTCCAGATGAAAAATGGTGTGTAAATGTAATGTGTGTTAGCTTTAGCCGCTAGTACACCGGCGGCTAACCGAGCACACACATCTGATTTATTATAAATGGTTGAGTCAATCCAACTGTCTAGTATGATAACGTGTGTTGAACAAAGGGTAAGCAAACTAGTTTAGGTGTCAGTGTAGATAAGATATTTCATGCCCTGATATTTAGTAGTGATATTTTGGATATCGAATGGTGTGCTGCTCATTTGTCATTCTGTTATTACACGTGACGTGACTGTTAGTTACTTTAAATTACTGTCGTGTTAATTTTCAGTGTCTGGCTGATTAAAACACTAGATGCACCCGATAAAGAGCTTAGCAGGCGTTTGTGAGAGAAGTGTAAACGAATATTTGCCTTATTTGACTTACCGGTATCTTCACTTCACATGACATCAGATCTAACAAAAGTCCAAAATCTAAATATAAACGTGTGTAACTGTCTGTAACCTGTCCTGAACTCTTCTTCCTCCTCCAAAACTGTGAAATAAACTCTCCATCTCATCTTCAGTCAGAACTTCAGACTCACTCATTCAGTCACTCTCACTCACATTTTTCTTAGATAACTTACAGTATTTTAGGAATATACAGGGGTAACATAGGGTAACACAAATGTGTGTGGCACACAATTGGCAGGTGGCACCTATCGCAAAGCACTGCCAATTGTGTAACCCCACACATTTATGTTACCCTGGTCAATTGGTGATGACGTTTGTGGTAAACAACAGGAAGTTTTGGTAAATTCAGTCCATTGATCATTCCGGGTCCCTCGCCCCGGAGTGAAAGGGGTCTGCAAATGCAGTGGAAAGGAAATGTGGATGTATTTGACTAAATACACGTTTTGTGCCAGAACTTTCACATGGATATGAACGTAGAGGACCATTAGTCTTTGGAATTATTTAATAGTAAGTGCCCGATGGGAAAGTAGGCACCTCTGAGACCTTAGTGTCAACACAATCAATCATACTGTATATGTTGTTCTGTCTTTTCAGACCATGACAAGATGTTCAAATTGAGTGAGAAGATTCTATTGCTGTGCGTGGGAGAGGCAGGAGACACGGTACAGTTTGCAGAATATATCCAGAAGAATATTCAACTCTACAAAATCAGAAATGGTAAGGCCCTGTACCGTAGTGTGTGTGTGTGTGTGTGTGTGTGTGTGTGTGTGTGTGTGTGTGTGTGTGTGTGTGTGTGTGTGTGTGTGTGTGTGTGTGTGTGTGTGTGTGTGTGTGTGTGTGTGTGTGTGTGTGTGTGTGTGTGTGTGTGTGTGTGTGTGTGTGTGCTCGTTCGTTCGTTCAAATCACTGGACTGATCAGTTCCAAATGACTTTGTACACTGGCGCTGCTAGTAGGACAACTCAGTACTGTATCTCCACACATTTAGCTGGAAGAGCACAGGCCATTAGTCTCATTAAGCTTAATTTATACTTGGGCTTAATTAATGCTTAAGCAATTAACTTAATGATAAGCATTTAAGTCGATGCGTCACATTTTTTAATTAGTTCTTTTTTAGCAAGTAAGTTTGTGTTGAGCAATCCAGTCTACAACAACTAATTATTTAGGCTTTAACGACATGAACACTAGTGTACCCCCAATTCTGGTTATGTCATAATAACACAAACATACGTCAAAAATGGCAGATCTACAAGCTCACCACATGTCGAATATTGCTTCTGGTTGTGAGCTGGTAGAACAGCTTTATTTCGGTGAAGATATTTGTTGTAGATGGGGGGGCAACAAAGTATATAGGGTTTCAGTGGTTAATGTACAGGCTGACAATGGATGGTTCAGAAAAGGAAAATGTTAAGATTTCTCAGAGCTATTCATGGTGCTGCGATATTTTCCACTTTTGATGACAAACTCCATATCATAGACATTGTTTATTCCGGAACATTTTGTGGAAAGTTTAAGTTAAAAATCGACTTTTGCTTTTGTTTCTATTCTTTCCAATTACATTGTAGGTTATGAACTCAGTCCAGCAGCAGCTGCAAATTTCACACGGAAGAACCTGGCAGACTACCTTCGAAGCAGGGTAACTCACCCGATGTATCTGTACAAAAACCCATAATTCTTAATTTCTTATCCATCTTCATCCTCTTCCCCCCCCCCCCCCCCCCATTTTTGACATTTACTGGTTTATTCAGAAAGTCTGACCGATGCCAGATTTTTGGGTCATATTATCTGACTCCTGGATTTTTGCCATGTTTGAATATATAGTATATAAAAACATTTAACGTTTATTATACAATGAACAAGTATAAAATACACACATAAACTTAATCTCATTTGAGTTACCTTGTTTACTGACCGTTTCTCTAGAACAGTCTTCAGCCACTGCCAGCGTTTTTGAGTGGTCTGCGCATTAATTTGAAATGATACATAAAATTATGCATGATCAATGGCAATCGATCCCATGCCACCATTGACTCCGGCGCTCTGGAGCCAGTGCCAACAGAATGCACGAAAAAGGCAGCGAAGAATACCCCGTGAACCGGAAGTAGTAATCCTCCATTTTTGTGCCACAGTCGATCACCTTCTTTGGATTTCGATGACACACACCATGGAAGCAAGCGTTGCCTAGCGACGGGAAGCTAATAGCAGCTAACATATGGGGAATATTTATTCCGGATTAATAGAAATCAACAAAAGTCGAGATTTCGGGTTTAAGCTCTATATATGAGAAATCGCAAACCTGGCATACAGTATATTGTTGATTGTTGAAAGAAAAAAATCACACCCGTGTGAAGTGGGGGGGAGCTCCAGACCCACCGGAACGCGCCCAGGGGGTCGGGCCGGTTCCGGTGTGCCGCCCCGCATCCGAAACGGTTGTGAAATGACCGTTACCGTGTGGCAGTCCCTCTACTGTAGTACTGTACTGTACTGGCACACCCGAAAGCATCATATATGTATATACAGTTAATACGTGCGTGTGTGTTTGTGTGTGCGTTATGTTGCGCACATGTGGTGAAAAACAACCATGCTGTTTTCGTGCTCATACCCACCCACCCAGCCAGCCACCCAGTCACCCACACACACATGTAGCTCCGTAAGGGAGTGGTTGCACCACTCAAAAAGCTAGTATAACATGGCCAAAACATTGACCGCATAATTGCAGACACAGATGTCGTCAAAAAAGTCAAATAATGGCTGATCGATAGATGGGTTGGGCTAAAGGAAATAAGGCAGGGCTTAAAGTTCTCGGGGTCATTTAATGGCATCAGTGCAGATTTGCAAAAAATCATTTTCAGTCTTGGGAGTTTTTGGGGCTTTAAGCCCTGAAATAAGAAGAGACAGAAAACTGAGAGCAGATACATGGGACATAATATTGCTCATTAAAAGTTAAATTTCTATCTTGAGCATCATCCTACTATTAATTTATTTATTAATATCTGTCATTCTGTCTGTCTGATACACATTTTTCCTCCTCAGTGGAGTGAGCAATTGATCTGAACTTCCACACGGGTCCAATAGGCTTTGGGCTCTGTTGCCACGGTTATATTCCCTGCGGGCTATAGGATCTGTAAATTACTGCACACGTGCGACCACGGCCTATGGGCTGCGTGTGTGTGGTCATGGTTACAGACAGTCCCTGCAGGCTATGGGATTGGTAACCACTGGGTTGACTTTGCAGAAAATGCCACTGAGAGCACAGGCAGACTGGGCTCACAGGCACAGCTGCAAAGTTATAAAGGACTTTGCATTTTATGAGTGGAGTGGTGCTTTGGATATCATCTCCATAGCAATTGCACTCAGATTGGAACGTGCAATGCTCAAAATGAACGTTGTGTTATTGGCACAAATAGCTTAGCTATAATTATGCTAGTACGTCCTGGGGATGTGTACAGACGTCCTACGGTATTTTTTATTGATATAAAAAAAATATGATTTTATTTTGGCCTTTCCTTCTGCAGTGTACTCCTTGGTGTTTCGCACATGTGCACTGCTGTTCACTTCCTTGTTTACGGCTCCAAAAGAATGCCTCGTAACTCGAAATCTAAGGAGCTCGTTTAAACGCTTCTAGAGAGACTTATGCATGACCAGCGTGAGGTAAGAGTGGAAGATTATGCAAGTTAAGGAACGGAAGGCAGAGCTTTTCAGAGTAAAATCTGCCATATCTGCTGGCACTCTAGCACCTTTATTTTGCAGAATTCCCTGGCAAAAATAGTGTTAACATGGACTTCTCATAGTTGTCGTGGTAACGCTGCAATGCTGGGTCGTAAATGTTTGGGTTGTCACGACACACCGAACCACACCACACACCAACGGGATGAAATCAGCAGTGATCCTGTCCAAAAGTTAAACTATGCATGCATAGTATTGCATACGGACTGCGTGTTAACCTGAAAGCCTGCCCCTAGTTCTATTTTGTGGTGAAGCAAGTTTTAACTCAATCTGGGAACCCATTCAGTACAAAATTGGCTACTCCCCTTTCTTCTTGCGTTTAAGGCAGTGGCACTGCCTCTTGAGACCAGACAGTGGCCTTGTGGTTAGAGTGTCCGCCCTGAGACTGGGAGGTCGGGGTTCGATCCCCGGCCGGGTCATACTAAAGACTGTAAAAATGGGACCCAATGCCTCCCTGCTTGGCACTCAGCATCAAAGGGTTGGATTGGGGGGGGGTCAAATCTACTAATCAAATGATTCCCGAGCGCGGCACGGCTGCAGCTCACCACTCCTTGGCTGCGGCTCACCGCTCCAAAGAGATGGGTCAAATGCGGAGAACAAATTTCACTGTGGTAACAGTGTGACAAATCGTATGACTTTGACTTTGACTTTGAGAAATTAATTTCAACTAGTAAATGTGAGTGAGTGATGCTGCTGATGCATTGGATGCCTGGACAGTCAAAGACTCAATCTTCCTGTTAGGCAATAGGCTCTCAGCATTTCTTAATCATTCCTATTCCTAACACTCGTCCCTACTCCCTAGATAGACTACCGTCAACGACGACTACTTAACAAGTCTGAATCGACTCCTGTATGTAGTCTCTCACCAGCACATTGCACAATGCAACATATTGATTTCATTCATATAATTCTAAGGTGTGCCCGGTGGCTCAAGCAGACCATGTTCTCCGTCTTGCCTTGTCTCTGCCCTCTTATCTTTTTCCTGTCTCTCTACACTGACTTATCTGAAATTAAATATAGATATTTTAAAATCCATCTAACCTACTACCATAGTCAACCAACACCCTGCAGTCTCTGACTGCATCTTCTAACATAATGCTTAGTAGGCCCGTGTACTGTGAGCATTGAGCAAATGGGGATGGGATGGCTAAGACTAGAGAGCCTGGAGATTGTCCGCTAGTTAATCGATCATGGCTTTGGATTTGGAGCTCCAAATACATTTGGCTGGTCAGACCAAGTTGTACCATAAGCAAGCACTGGAATTACACCCTATATAAAGGTTTTTGACACGTCTATTTTGACAGAGCCAGGTACATTTGTCAATTTGTTGTGATTTTTGGTGACTTGGCTATCCCTGATGTCTCAAGGGTAGACAACACCTGCTCCTGTAACACTCGCTGTGATGCCAAACCACCACCTCCCCTGGGTATGTCTGTGTGTTGGGGGCTAGGGGCGTTGTCACAGCACCACAGTTTTAGGCCACAGTATACTAGACCAGGTGTAAGGAAATGTTAATGAGGCAGTAACACAAAACGCTATGGGAAATATATTGTTGGCTTAGGTACACAAACTTGTTGTGTCTAGTAAAATCTGGCAATTTAACCTGCCATTTAAGTGTATTTGGTTAAATAATATATTTTAACAAAACAGGCTACAGTTATATTGTTTACAATTTGGATATCTGTAATGTATTGATTTGCTCATGTTATGCAACACTTGTTATTTAGCGGTTCATGTGTAGGCTACATGTAAGCATTTTGCGGGGTTGTGTCTCATCACAGGGGTCAAGTCTTCTTTTTTGCAACGATCCTCACATACGTTATATCTCTAGTGTGGTGAGCTAATCTGTTAGGAAGAGTGCAGCGGCTGCCTGTCACAATAGCAGAAGGGTGAAAATAATTACAAAAAACAATTAGTGTGGCTGAGAAGGGAATGTGGGACGCAGAAGAGGAGGTGGGGAAGGAGAGGAGTGGGGGGAGGGCGGGCAGGGGGGATAGAGGGAGTGGGGGGGGGGGCAGTCCCACAGGGGCATAACCGGCCCAATAGACAACATGGCACAGATGGAGTGTGAGAGAGCAGGAGTCTACACACACCTACACCTGTGTGTGTGTGTGTGTGTGTGTGTGTGTGTGTGTGTGTGTGTGTGTGTGTGTGTGTGTGAGAGGACTCTAGGACCTCACTATATTATTCAGTCAAGGATGTGGGTAGTGCAGCAGCGGTGGGTAAAGTTTATTTTTTTAACATTTAGAAATTCATTCCTCGCCATGAGTTGTAAATGTACTGTTCGTTCAGTCTTTTGCATATTTTTTGTGTGTTTCTTGGTATCTGTGTATAGAACTTAACACTTGTGCTGGGTCCTCGGGAGTATTTAGCAATCGTATCGGTTTCACTGCAGCATCCCACACCTACCTCAAGCTATGCTCTCCATTTCATATTCACCAAACCCCCCCCCCCCCCCCCCCCCGAGTATAGACATTTACAAATGATGTAGTACAAAGATGGGTTTACTATGTTTGTTTGTTTCCCCCTCACAAGCAGAACAGCTTTGTCTCAGGTAGAAAACGTTCTGTACCCTATATTGGGATCCTTGCATGTCCACTCGAATGTAAAGCAAAGATCTTCTGGTAAAGTTCCAATCTGTGATCTGTCACTGAGGTCAGATCGTTCTGTACAAGCTCAGAGGTAGAGGCAAGTCTTCAGGTTTATTGTGTAGGACGGGTGCGTGTAAGGCAAGCATCCTTCTTGGTTTACAGTAGCTAATGCTGATGCTTCACACTAGCAGTGACAGACCAACATGCTACAAGCCATTTTCACTGGCAGCCAGTGACATGAAGCTATGAAAACCTGTGGCTGTATAGACTGGAACTCACCTATGCTTTCTATGGCATAGGCAGCTCCCGGCAGGATCCGCCGGGAGAAACTAGACGCAGCCGCAGAACATGACATGAGACTAATTAATTAAAGCGATAGAGAGAGAGAGAGGAGTACGTGTGCGTCAATTAAACAAAGGTGCAGACGATCTGTAATCAGCATAGAGAGAGCGACGTTTGCGCTACTGAATGCCGAATTGAAGTGGACTCAGCCCCAGACTTCTTTTTTCTCCCTGGAAATAAAAACGGCTGGGTTTCCGAGGCTAGTGGCTGTGTGACCAGCGTGACTGCTTCAAAAGAAAGTTGAGCTTCTCTAAAATCAACATTTTTCGTCAATCCCATGTATTTATATCATCATTTCCACTCTCCTTTCTCCCCACAATTCCTTCCTGGAACCATGGTTTTGTGCTGCCGTTGGTGCAGTGACACTGGACTAAAAAATTGTTCCATATGCAGAGGGTTCCAAGTTGAACGAAAGTTGAGCTATGGTAGAAATAGGTCAACAATACAAATGACGCTAGTTTTGTGGATTAATTTATTTTTAATGCGTGGCCCCCAGACCCCTACAAAATTACCGGAACTAACTTTATTCACCAAAACATGACGAGAACTCCCACCACGGGACTCGGAGAATCAATTCATATCTTTGCAAACACTATATTAATGCAAGTATTTCCTATTAATGAGTCCAAAATTCTGAACTAACCCTTTAAAGGGTGACTCTGAGCCGTTAGTGTGAACACAGAGATGACTACTTGTGATATAGGGCACTTCCTTGGCTAGAGACGAGCATCCCTTTTAATTTCTGTTTAACTGCTAAAACCTAAGCAACTGCAGCCAGCCCAGAATTTACATGCATTGTTTGTGGCTGGTGGTAGTCTCTCACCTTGCATACAGTACAACTCCTAACAGAGGTGCACATGAAATGCACTGACTGATGCTCTGTGACACCAATGGTTAACAAATTGTTTTGTCTGTTTAGCTCGTTTGAAGCAGTGTGTTATCTATACATTTTCAACCCATTTATTTTCCAGAAGCTAATAATATGTATTTATTCTGCCTATTTTTCCACATAGTTTAAAATATTTTATACCAACACGCGCACACACACCCCTCGACACCAAACATCATCTCTATTCTGACCCCCGGGCTTCGAACCCTGGCTTATGAAATAATCAGTTGGTATTTATTTAAATCTGACAGGATATTCCTGCAGGATAAATTACTGACTGGTCCTTTAATCAGAGAGGATGTGATCCCCGGTGGCTGGAGGCCTCGGGGAGGTGTGGTTAGCTTATACAGCGAAGCATGGCGCTTTGCAGAGCAGGCGAGCGTAGCTATCGCATACAACGGTGTACCTACCAGCCTGCCATCCAAAACAACCTACTGGGCCTTTACTAACCTCAGGAGTACTGCATATACGCCCAGCTTCGCAGTGATGTGCAGAGAAAGAAAGAGATGCAGTGAAATAAAGACACGGAGAAAGAAAATGCAGGCAGCTAGCACAATTACCCGAGGCCCCAACTGTGCTGCATGAATTTCTGTAACGGTGCACATGAAATCCACACTGTGGAGACAGTGAGTTCAACACTCAAAGTTTTAGTCAGTGGGTAGTATCTGTTTTAATGCCTCATTCTCTGCTATACATTGTACATTGTGTGCAATGTATAGCATATATACAGATTAGTATAGAGATTAACTGATGTCCATCTCAACCATAGAATGTTACTCAAAATGTCTGGCAGACACAAATAGACAAATACACTGACATTTTACAATAATTCTATATATATAAAAAAAATCCATGTTGTGAGCTGCTTTGTTTTAACCCATTCTGACCTGAGATCAGATTCATACAAGGTTTTCCACTGGACACACACTGGTCTGATTAACCCAATCTGACCTGAGATCAGATTCTAAAAATGTCAGTCGTTCTTCGATTTTTCAAAAAATAGCAGACCTACAAGCTCGTATCGCGCCACTCGGTGGCGCGATATGAGCTTGTAGATCTGCTATTTTTCAATAGCTAAAGCAGAACATGATGCTGACACCAAAATGGGTGCCCGGTCAAAATGGGTTAAAGCAGGATCCCTTGAACTAGATTTTATTTCACAGTGCAGGATAGAACCAGTCCTTGTTATATATTTTATCTTTGCAATAAGGGACAGATTGTTCCCTTCGTAGACAGATCTGCCAGTTTGCCTATGAAGCAGGCTGCATTGCACTGACTGGCACATCACAATTGCTATTATTATTTATATATTTCAATATTTTTGAGAATGGGGCACACAGTGGGCACAAATAATTACTAGTGCCATATTGCGCACTACTCCCCTGCTCCAGCACAGATGAACAATTAATACAGCAGATTGGGGAGAAATGCCAATAAAGAGAACATATCCTGGGGCAGGGAGCAAAATGAGTGGGGAGGGCAGGGGAAGGAAGGGATAGGAGGGAGCACTGGAACGTGTTAGAGAGAAGAGGGAAAGGGTTTTGGGATTAAGCTTGCTGTGGTTTTAAACTCATTACCTTCTTTTTGTATAGCTCTTTGTCACAAAGTACTACTGCTAAAGAAACAATGCAATTACAATGCCAAATAGCAGTTACTGCCTGAGTACATCCTCCGTGACATTCTTAAGCCACTTTAAACCTGGCATCCATATTTTTGGCATGTCATTGCAGGCAGAAGATTTCAACATATTTCTGAAATAGAAAATGTGCAACCTCTGCTATTTTTGCCATTTGTCATAGTATATAGGGCTTAAGTTAAGTGGTTAAAACACTTTTAAAATAAGTTTAAATATTGCCTTTCCTGGGATGCAGATAGGTAAGAAAAAACTGTGCACAACAACAAAACGCAGGCAAACATTCCGTTTGCTGTTCCAAGAACCCATTGTTTGACTACGGCACACAGTTGCAGCAAGAAGGAAGAAAAAAAAGATGTCTATTGTTTTGTGCCGAGCGTGAGTTCAGGTGGCTGGGTTAACAAGCTGCTCTTTACCCTCTGAGGTGACATGGGAAGGGATGCAGGGGGAGGTTATTTTGATGCCAAGTCTGTATTATTGTTACATTGTTACCAATGAGACAGGTGTCTGGTGGGTGGGGGTGATGCCACCAGGGCCTTCTCAGGCACACCCAGGGGTTATGGTGTTGGCCCTCGAGTCTGGCACACGCAGTCACAGTCACACTTGAGATTCACACCCATTTTGCTCCCTCGTATACAGTTACAGACTGTTTCTGTTTCTCATGGAAGAACACATGCCTCGTTGGCACACGCACGTACTTACACACACACACACACACACACACACACACACACACACACACACGTTTAATCCTGAACCCCAGGGAGCATAACAGTCAACATACCCCTTGGGGCAAACCTCTTTAACTAACACAAGTCACAAAAATAAGCAGGTCCACCAATCCACAAATTGAAGTGCGAGGGCAGGTGTTCTCTGTGTGATCACTGTAGGAGTGTAGGTGACTGGATCTCATTCTCAGGTCATGTTGAAGCCACTAGTGTATTTTTTATTTTTTATTTTGCTTTCACAGACACCGCTATAATTTAGATTAATGACTCATCAACTTTATCCGTTTGGATTTCATAGCACCCATTACACCTGTATCCATAACTCAGGCCATTGGGAATTAAAAAAAAGACTTCTGATCAGACAAGAAAAGCGGCTAAAATCTAGCAAAAATGTGTGTTCTAGGGAGAGAGAGGAGGGGTGGAGAGTAATGAAGAAGCTGGAAGCATAAAAGATGTAATATAAAATATTGAGGGGGGATGGTGGTAAGAGAAAAGACTTCAGAAGTTTTTAATGAGTGCTGGCGCCACTCCCGGGCACAGGGTGGTGATGAGGGAGGGGGGGGGGTGGGTAGGGGTGATGGGAAGACGGAATGTAGAGATGGGGAGAGGAGATGAGGTGGCAGGGGTGATGGAGAGAGCCACAGGGGTGCTGCTGACTCCCAACAGATGTCACACTGCCAGTGACACTCCATGCTCCCTCCTCTGTCCTCTGACACCCCTTCACCTTTCCCCTCCCTCCCTCCTGTCCTATTGACTTGCTTCACACACACACACACCTCACTGCAGTGCTCTGTCGCTCTCTTTGACTTCTCCTTTATGTACTCGTCGTGTTGCACTTTATGCTGTAACTCTCATTCAAAATGTCGCAAAACCGATCAATTATTAGTAGCACTTTACTTGTAAACTTTTAAGTATGGGCCTTACAGCCAGCTGGGCAATAGGATTCGAACACCCGTCTCCCACGTACTGGAGCCAAGGAAGAACGCACACTTGGGCAGGGGAGATATTTAGTTTTGAGCTGCAGGCAGTAACCACCTTCAACGACCGAAGTTGTTACTTATATTGTGTTAACTTTCACAATTGCTCAAAATATAAGTCATAAGTCATTCTGGATAGCACCTAACCAGTAGGAGAGTTTGCAGTCAGACAAGCAAGTCAGTGATGGTATTGTCTTGATATTGATGCCAGTGGTTAAAGAATGAAGGCATAATCTCACATTACATTTTTTCTGCCGCCCTTTATGCCGGCTGGCATGTAGGGCAGCAACAAAGGATCTCCACTTCAGTCTGTCCTGGGCCAGCGTCTTTATAGATCCCCAGGTGTGATGCAGGGTCTTCACTCCACTGTCCTACGCCATGTGTTCTTGGGTCGGCCTCTTTTGCGTTTGCCCTCTGGTGTCCAGTGAAGTGCAGTTTTGGTGATGTTGTCTTGTTCTCTACGTATTACATGCCCAATCCATTTCCACCGCCTTCTCATAAGGTTCCTAAATTAGGCAACTGATAAATCTCAAGTCTCATATCAGTCATGGCAGAATCATTTATTTTCATCTACGTTTCTTAAACAGCTGTGGTTCAGAACCAAAATGACACTTGTGGGCCTGTTTCTGGTTGCAAAATGTTTTTAGTGAGATTGTATCCCAGTAGCATATGAGGTAGAATTTAATCAGTTTGGATCCCAAGTTGAAAAGTTTTCAGAACAACTGTTCATATGCACAGTAATCCTCTGTGTTAAATTAACTCAAGACCAAGAGTGTACAAATGGAACCAAATTGGCCTTTACCGTGGACACTTATTGGTCAATTAGGTTCCGTTTGTACATCCTCATAGTTAAATTAACATGTACTGAGAATGTACTGTGTGAACAAACAGCCTCTACTTGCTGTTCTAATCCCACTGTCCCACCTTCTCTATTTGAACCCCATCTCTTGTTGTCCAGACTCCATACCATGTGAACCTGTTGCTGGCGGGCTATGACGAGGCAGATGGTCCAGGTCTCTTCTACATGGACTATTTGGCTGCGATGGCCAAAGCCCCCTTCGCTGCTCATGGCTACGGAGCACACCTGACTCTCTCCATCCTCGACCAGTACTACAAACCAGGTCAGTAAATGCGTGAAATGCTTCACACGTGCACATTTTAGACATTTAGTTTTAGTTCAATTTGTTTTATAGAATGAGTAAGCAACCTGCTATGCTAAGATTAGTTGCACATAGCTGAATGTTAAGTTATGTGCACTGGGCCCAGGCCGTAGCGTAACGGTCTGGGCACCGGACTGGTGATCCAGTCGCGGTGTGCCGCGGGTTCGACTCCCGGACCCGACACGGCCTTTACCGCATGTCATCCCCCCATCTCTCTCCCGTTTCCTGTCAGCCTACTGTCTGTCCCTTAAAAAATCAATAAAAAGGCGTAAGCCGCAAAAATAAATAAATAAATAAATAAAATAAAAAGTTATGTGCACTGCAGTCAGGAGGAGATGTTTTTCTTACCAGCATCAAGATACTAAATATAGGTCACTTATGAATTGAACCTACACTGTATCCTTCAAAGTAACCTGTGAAAATGTTTTCTATTTTAGCTGCTAATGGAAACCTACATTTTCTATTCCATGAGTTACAATCCACAAGTCTTGCTGATAAATGCATTGACTGTAGAGGTGGAAATGCCGCCCTTGTGGCATTGTATTTTGGAGTCTACCATTCTGTATGGGGTCAAAGCAACCAGAAAACATTACCTCTTGTGCCAACAATGACCACTCACAGATATACAGTATATATAACAATGTTCATCAATCAATGGCGATTGCTAAGGACTAATTTATTTATTTTCCTTGTTCTAATTGTCGTAAAAGTAACAGTTATATCAGTTATTTTATCAAGCTGATTCTGTATATGAGATACATTATTTAGGAATTCTGTTTTTACATTGTATGTGTTTTTGTATTAATAGTTGTATCATCATTTTTAAGAGCCTGCTCGGGACTACAGCTGGAGATTAGCTTCTGGCTAACTCTGGCCCATTTACATGGGCCAGACGTGTTATTTTTTTAATGAGCATTGTCCCTGTCAAATTAATAAATACATAAACGAACAAACATTGACCAATGGATAAAGTGGTTGCTTTGTATGTCAGACCTTCATTCCGAGGACCATTAGAACTAACGTTCATTACTGAAGCACTGAAAGACTTTCAGTGCACCAAACTCCACACCAAACTTACATTACAGTAATAAGTCAATTGGGGAAAATGGAAAGGAAACGGTGGAAGCCTGCATGATCACTATAGAGCGTCGCAGTCCCTCCCCCTCAAGAGACCTGGAAAAGAAATCCCTGTTGATTTTCCTCATAGACTTTTCAGAAAGTATTTATTTAAAGACGTTTACGCCGCGGACAAAGCCAACTCTTGTCGTGACAAATCATGACAACAAACACAATTTTTCGGGCTGAACAAATAATCAGAAAGAAGAAGAAAACGGCAGGTTACAACACTTTTTTGTTTTGTTTTTCTTCTTTGTAATTATTTGTTTGGTCCAAAATATTGTGTTTGTTGTCATGATTTGTCACGACAAGAGTTGGCTTTGTACGACGCTTATAAGGTCTTTAAATAAATACGTTTTGAAATGTCTATGGGAAAAATGCATTGGAAACTATTTCCTGGGCCTGGCGTCGTCATGAAAGGGGGCGGGACTGACGCTCTATAGACAAACCTTGTTACCCTCTAACATAACACATCACCTTACATTTTTAATCTTCAGTACTATATTATTTTTATTAGAATTGTATTGGGCATCGACATTTGCAAATTATGTTCAAGATGTTTATTGGAATCTGACAAAACACTCACAGTGAATATCACAAATTCTTGTTGATCTTAAATCAGTTTGAGTAACTAACATCTGACAGGTTTCAGTAGCTCAAAAATGCAAGGACATTGTGACAGGAGGACATTGTTGGCTAGTGGCTGTTGACACACTTTGAGTACTGCAGAGATCTTGCCACTAGGTTGTCATGTCTCTAACCACTAAGCCATCCACTTGTTAGGCATATCTGCCTTGATATGACCCAGTGGAGAGTGACAGGAAGGCCAGAAGACAGACGGACACGCTGTGATGCTATAGAATCATATCCATTACTCCTTAGGAACCTCGTGTATCATCTTTGAACAATGTATATGTAATGGATGATGATCTGCTATTGGTGATGTGATAAAAATGCATTTGGGACACATTTGGCTGTACCCCGCGTCATGTGTTTATAATACAGATGGTAAGTAGTATCGTAACAACATCTCTTGCTGGCCATTCATGGAGGACAATTTAAGAAAGAATCTACAACCCTCCCACATACTTGCATGTTCTACATAATCATTGCAGACTCCTTTTCTTTATTATTTTTTGGTATCTGTATAATGCATCATTTCCATTGTCTTATTTTCTGTTCATTGCTTTGCACACTTATTCTTATTTTATCTCCTTATAGATCTGACACGTGATGAAGCGGTGGATCTGGTGAAGAAGTGTGCGGAGCAAGTACGTTTGAATTGTTTGTTAATTAAAAGTTGGTTTGTGAATGTCTATGCTGCTTGCTCACTTAGCTTCCTGTTTTCTCCACTGCTCATTTTAACAAGGCACTCTCTCTGAGATGTCAAAAGTGTGCGCGTGGGGGCACATCCCCATCAAATGAATCAATGAATCATCAAATGATGACTTAATGCTTTGACAGTCATTAATCCACTATTCTGACATCTCTTCATCATATTCTCTCTCCCTTCCAGCTCAACAAGCGCTTCATCTTGAACCTTCCCTCCTTCAATGTGCGTTTGATAGACAAGGACGGCATCCATGACCTGGAGAAGATCACCCTCGGCGCCAAGTGACCGATTCCTATTCAACTACAGACCCTCAAACCCTTGTTTCTTTCGTACCATTGACCTTCTTGCTCTTTATTTGTTTCAATAAAAAGTGACCCTGTTGATATACAAGCCTGTGGTCCTCTAATGTGTTCTAGCTGTCTACAAGGAGTCTGCTCATCTCTGCATTGACCCCAGCCAGCCCTCAGCTGTGTTGTCATGTGTTTGTATGTGTGCATATTGTGCATGTACACTGCAGAGGTTTGTGCAGGTCAGGATGATAATAATCTTATTCATTTCCAGTCCTGAAAATGTGTTAAAATTAAAAGTATAGTTTGTTTTGTTTCCCCCCCCCCCCCCCCCAACGGATTTGAGTTTTTTTTTTTTTTTTTTTGGAAAGCTATACTTTCAAAATACAGTTTTAGTTTATCAGAATAATGTGTGTAGCCCACGATGTCCTTTCCCTCGTGCTCGTGCTATAATGTAAGTGCAGTGTTGTTCAGGCTACTGGAGTGAAAATCCATTTCAGAATAGTGCAGAGTGTTACGGTTGTAAAGTGGCCACCAACTCCATATCGAGACCATTAACCTCTTTCAACCTGGTTTTGCTATTTTGGTCATGTCGTACTGGTGAGAATTTGTGTGCGCAAAATAGCAAAAATTGTGTGATATGAGCATTTAGATGGGTTATTTTTGTGTGACGTACAACAAATTATAAAATGGGTCATAACCACGTTCTGCGTTTCTATTTCTGGTATATAGGATGTTGGATGTTTAGGCCTGCCTCGATTTGTTGTTCCAATTCATTCCAAAATTCAATTTCTTCCTCACTGGTCTCAAACTATTTAGGGGATCAACATTCTAAAACTTGAAATATGAACTTGCCAGTGCCACAAAATTGGAACCATACAATTGGATTAACCATACAAGAGAATGTAGTTGGAGAATTAATTTCGATGGAGAACAAAGGGCATTAGAGACGAATGGGAGTGTGTCCACTGACCATTGGTCATAGCGAACCTTCATTTGATCATGAAACATGCATTGGAAAGAAAGTAAATATGTGAAAATACTTAATGGCAAAAATTAGTTAATTGGGTGATTCAAGTGTATCAATATATATTTATATATCAACTTTTTATTCTTCTGTACACTGGACCAGATTCAGAGCATCAACACCATAATACTGTTTGTGTGAGCAAGCGAGAAAGTGTGTGCGTGTGTGTGTGTACTGTTAGCTAGGTGTAAGTGTATACATGTTCCTTTACACCCCTATATGTCTTCCAGTGTGTGGGGGTCTGTATCACTTCCTGTGTGTATGCGTGTAGTGTAGTATAGTATACCTGTATCACTTCCCGAGAATGTGTGTTGGGTGGGGGGGGCCCGGGGGGGTCTCCCCTCCCCACCACAGACAGGTGATTAATAAACATTAAACAATCCCTACTCTCCCAAACACACCGGAATCTGACGGGAAGAGCAGCATATGTTTGCCTGCAGGCACAGAGCGATGGGGAGCAGCCCTGCTGAGTGTCAGTGTTAGGAGGGAGGGAGGCAGAGAGAAGAGAGGGATAGGGTGGGGTATAGGTAGGTTTCAGAATGGGAGATGATAACGGTACGGGAGGAATTGACACCTGGGGTGATGAGATGGAGAAAGCGAAGGAGGTAAAGAGTAGCACAAGTAAAAAATTAAAGAGTGTGTGTAGTTCACGGAAAACTCTAATTGTATATTATCCTGGTTATACAAAGAACTACGTGTGTGTGTGTGTGTGTGTGTGTGTGCATGCGCAGTCGGAGAGAGCTAAAAAAATAACACATTGTGTAACAATATAACAGATGGGTTGAGAGGGACCTGAGCTACTCTGTTTATTGTGTGATGAGGATCACTCCGTCTCCCAGGTACAATGTTCAGGGCCGTTGACGTTGTTACTGCTGTTGCCTGCCTGGATGTCACAGTGTGCTGCTGCTGCTAGTGTCTCACTAGGGATGACTCCAACCCCAATGGGGTCCTGCGTAAATGGGCTCTGAATCTTGAGTGGTCCCTTGGGCTATGCACGGTTGCATCAGTAATTATTATTTTCTCTTAAGTGTGATTGTGTGTGTGTGTGTGTGTGTGTGTGCGTGTGTGTGTGTGTGTGTGTCAGTCAGAGAGAGGCAGATTGGAGACATGCCAATCTGGTGAATGATTTTGTGTAACCATTTATGATTGCAACATGATAAATTAAATACAATGGCCTGCTGTCATCTTTGTGTTTTGTGATACAATGCCATTAGGTGTTCTTATTCTGTCACCCATTGTAACTCAGGAGGAAGGTGCTGCATGCTGGATAGATCGTCCACATTATTTCCCGATGCATATTAGTAGCATCCGTGGACCATAACATTCACACGGTTGTTATCAGCTGTTAATTCTTTAATAATATATTACATTTATGCCGTAATACAATAATAATAACAGTAATAACATTAATAAACATACACAGAAGTACAAAATGATTTACATTATTTTTGTAAGTTACCGACACTTATCCCTACTCACTTAAAAAAATAAATTAAATTAAATAACAGCAAAGAAAAGAAAAACACCTGTCTCATTTAGCTGCCTTTGACTCGAACCCCCCTCCCACATAATTTATAACTAGAAAACCATTTACCCACTTCACTGCTCATCACATCAGTGGAGTTAAAACAGTGCTTCTCAACCTTTTCAGGCCGCAACGCTGCCCAGAATAATCATATTAGAACTGGGGATCCTCCACCCTGACAAGCACTTGGAATTGAGGCATGTATATAGTTTGACTCAGTTCCCAACTTCCCACAGATAAATATTGTGAAAATGACGCCTTGTAGATCGTCTATTTTCACAATGTTTGCCACTTTTTCATTTCCTTTTGGGCGGGAACCCCTTTTGGTGTTAGCATTATGTTATGCTTTAGCAGATCTACAAGCTCATAGCGCGCCACCGAGTGGCGCGCTACGAGCTTGTAGGTCTGCTATTTTTGAAAAATCGAAGAACGACTGACATAGAAACATTTTCAGAAAACTGTCATTTTCAAACAGACATTTTTAGAATCTGATCTCAGGTCAGAATGGGTTAAAAACCCCTCTCGTGGACGGGGTCCCGACCCACAGGTTGAGAGAGAACCACTGAGTTAGAACTCTTCCAACGTTCCAGAGGAGCAAAGAGCATGTTGTTGACTCGTCGTCTTGGATATGGCTTCTCACGCACTGAGAGCTCCCGGTCGCGCTCAGTTCAAAGGGTGTGTATGAGTAAAGGAAGGGGTTGTGACTTGTGAGAACACAGGTCAAAATACCATATGGAACAACAAAAATTAAACAGAAAAACATAGCCATACGTAGAAATTCATCCCGAAGAGTCTTTTTTTTTTTTTTGCCCACAGGGTGGTACAGTATATGCCATCACACAAACTGGCTATTGACAGAGGTCCATGCGTCATTTTTGAGCGAGGGAAGGGCTGACATAACAGCACAAAAAACATACTTCCCTGCTCTCTGTCTCTCAACAGCAAGAGGCTGCAGGGGCTCTGGGAGGCAAAGGTCTCTGTCTTTTTTCCTTTAGAAAGAAATCAAAGGAGGGCAGACACGATGACACAGAGGGACACGTGTCTGCTTGTCCCCTCCTGTCTCCCGACTTCTCCGTCCCTCCTTGATGTTGACCTCTACGTCTGTCCATTTCATCGACCTCCTTATTTGCGGTGCTTCAGTTCCTTCTCGTGGTGGCTCTTCCCTCCGCCCTCTCCCTTGTCCAGCATTTTGATGGCTTCCATCAGGTAGCTCTGGAAGGCAGAGAGTGCGGCACAGATCGCCGGGGTGCCAAAGCCATGTGTGAGCATGCTGAAGTGAGTGAGGCTGGCCTGGACGCCTGGCTCCAGGCACGGCGTGGGTCTGCTGGCGCCCAGTGGAGAACGGTCCTGTGACATGAGGTCCAGAAACTCCTTACAGATCTCCCTAAGAGAGAGAGAGAGGAATGGAGAGAAGGAAGGAAGCAGGGAGAGGGTGCTTAGTATAGGGCTGAATCATAAGACAATATGAACTGCTGCAATTTCCAAATCACAGAGGCTTGGAAATCCAAAACAACAATAAAAAATGTTTCTATTACAGTACTTCTGGTAAAGTGAAAAGAAATGGTATTCTATGTTTTAGGTGAAGTTTGAGCCATGAATAAAGTATACTGATATTCACTAATTTATGTATACCAAATACAAATACAATTTCATTTACTTTAGCTCAAAGTATAGAATTTGTATTACATTACAAGAAGCCATTGGGTTCAATTGATTTCAGTATGGAATGCAAATCATACTTGCTTGAGATAGGTAATCCAACTTTTTAATAGTTAAAGGTAGCCTACTGTGTTTTAATACAGTTGAAGGCGTCGATTGATTAGAAATAAGTCTTTCTAAAAAGTAGTGCCTGGAGCTTATTTTTAAGTACAAATTACATTAACATGTTCATTTTACTTCATAATTGGGATCTGAATATTGCCTGTAGAAATATGGTAATTATTCAAAAATAACAATAGAAAACTGTATACTTTGTCAGTAGTAATGTAAAGTATTCCTGACTAGTAGCCAAAGGGCTAAACATACAATATGGGTATTTTGAAGTGTAAACCGTTTTGGACCTATTTAATAATGTAATTGCACATTGACTAGCAATCAGTCAGATCAGAGTATTGGTCTGAAACATCACAATTAGATATTTTCCCTCAAATCGTTCATCCCTAGTGGTTAAAACAAGAGAATTTGCTGTAGTTTTTCAATTATTTGCACCACATATTAATTAAATTATGCCGTTTTTAAACCAAATCCATGCAGGTTATTATTTGAAAACTTTTTTTCTCCGACACTGGAATGTTGTTTTCAAACTTGATTTATATTTTCACTTTTAACAGCCCTCATTGACACTGAACAAGTGACCATATCACATGATCCTTGACACCCCCCTCAAGCCATGCCCCAGGCCCCGAAAACAAACAAAGCTTATTTATAGTTAACCACATATTCTAAGCATGTCATAGTAGGGGAACATTTGGCAAAAATAGCAGATCTACAAGCTCTCTGTGAGAACTATACTGATTTAGAAGGCATTTGTAGAATCGGCCCTCAGGTCTTAAAGGGGAATGCCAGTCATTTTCAACATTGAGTCATTAATTTGACTTAGAGTTGTTGTGTGGAAATAATAAAAAGGTCCCCGACTTCTATGTAGCCTAGAACTTGCGGTCATGTGATCAGTGACATCACATCGGTGTACTCTTTGGCCTGCAGAGTACACCGATGTGATGTCACTGATCACATGACCCCAAGTTGTAGACCTCCAGTTCTAGGCTGAACAGAACCCCTTCTTCTTATGGGACTTTTTTTTATTTCCACAGAATAACTCTAAGTAATATTAATGACATAGTTCAATGTTGAAAATGAGTGGTATTCCCCTATAATATGTTTAACCACCAATTTTGGGCGGGAACCCATTTTGGTATTAGCATTATGTTATGCTTTAGCTATTGAAAAATAGCAGATCTACTGTACAAGCTCATAGTGCACCACCGAGTGGCGCGCTACGAGCTTGTAGCTCTGCTATTTTTGAAAAATCAAAGAACCACTGACATAGAAACATAGCTTTTTCAGAAAACTGTCAGGATGTAGAAGACATTTTTAGAATCTGATCTCAGGTCAGAATGTGTTTAAGATGAGGCACGTACTTGGTGGCCAGCAGCATGCTGCGTCTGGTGGGCAGCTGGTCTGGCTCGCTCTGCCTGCACAGGTACTCTGCCGTGGCTCGGCCTGGGAACTCAGTCTCACACACGTAGCCAAAGTCCCTCGCCAGGTGGACAGCCTCGCCTAGAGGAAGAAACAAGAAAAAACATGGCAGGATAGAATGAAGTCAGTGGTTCTCAAACATATTGCTCAGTGCTAATTACTTTATCAAGTCATGTCTGTAAAATTAGGCTAGTAAATCGGTTTATCAGGAGAGACAGTGAGAGTGCATTTCATACGTCTTGTCTGTCATTCTTGACTTGCATGCGCGCGCGTGTGTGTGTGTGTGTGTGCACGTGCACGCACATGTGTGCGTATGTGACAGTGTGCATGTATGTACAAGGTTGTGTGCGTCCATGCGGACATGCATCCTTTGAGTGTTTACTCGTGCTTGATCATGCAAGTGCATTTCTATGTGATTATGTGTCTCTAGCTGTCAAGATGTATAGAGGTCACTCATCTTCAGTGTGTGTGTGTGTGTGTGTGTGTGTGTGTGTGTGTGTGTGTGTGTGAGGAGGGGGGGTGTCCTACCCTCTACTAGAGACGTTAGCAGAGTGACGTTGGCTGCCTTGCGTCGCCCGGCGGGCAGGTTGAGGCCAATCTTCTCCAGACGCTCCCGCAGACAGCGGCCACCATTCTTTGACTTTGCCCTGAGGGGGGACAGGAAACAGAGAGAGCAGTTTTAGGAGACTGTGTGTGTGTGTGTGTGGCTGGCTGTGTGCGTGCGTGCGTGCACATACTGTACTTGCCTGCCAGTTTATATGTATTTATTTACGAATTACCTTTATGCACTAGTAAAATGTAATTCTAATACAGTGTGTGAGTGTGAGAGTGCGTGTGTGTGTGTGTGTGTGTGTGTGTGTGTGTGTGTGTGTGTGTGTGTGTGTGTGTGTGTGTGTGTGTGTGTGTGTGTGTGTGTGTGTGTGTGTGTGTGTGTGTGTGTGTGTGTGTGTGTGTGTGTGTGTTTGTTTGTGCTTACATGGCAACTGGATTTGAATGTGAACTGGAGCTGAAGTTTCCATATGGTCACTGTCGGTAGCAGTATAGTGTTATCTTCTCTAACTCTTATTGCTCTACTATGTATTTATTAAATGTATTCGTGTTTGAGGAGGAAGACTGTGTTGTAACAGTGTGTGCTCTAAAACTAAAACCTGGAACTGGAAAATTATTATAATCTGAAGCTGTGTCTTATATTGAATTTATAATTGCTGCTTTTGTCACATGCTGACCCACAACCCATTTTGAGTTCTGACGAGTCATATCTTAACCCTATATATTTAATTGACCAGGGTCCCCCAGGGGTCTATCCTATAGGTTTATCATTTTGTCGATAATAGCTGATCTACAACCTCTTTTTCTTTCAGCTATTTGCGCCAAATGTTTGCCTATATTTGCAGAATATTTGCCCATTATGACATATGCCCAGAATAGGGACACTATTGTTTTTAATTAGATTAGATTAGATTCTACTCTATGGCTCACAGACTTTGACACTTTCAAAGAAATTAGAGAAACAGCTGGATGGCACTTACAACCGCCTTCTAATGAGAGAGAGAGCGCAAAATCTCTCTTGGAAGAGCCACCCATCGACTTCTCTAATATACGGCAACCTTCCCCATGTTTAGACTAGTCCGACTATAGTCCCATCCAGAAGAACACTGTTTGCCGGGCCACTGCTACAGAGCTGATCATGAGGCTATATCTTCCCTTCTCTGGAATCCTGCCTCAAAGCAGACCAGAGGTAGAAAACTGTCGTTTCCCTAATGCCATCGCTAGGGACACATGCTTCAGTAAGCAGGAACTGGGGATGGCAATGAAGGACCGGGAAGTCTGGCGTGGTATTGTGAAATCCATGATCTCGACCGTGGTCGAAAAATGATGATGATAGTGTTTAGATTGGCTATTGTTTGCAAAGGTTTGGTGTAGATTGTAGAGGAAAATGGAAGGAGCCTAGTATAGAGCCCTGGGGGACTCAATCAGACAATGGGTTTAAGTGGTTCATAATATCTTTGCACACACACAGGCCATACTGTACACTAATAAACCATCATGCTGTCGGAGAGAAACCACCTAACCTTATCTTTGAGGGTTTTTGTTTTTATTTATTTTTGTTTCATAAATCAATGCTATTGAACACCCTTTACGTCTATGTGTTGGTTCAAAAAAATATTGAACCAATTAAAAGTATTAAAAAGTGCTTCTGACCAAACCTCTTAACTCCATTGGACCCTCAAATTGTTTGCTAAACTTCTAAAGCAGCTAACTCCACAACCTCTCCCCGTCTCATGCAAGTAATTGACAATATATAAAGTCACAATACCAACTTTGATGAGACAGTATTGCTTTGTTTTACAAATATAAGGTTTTCTTCATTTCGTGAAAGATGAACATCTTTGGAGTTAAGGTGGTTGCACACTGGGCACGTTTTTCGGGAAACCGATTGAGAAACGCAGCTAAAAATCCGAAAAACGCGCTTGGTGTGTGGGGACCTTTAGGTGGTTTCTTCCCGACAGCAGAGATATACATGCAGTTGCACCCTCACGTCTCCCGTTTCCCCTCACCTGCGGAGGACTCCTCCAAGCAGGGATGCGTTTAGGCACTCAGGAGGGGACAGACGCCGCTGGACCTCCCCTACGGTGACCTTATACTTGGATGTAGAGCTGAGCAGGGAGAGACGGCCCGGGACGGAACAGAAGACCTCTGCAGGGTTTGAGACCGATCCCATGCCTAGACCTTCTTTACTGAGTGATAGGGCCGTCAGGGACGAACCGTTCAACTTGGAAGGCATGGGAACTGGTGTAGGAGACAATGACAGGGGAGAGAGGAGGGGAGAGGAGAGACAAAAAGAGAGAATGCAAAGGTGAAGAGGGGATAGGAGGAGAAAGAAAATCACTTTAGATGATTTGCCGCCATTATTTCTGATCAAGCAAGCAGTACTTTAGGTCCATTTGATACAATCTGTATATACACTTCTGAATTAAATGAACACTGGGAGTTTACTGTGCCTTCAGGGTCTCTGACATGTTTGGGATTGTGAATTGATGTGGAGCAACATACAGTTTCTTGATACATAAACTGTATACAGAGTATTATTGAGAAGCGTAGTTGATTTAAAAACAAAGTAAGAAAAGCAGCGACTTAAGAATTGAGAGTCAGACCAGCCATACAGTATAGGTCACTATGGAACTATGTGAACATCAAGATAGAGAAGACAGGGGCCATCATGAATATTACAAAGCCTATTTTATATATTTGTATGATGCTGGTAAAGCATCATGATGCGCCGCGTTGTGAGCTGAGCTTGTAGATCGGCTATTTGACTATTTCCACAATTCTTTAACGTGTTTACCTGACACGTCCGACATAATGGTCGGGTTGAAGGTGGTAACATAACCCAGAACAATGCATGTTTACACAACGGGGACAGCAGCGTTGGCTGTTATTTATATGTGACACATGTGCTCATCTATAGGTGCTCACTAATGTATTCAGTGCCATTCTCCCCAGTGCCAACAGCTCTAATTCTGGATCACGCTCACATGTTGATACTGTTGTCTAACCAGCGGGGTTCATTTGAACTCACACTTTCTCACATGGATTTATGTCACTCACACCTTGGAAGAGCTCAATTCACACCCACTTTTCTTCTGCTGAGATCAACTTTTGAACAACAATTAAGTTTCTTGCCGCTTTGTGCAATTTTCTTCATGACTGTGTGTGTGTGAGTGTGAGTGTGAGTGTGAGTGTGAGTGTGAGTGTGTGCGTGCGTGCGTGCGTGCGTGCGTGCGTGAGAGAGAGAGAGAGGCAGACACACACTGGGGAGGAACGTACTGTACAACTACTGTAGTAAAAAGAGCAGGCACATTTTGAATTATTAAAATTTAATTATGCTTGTTACGGATTGTAAGGATATACAAAAAAACAGACAAAATAACTTAATGAATTTAAATTGTTATTCAGTCGTTGTTAGTGATTTGTATTGTGTATTATTTATTCTGTGACAAAGATATTTGTTGCATCAGCTTTTATGAAATGGTTCATTTGTGTTCATGCTTGTGCAGGTCCGTTATCACATATCCACTACATGCTGCAAAGTCTTAAGACGAGTGTAAACATTGACCCGTATTGGTCTGTAGTGTGATGTGTGTGTGTGGGCTGGAATCTTCTTCGCAAACGAGAAGACTGAATGGAATTGTGCATGCGTGCCGTGCGTGCATGCGTGCTTCTCACTGTCAATTTCGCTCTCTCATTCTGTCTCTCTCTGTAAATGTGTCTCTCTCTAGGCCTCTATGCAACATCAAATATTTTTCCAGCCTCTCATTCTCTGATCCCCTTGACTCTGTTGTTTCTTTTGTGCTCCCCTCACTCTCCGCCAGTCACTGGTGCAGTTATACTTGTGTTTTATCTGTACCACTGTCAGCTGTGTGGCTGGCTCTCCGCTCCTTGTCCGTGGGCGGTGCTGGGCCTGCTCGCGGCGCCCTACTGTGACTGAAGGCAGCACAGATTCCCGGACAGAGGGGCTCTCTCACAATCCCATCATTCATAGCAGCCAGTCAGACCACAGAGCAAGAGTGGGGCCTCCAGTCAATTCTGTCTTTTGTCATCCCTCTCTTTCTCTCTGCCTCACTTTCTCTCTTCTCTTTCTGTTTCTCTCTCTCTCTCTCTCTCTCTCCTCTCTCATATCTTGACTCTCTCCCTGACTCTTCCTTACATTTCTCACTATTTATCTTTTTTTTTCCATCCCACCCTTTTCGTCTGTCTCTGTCCTTGCCTGCCTGCCTGCCTTTCTGTCTACTTCTCTCTCTCTCTCTCTGTTTAACACCTTTCAATCTGTGTCTGACATTTTTGTAATTGGTATGCTCTGTCTTGGCAAAAGGTGAACAGAATTATAGTCGACTCATTTGAGAATGAGAATGAATGTTTGTGACATTTATGTCATCTGGTATTATACAATGGCTGCATGGGAACAGGGCATTAGTTCTGTGCCAATTCAAATATTGAGGGGCTAATATTAGTGGGGAAATACAGTGACAAAGACAGTAGGACAGAATCTATTCAAACCTTTACAGTTCTTGGACTCGTACCTATCTCTGCTTTCTGATGATCATCAATCCCACCCATGTCTTTTTTGTTTTTACCTTAAATTCAGCAATGAATTTTGCTTCATAGAGTCTAAAAAAAATGTCAGGGACTTCAAACTCATGACCAATCATGCTTTGATTTAGTGTTAACAGTCTTTTTCTTTTTTTGGAAGATCAACCAGGTGTCACTTTGACTCAGATAGATAAGTGGATATCTCATCTGGGAATAAAACGCCTCACTTTTTTCCCACACTGTATAATAAGTTCCCAAGGCGTCCTGTCATTTGGTTAACTGGACGATTTGGCTGTCTGGGGCTGAGTAAGGTTCTCACACTGATGCATTATACCCATTTTGAATTTTCTAAATGTACCCTTGTGTCTTATGGGGGAAAGAACTCATGCCTCAAAGAGTTGGTAATAATAGTGTGATCTACTCTGCAAATTTACCCACAACTCTCTCTTTTATCACACTCCCCTCCCTGCTCCATGCCCCACTTCTTTCCACTCTAATCCCCCCCTCCTCTCTCTCTCTCTCTCTCTCTCTCTCTCTCTCTCTCTCTCTCTCTCTCTCTCTCTCTCTCTCTCTCTCTCTCTCTCTCTCTCTCTCTCTCTCTCTCTCTCTCTCAATCTCTCTTTACTCTCTCTCATATGACCATGAACAGTTCATTAAGAATGACTGCCTTTAGGGTGAAGTCTGCAGCCGAGTATTAGAGGACTTCTTGACTTCAAATGAAATAGCAAAACAGAATTATTTATAGCGTGCGTGCGTGCGTGCGCTCGCGCGTGTGTGTGTGTGCGTGCGTGCGTGCGTGTGTGCGCACATGACAGAGACTGGTGTTGGAGTGCACCCTTCCCTAAACACCAACCCCCTTCAGCATGTACTGTATGTACAATCTCTCACGCGCGCGCACACACACACACACACACACACACACACACACACACACACACACACAATATAGCCCTTCCATTCCTTACCTTTTTTAATGACGGAGTGGTCGAGGATGCCCAGGGCTGATCCTTCCTCCATCCCCTGCATCAGGGACACACAGCATATACAGACACTGACTATCATTTATTCACTGGCCTCAAAGCAATACACAAGCTGTCTCTCTGCAGGCCAAGACGTGATTAAAGGCCTTCCATTTAGCCTCCGTTCCAGCCATAGCCTTCCATATATACTCCAGTCATGTGCCATGAGAAATTAACGCCTGAGTCAATGATAGCACAAAGTGTTGTTTCATTTTGATTTCTGGTTCAGTTTGAATTTTGATTGCATTAATTTGGGTTTATAATGAGTTTGAAAGCAAGGGCCTGTGAGAGTTATATGGCCAAGAGTGCAATGTATGAAACTATTGGTTGTTGTTGTGCATGGCTGACAAAACATAATATAGTAACACTGTATACTGTAGGGCTGCTGAAAATGCAAAAGGCAAAACTGTCTGGAGGCACATTAGTTTCAGATAGATTTCAGCAGGAGAAATGTCCAAATGAAGTATAGACTCTTCTTCATTAATATGCATGTGAAAGCATTTAAATTTTTGCAGTTTGAATTGCTTTATTAATTAAACTTTTTATCAGTTTTGTTTATATTCTGTTTTATAAATTCAAGCATTAACATTTACCTTATATAATATATGCTTTCCCTGTTTAAATAAATTATAGACCCAAATGTAAAAAATTGTTGTGATCCTATGCAAATTGCATAATTCACAAAAATATAATAAATTACATGGACAACATGTATTATAATAAATAGTAATTCTATGGCTAGTAATAGCAATCCACTTTTCTTTTTTTTTTAGCTCACCATTACTATTGGCAGGCTACATATTTGTCCTGAATGGAGAAAGGATACAATGTTGCGAGTGGTGTCTCATTTGTGGCGAATTCATATAAGAGGAGTTCAAACACAAGGCATATTAATCCATTAATCAAATAAAGGTCCTTGTTAAGAGAGGGGGCGTTTAGCAGCGACATGCCATGACTCCATGCCTGCTGATTCAGTCAGGTTTCTCTGCATTAATAGCCAGAACAATCAATTGGTCTCGGGGACTTTTCTTTCAGGGGGCAGGATGCCGCGAACAAACAAACGTCTGCATTTGCACCTGCTGCTGAAACGTTGCAGTTTTTCCGCTAAATTTGCAGAAGGCAAAAGGGTTACCCTAACCTAACATTTGGACAAGATCACTTTTACTTAATAGTTTCTAAGAGGTCTGGATCATGTCACAGTCCGGCCGCCGACGCTTAAGGAAAAGCAGAAATTGTTTATTCAACAAGCCACTCAATTAAATGCTGACTTCGAATTTAAAACATATTTACGGTTTTTTCTTCCCCCAAACGAATTTATGGAAATAATAACTCACGTTTATTTGACCTTAATTGTTGGCATTTACAATTGTAAGATAAAGGCCCAATGGCAACTTTCCATTGAACTGGAACTGAATTGGCTTATATAGCGCCATTCAGGAGCATTTTAATGGTGGTATAACAATTGTCTCTTTTTTATGAACCCGGGCAATTTCCGATGAACAAGTCATCCTGAAATTTAACAATTTAAACAACCCCTTCAAATAAATTTTAAGTTGCATAAAATGAGAGCTATAAGCTATATTTCTTTCTCTAAATAAATGTCACTTTTCTTTCAGTTCACAATAATTATTTAAAAAAGCTTAATAGCTATAATTAATGATGACATTAATTAATTGAGAAACGTTTTCGCACATAACTGCCTCCGGGCCTTATAACCTACGTAAATATGAGGCCTCTCAACTTCTCAAGCTCATTAATATATTGATTGCACCTTATAGCTAATAATACCTGTGAATGTGACGTGGCAATAAAGTCGATTCTGAATTATTATATCGAACAATATGGTTGCAGAGCGAATCATGTCAAGGCTAAAGATGCATGGTTCCCATGGGGACTCCAGCTATTCATGTGTGCGTGTGAATGGTGACTGACGCACGGTGATCTGATCCTATAGACACAAAGCTATACGCCAAAAGCCAACTCACCTGTAGGTCCTCCAGGCCGTGATGTCCAAGGTGCATCCCGAGAGGGCCGTCCCCGAGCGCGGCGGCCCCCTCCCCGTGGAGGCCGTGGAGCAACCGGGGCACGCCCGGGTACTCCCGCCGGGGATCGAGGCTCAAAGCCCGGTGAGACTGAGACAGGAGACCGCCGTCATCGCCGGACCGCGACCTCTGCGAGTGCCACGCCGCTTGCTGGTGATGCTGGTGGATGGAGTTGATGGTCGGATAGGGGTCCGAGAGATGGGAATAGTCCTGGCTCTGGGAGTACGACAGGGACGACTGCGGGTACGGAGGGGGGAAATACGGGGGCTGGAAGTCGGAGGCCGGAGTGTGGCAGAGCGGGGGAGCCGAGGAGTAGGCCGACTGGTTGAGGGAGGACAGCTGGGAGAGACGGCCGCCCGGCGACGAGCCGGTCAGACCGTCTGCGCGCTCCTGCATGCCCAAAGAAAAGTTGATCAAGTCAAGTCAATTATATTTATAAGGCACACACACACACACACACACACACACACACACACACACACACACACACACACACATGCACACATGCACACATACACAACACACACATATTATATTACATACACACATACACACATTTCACAATATAACCACATTGCGTAAAACACACAAAATCAGTCTTGAGTGCAGCTGCACAAAACTAATATCGTTATGGTCTGACTGTAATTTAAACCCCACGCAAACGAGCCTCATCATCGTGGCTATATAAATATTGGACAAATAACGAAAACATTACAAAATAGTATTGGACCATATAATAAAAGGAACAGGCTAACATTAATTCCCATGCATTAAAACTATTTTATCACCACCGTAGAAAACGCAACAGCGTTTGAACTTGATGCGTAATGGCAGCTATAGTGCCCTTGGCACCCTCGCTATGCGACAGTGTCAGGAAGGTCACGGCCACCGACAACTAACAGATCTACAAGCTGACAACCCGGCCTGTCGCCGCCCTATATAATATATTGTAGATCTGTACTTTTCAGTAAGCGACACCATGTCAGCACCGTCCACTGCAGGCGCGATGGGTTGGACTGTAAATATAAAGCTGCTTTAGACGCACAAAGGACATTTTATGTCTATATTTGTAAATAATGTGCAATTGTTCCAACAAACTCGCCTTCAAAAGATTCCACAGGGGATTTTAAACGAAGTCCTCCAAAATAAATGTTGACCAAATATTTTTGGCCTAAAAGTTTTTTTGTGTGTGTAAAGCATCACAACTATAAGCAGGACCGCGCAACAAACATCTAATAATATATAACCCAGTAGCCTACATTTCTTTCCGCACTGTCCCTGGCAAAATTTCGATTTTCTAAAGCTGGGTCACCCGAATCAATGATGTTACGGTGGAACAATGTCCATTACCTCTGACAGCCAACAAAGGACGGCCAGTGAGTGACAGTGACACTATAAAAGCACCACATTCTTTTAAATGAATCGTCACCGAAATATATTAACTGTCTACTATAGTACCAGAGCTAATGTATATCTAATTATATTATGCGGGTATTTATTTTATATTCCAAAACAAAATTCAGCACCCATTCTGTTATAGCCTATATACAAGTTGAAGCGCAACAAGACACAACTCCAAAACGATTATTATCATCTTCCCCCCCAAAGTGTCACAATGGTTCAAGCAGACTTTCCGTATAAAAGTACCATTCCAGCGGACAGTTTGATGGTCAGCGCTGTGCCTCGCTGTGACATTACGCATACACCCATATAGATGAGTGTGACAACAGCGGCGCCGCCACTGTCAATTCAACGTCACATACGATGAGCCCTTGGTTTTTAAGTGGAAAATTGAAGAAGACAACAGCAGACCCAATAGCGGGGCAATATATAGGAAACATGATCCAATGAAAGCTCATAATTAACGACTCACCATGGCTGAATATGTGTGGACTAACATCTGGAGCACTGTGGACACCAAATTTCACAACTATAAAATAGGACTGAGAGATGTCACCCAAACGATTTGGAGTTGTAATCCGGGTTATGTCCGTTTGTCTGCTGAACGGTCCATGCAGCAACACGTCAAGATGTCATTTAGTTTCCTCCTTAGATAAATTAGCTCGGTTTGTTACGCACGTTCTGTTAATAGACAAACGTCAAACGAACACTGCTGCGACGCACAGTCAGAGAGTGTCCTCGGTGTTCTCCATGCGCGCTACTTATAGGTTTAGTGCGCGCTCAGCAGAATGAGGGGAGGGGTCGAGGGGCACACTTCTCTTAAAGAGATATATTCATTCAGTCACCCAGAACTTCATTCATGATGCATTGCATGCACCTATATATAGCTACCTTTCTTTGATTAGGCTGTGGTGGTATCCTTTTAAAAGTTATAGGCTTGGTTTTCAGTTTCAGCGACTTTGATATTCGGCAAACGAACATATACTTTAAACTCTGATTTCCTACCATGGACATTGGACATAAAAAAAATAAACATATGTGTGGGAGTTTTTTAAATGCTGTTTCTCTATTGTTAAAAAGAGAAACACAACTTGCAGACGACAGACGACGACAAATGCGAGGGAGAGTTTGAATGAAATATTAGAGATGGAAATGTATCCAAACTTCCGCCATCCCTAAATGGAAAATTAAACCAACCCATCTTCAGAATCAGTCAGATTATCAGCAAATTCACTATACAATGCCACTAACAGGCCCATTTATAAAGTTTGAGCAACTCTCAGGTTATATACAAAACTATTCAGCCTATATCAAAAAAATGCCCATGACTCGAGGCTATACTTTTTACGCTTTTTACGCATAACCTATTTTGTATATTTCAGCACAACATTCAGTTATAGTAAATATATGATCAATGCTCAATATTTTCATAATTAAAATGGACTGTCATTTACCTGCATGCCATAGGGTTCAGTCTTGGTTCGAGCTTTCCAAAGCATGGTTGCGCTTAGTGTCAGCCTGGTGGTGGATTTGGATGTCTATAACTAACAGATGGATTAATGCGGTGGGATGGAAACAGCTAGGCTGAAGGTAGAGCGATGAGTGAGATAGTTTGAGAGACGAGGCAGGAGAGTATGTATGAGTCACAAAGAAAAAGACGGGTGTTGGGGTGGGAGGAGGGGGAGAGACCGTGAGGGCGGGAGGTGAAATAATCCAGGGGGGGGGTATAAACTTTAGAATAGAAGAGTTTTGACTGCATGGATATAGAAATGTGTTCATTTTAACGGTCGTAGCCTATACTTATACTCGTATATTATACTCGTAGCCTACATTTTCAGACATATAGCCTACCACAATTCGATGTAAAATATCTCATATTAAATTAGTAAATTATTTAAAGATTGATCGGACTTCATCATTTTCATTTGCCTTAAAACACATAGCCTACTATTTTATTTTTTATTTTCAAAGTGCACATTTTCCAAAGTCTTCTGGATGGGAATGTGTGATAGCTTTCTGAATAATCTTAAACACAATCCATGATGTGAGCAACACTGAATTATCTTCCTTGATTTGCACTCTTGTGCCGCACATTATTATCCAAACAGCGTTTGGGACGCCATCTAGTGGTATGAAATAAAACCAAGAGCCTTCTGCACTTTGTAAGAATGATTTGAAATCATATTCATGAGCTTCATTCATCCCAATATCTCCAATCTGTAAAAAGAAAAAAAGAAGTAGTTGCCCAGGTATTTAACAAGATCTGTAATGAATAATCTGCTAAGGGCTGCATGGTTGTCTGTATTCTGTTGACTTTTATTATATTATTGTATGCTGAGGTGACAGAAATAAATATTTTGTTGAACTGAATGTTCAACAAAACGTTTGGACATCAATCTTTGAGCACACATCTAAACTTTAATCCTTGACTGTCTGCAGCCAGTAGTGCCATAAGTATATAGGATTTGGGCACTCCTTTGAGTCATGGGTTTGAGACTTGCCTGAAAACATGACTGTCAGCATCATGTGAACCATGGCTAGGGTTTGAGATACCAATGATTGCCTACAAATGACAACCACATGAAAGTGTTGTACCATCACTATTGGTATTATTTGATGTAAATCTGTGGCAAACTCTTGACATTGATTGGAAGGCATGTACCAGTACAAGTGATGTTGTATTGTCGTTTCAAATTTGAATATAATAAATGGTAAATGGTGCATTTATATAGCGCCTCTTTACAGAGATTGTGCATTACATTCACCCATTCACACACATAGCCTACCGAGTACCGACAATGACCAACAATGACTTAACAAAATATTTCTTTATTATTAAATGCATTTCACATCTAACAGATTTCTTATGCCACATCAATTCCATGTGACTGAACATTATGATACATAGAAACAGTCCGTTTGGTAGATATTAAGTATTTCCTGCACAAGAAATTCTGAATGCAGAATCCTGCTGTAATTAGAAGGTTCCTAGAACACCTGGGCTTAGAGTTGAAAGAGGAAATGGTTAAAGTCACATCATATGATTATATGTTGGGCAGAGTGAATGGAGAAAGTAAAATGAAAGAGAATAAAATGAATCCTGAATGCTAACACTACTGCTTATGCGTTAAGCTGAGCCCTGCTTTATTAATAGTTTACCATCTTCAAGATTTTTGTTTTTTAAATCTCTTTATCTTCACATTTTTAGTAAACTAGACTGCACTAGAAAATGTCCCCATTGATATTGTGAATGGTGTATTGATACATGTAATGTTTTGAGTGTCATCTCTTCCACCACCTAGTATGTTCTTATGTGCATGCTGCTTTTACAAATTCTCTGTATTTACAATATTCCCAGACAGAATATACAGTGTACCATAAGAGCATGTTATCCATAGTCAACGGCAGAAGTCAGTCGGCCATCTTACTTCAGTCCAAGTGATTTCCTTAGCTTGCCCATACAACTCAAAGCCCCCTTATCATGTTTCACCATACTGACTTTAATCTCCTGTTTACAGAGCGAGCACTGCTCTGCCATGGCGCACAGAGCCTCCTCTAGAGCCGCCTGCGTGTGTGGGTCAGGTAGTGCGCTACATATCTCCAACATGGTGAGCGTGTTTTTCAGCCAACCCTCCTCTTTAACTAGGGCAATGATCCAGGGCTGAGCCCGAACACAACCTCCAAGGGCCTGCAGACCCAACCTCCAGAGCTCCCCAGCGTCTTCCCACCATTCCTCCCAGCCGGCACTCACTTTTACTGGGCCAGGGCTTGAGCCAGAGTCCAGGGCACCATGAAGGAACCGTAGAGCCACAGAGAAAAAACGCCTCTGGCTTGGTTCCACTGGGGCTGGAACACATAACACAGAATTAGATATTACTGAAATGATATGTAGCTTGCAGAGTTAGTTCAGTCAGGTATACTCGAGTGGGTTCATGCTATGCTCAAGGGACATTAATGTATTGGAGGGGTTAATATGCTGCATTTCTATGTGGGTAAATACAGTGTTTGCTGATGTGGCAGCACCACCGGTGGGCTCTGTTATTTCTGTTCCCCATGGCTCTTTATGTTTAATTGTGCCGAGCAGGGAGTAAATTGCAGCAGAGCCGAACGCCAAGATAATATATCATATGCACACTTGTATTGATTCTATAATAAATATTGGTTAAATCAATTTGTTAGTTATCTGACTGAAGTGACAATAATGACAGTAAAGCACACTCTTCTGTTGCGACAATATATGGTATATGGTAGAAATAGGTCTGGTCAACAATACAAATGATGCTAGTTTTGTGGATAATTTTTTATTTTTATGAGTGGCCCCCAGATCCCCACCAAATGACCGGAACTACTTAATATTCACCAAAACCAAACCAGTACCCCCACCATTGGGCTCAGGCAATCAATGAATACCTTTGCAACCATTATATTAATGACAAGTATTTCTTACAGTCCAAAAATCTGAACTGACTAATCACCATTCAAAACGTAAATATGAATTTTATTAAATACCAAAAACCAATATAAACTCACCTGATGGAGCTGGTTTGAGCCTGCCAATCATCAGCCCCAGAGTGCAGAAATTGGCTGCTAGGACCAAGAGGCGGGATTTATGCACCAAAACAGGAAGAGCCTCATCCAGAAGCGATTCAAGCGTTTTGAAACATGCGTCCTTCCTATGTAAACACAGGAGATTGATATAGCATTGAGGAATTTCATTCAACTCGTTTCTATTAAGTTACAAGTGATTTGTGATGACTGAGGGCACTGTAAACACGGGGTTCTTTGAAATTCATTACGTGGTTATTTGTTGAGGGGCGCTAGCCCCTTCTATATCCAGTTTTTGGTGTGTGTGTACACAAACATTGTCCTAGAATTTATAGTTGGTACACCACATTTTATGTGTAAATAACCAGTAATAAAGTACAGTTCTTACTATTCATATTCATTTAGAACGGTGACAATGCCGCTAGGTCAAGGGTGTGTTGTTATCTGACAATAGTGCCCATCCACCAGCTAGTCAGAATCAAGTATTCTCTATGGCCATGGTTTAGTTGTGTTGCAATATCTTCTTTCATTAGTAATTCTATGACAAGTCTGTGGTCTCATCAGGCACACATAATATACAGTACCTGACTCTCTCAGGCTCAGTGACAGTGAAGTTAAGGAGGGCCGAGCAGGTAGTCTCCATGCTGTGGTCTCTCCCTCCTTTTTCCTTCAGGAAGCTCCAGCCCTGTAACAGGAAGTCCGCCAAGAGGGCTGGGGTGTCCAGGGTAAGAAGCACCTTCCTAGGACCTTCCTCTGCCGAGAGGTGGCATAGAGCTGGGAGGAGATACCTGGAAAGTGTGAGCAATAGAGACATGATGGGAGGGGATGGAATAATATGTGGTATGATGACGAGGGAGGTGACAGACACCAAAGTTACCATGGGAAAGAATGAGGTATAGGATGGGCATGGTGATGAAAAGAATGAGAGCAATGCACATATTAAGAAAAGTATCTTGATCTTGCCATTTGATTGCACTGTAATTATGTTCACTTATTCTCCGTTTGTGGAATTGCTAATTTGTAATTGAATTGTTACACATCAACTTCTGACAAATTATCTTTCCCTCTAAAACTTTACCTCAAGGCATCTCTGCCGGTCCAAGGCCCATCTTCATCACGGTCAGACATCTCAGACATCCAGCTTGAGAGAAGTTGCTCCGTGTTCTCCTCACGCATATGACTACTTGCGTAGCCAACCAGGAATGGCAGCAGGGCAGTCACTTCCTCCTTCAAACAGGACGTTTCCTCAGCAAGCCAAGAGCAGAGACAGCGGAATGTAGCGAAAATGAAAGGGTCACCATAGCGACTTTGATCCACCTTGTAGAGAAAAGAGTCGGCAAGAGAGAGAGAGAGAGATTAAAGTGACCACTGATATGTGGTGTAATTATGAACATTACGTTGACAGAGAACTTGGAAAACTCAATTGTGGTATGCAAATGTGTTTGTTGTGGTGTGATGTCTATAAAAGGCCTCTCACCTGTTGCAGGTGGTATATTACTGCAGAGAAGGCCTCTTGCAGCACCGTAAGGACCTGTCTACTCTGCTGCAGACTGAGCCCAGAGATAGCAGTATGTGGTGGAGCATCAGGCTTGATGGCCACCGGACTACAGGCCTGTTCCATGGCAGCCTCCATGATGCGGTAGCAACCTGAAGGTGAATTCACAATTTTTGTTTGAATCAGGAAAGGGAAAATAAAACTTAACTAGAGTCTAGTCTAATTTTATTAATTAGTTAATTGCATCTAAATTATGTAAGGACTAATGACATTTAAGACACATTATAATAAGTATTTATTATAATGTATTTAAAAAAAAATAGTACCAGTGAGTGTTTGCTGCAGCTCGGGGCTCAGCTCAGTTCCAGGTGGTTCCTCCAAGCCCATTCGAACTTCCACACAAGCCCGGTTGACCAGCAAGCAACAGAACTTGGGCGGTCCTGCCGACTCCCACCCATACAAATCCAAAAGACATGCACTGAGGACCAATACTGAACCTATATGTTTAGGCGTCAACTTGGCTTGCATTATCGGTCTCAACACAACCCATAGACTTGATACAATTTGTTTCAGCTCATCAGTCGCCGTCACTCCTCCTGGTGGGGGTAGGAACTGCAACAACCTGTCACACATATCCAGCCGATCCTGGTCTTTGGCTTGGCAGAACTCTTTGGCGACCCTACCTAGTAGAGCAAGCATTTCAGTAGGGTGTTTACGCCATACTTTGTATCTTGTTTTTCCCGAAAGAAGGCTGCCCAGCAAGGCAACACCCCTCTCCTGGCTCAAAGTCTGGTTTTGTTCCAGTGCTTGGCACAGAGCAGGGATAGCACCCCTGTTTAAGAGCTGGTCAGGACCCCTGGGTAAAGTACATACAGCAGTCAAAACTTGGTAGCAGTCAGCAGCCAAGGCCTCATCAAGCTTGGAGGACGGTAATGATTTTTGAGCCACTGAAGTAACATTCTCTTCTACATTGCATCTCTCACTGTCCTCTCTCTCCAACACTGGTTTATTTTCTGGTTTAGCCTGGTCATTTGTTGTGCTGGGAACATCTGCTGACTGGACCTCAATATTTTGACTCTGCCCTGAGTGTGCTGCATTTGTCTTCATCTCATGGCTGGACTGGTTGAATGCCTGGCCTTCTTGTTTCTGTTGGTTCCACGTGGGACCCTCAGATATTATTCCCAACAGTAGCGGTACTGTGGTGAGGAGCTGTGGGTTGGAAGCCATGTCTGGTTCTGTGCTCAACGCAGCCAGCAGAGCCGTGCCCAGGCTAACAAGCTCCTCTGGGGGCAATTGGGCGCTCTCACTCCCCTTCACTGCCGTCACGAGGAGCCGAGCTGGAAGACTAAGACCAACCGCCTCAAAGATACGTCTCAAAGTGGGCTGGTCAAGTTGGTTTGCTGGGCACAAACGAGTAATCTGCCAAAAGAAGTTAAGAAAATAATCATTTTAGAACAATATACTATAACCTTTTTTTGACAGCAGAGCAATATATGGTATACCCAGATACTGTAGCTCAATAATAGCATTGTTGCTGTTAGTGTCTGGAGTGAGCCAATATACATCCAACTCTCACTAACCCCATCTAGGCAGTGATCTATTCCAAATGCACAGAATATAGTTATACAATGTCAATATACACACAAATGCTGGCCTGGGTCTAAAATACTTCAATTATTACCACAAGATTCAGGCTTACCAGAAGAAGAGCAGCCAGTGTGTGGCTGTCGTTTTTAGCGGTGGTAAGAGCATGAAGACATCTCTCCAGCACCTCTGTCTGGGCAGCAGTCAAACCGTGCCCGGCTCCCTCACCCTCTGGCTCTCCCTCCTCGTCCTGGGTCTCTTTCCCAGGCTGGTGGCTGCTGCCGCTGCTGCCGCTGCTGCTGGAGTCATCCTCGTCGCTCAGCACAGGGATGGATCCGGCGAACTCAGTCATTATAACCGAGGTTTATTTACTGTGTGTATTATTAATGCTATGTGATCAAAATAACAACCCTGAAAGCCGGTGGGTTACAACAAGGTGATATTCAGGGGCATGGTATTTTTCACTTGCCACGGTGCCATGTGTAACCTACTGTAGTGTACGCAGGCTAGCTCTAGTAGTAAGCTAACCCACTGAATGCCTCTGATGTTGTTGGTAAAGCCCACTTCTTTGCTGTTTACTATTCGATTTATTGCAATAAAAAAAAAACGTCCCACGGGGTTCGTAGGTTTTCGCAAAGTAACCTATCAAACCAATGTAACTACAGTAAACAGCCCGGCACTCTTCTTTAACGTGACGTCCCACCCACGCAGAACGAGCTGGCACTTTCCGGAAGGAACTGGAAGCTTTTCTTTCTTCTTCTAAAATAACAATCCTATTTCCAGGATGTGGCATTACCGCCCACTGCTGGACGTCTTCTGATTTGTCTTCTTTTTGCACAGTTTTCCCTAATATACTCCAAGAGTTTCCCCAGCTTTAGAGCAATGGTTTTGATTGATTGATTGAAATTTGTATTGACAGAATGGCAACATTTAACCCAACGAAAGTACAGGTCAATACAAAATCTGCTCAGAGGATGAAACCAGAAAAAAGCACTAAAGACTTGTTTACGTCATCATCCATTTTCAATTCACAACACGGATGATAATTAAATTAATTAAATATTTTGTATATAATAAATATTTGGAATACAAATACCGGTACATGAAATCATGGATCTAATCAGCTGCTTGTAGATCAGTTATTTTAGTGACGTCCCACTTCTGCTGTTCCACCCAATGGACGTGATCCACAGATATCTATGAGCCAATCAGAACGTCGGTTTTAGGACAAGCGACGACGCCATTTTGGTTGGTTTGGTTGCTGTTTTGAAACCAAACCTCATGATATTAATTTATTTCATACGCAGGTTTCCATCCATGAACGTTGAATCCCGCACAATATGCCAGCCGTTGTGTCACGTCTCACGACATGACAGTGAAATGCAACAGTTACATATTTCTATTACGTCACGTACTACTCCGTATGTACTACTATCCGGTGGAGAAACATACTCAATATTGACAGCAGGAGGCGCCAGACGGAAGTAGTTAGATTAATTGCATTGTATGTTGAGTTTTCTTTCTTTTTTTTTTTTTTTTTACATCCGAGTGAAGGTGCATGAATCCGCAGGAGGGGAGGCACCACCACCACAGTGACCACACACACATCAGCTGGGCTGCATGATGGCTGGCACATCAACAAACCCTAACTCAACGCTACTGGTTATCAAGAAAGAGCCGCTGTGAGGCTGGCTGTGTAATTCATGTAAGTAAGGACATTCATGTATACGCCTTTAGCTTTGATACGGTTATAATAAATGTGCTCCTCCGTCGTAATCTGCATGACTTTAGCTGGCGATGCCGACAGCTGTTAGCCCCAGGGTGATACTGATACTACACGATAGGCCCATGTAAATAACCTGTTATTATCTAATGTACTGGTCGTCCTCGATCGGCTCATTTGAATTACTGATATGTGAGCGGATATGCATGTCGACATATAGTGTCGTCATGTATGTTGATTGGTTGATCCGGCTTCACTCACTGCACTCGTTCATATGTTGTGCTTATGCTGTTCGCTTGATGCGCAACCTTGGTTTCAGTGTGATCGGTGATGTTGTCGCTGGCTTGGCCAAAATAACTGATCCACAATGCTACGCGTCGCATCAGCCAGGCTTAGAGAGATTCGTCTGAATGGCCTAATCTCTTCACAGCCAAATAAATCTCTCCCTCTTTACCTCAAGACTATAGTAAGCTTCATAATGTATGAACCACCCACCCACCATTTTGAATGAAATTATCCTCCAAAGGATTGTAATTTGTGTGGTACAGTAGTAGCCTGCTATATTCACTGCTAAAGCACAATGGAATTGCTTCTCACAACTTTGGAATGAGGTAGAATGAGGTTTAGAATGAGGTTTTGTTGTAAGCATTTAGGCATCTTTGGCTTATGACATTATTATTAAATCATTGTGGTTTACATTACATATCATATTGAGAGATTGCATATTACAGGGGCTTTACTTATTTATTCAATACAGTAGGATATACTACTAGGTTTGTCATCAGGGGAAGGGCCACAGACACAGGGGGCCAGATGTACTGACTGTGGGGGTAGGTAGCATTGTGTAATTTGAGAGAGCCCTCCTCAGACCTGTCTGCCTAGTACAAACCAACAGAGCACTGACTGTGTGCTTTTGATTAGTCGACTCTGACTGGAAGAAAAGAGAGGGAAGAAACAGAGAGAGGAAATTGTCCCGGAGGCAATGGACCTGGTCATTAATTTGGGGACTTGGAAATGTTGCATTTGAAAACCCTGTCATCAGCTGTCAGCTGTCATCAGCCCAGGTTACTATAAGGTGTGTGTGAGAGAGAGAGTGTGTGTGTTTGAACCACCTGTTCTCTCTCAGCAGCTGTAAACATACGGTAACCCAAAATCTCGACCGGCCACGGGGCACGTTGCACATTAAATATGCAAACCAGTCTAGTTGCTTTTGCTGGGAGGTAAGTGTGATTGAGCACGTCTTCTTCCGTCTTCTTTTCCTGGGAATTGCTTTGTTGCACCGTTGGACAGGTGGTGACAGCTATCACTGTGTTGTGTTTGGGATTCAACTATTGATTCAACTATTGATGACAGAAGATAGGTGGATTGGACTCATGCACCTGTGTAAAGGAATGCAGACCCAAGTGACAACTCGCAGGTTTGTTTGGAGAGTATGTTGGTGAATTTTGCCTGTGTGGCTGTCATGTTGACATTCTCAACTGTTTGAAACACCTCTGCATTTAACAAGCTCTTGAAAGTATAGATTTAGCTTTATTCCTAAAAATTCTCTCAGGTCTACTGTGGAAAAAACAGTTTTGCTAAATTGCTGGACAGAATGTCCTAGGACATGTGTTGGCTGCTCTCTTTTTTCCATGCTTCCTGCAAGAACGTGCTTGAGAATTCTCAAGCATGTTGAGGGGAGAAAATGTGCAGTACCTCTGTTCACCTCTATTTGCAATTGCTAATGGCCCACAGTACAGCTTTACTGATATTTAAATTTCCCCTGCAACATTTTCACAATCTTTCAAAAAACTTTTAGAAATTGTGAAAATAAGCAAACCTGGCTACAACTCACAATGTGTCACGATGGCTTGTGCTTATAATCTTGACGTCTGAGTCTCGTTTGTACCCACAGGGACGGTGGGAAATGAAAACGGGTATTCGCTGTTGTGAATTCTTGGTTCAGCTCTGTACTGTCATATCATGTTAAATAACAATACAATGTGCCTAATCTAGGTTACATCTTAAATTCTCTTTGTGCTGTCCTCTGGCTGGTTTACCCACCAAGTCTGATACTTCAAAATGTGTCTTCATCATAATTAGCATACTCATATGAAACGTACTATGTTTCACCTTGCTTTGGGCTACAGTATAATTATTGCTCTGAGAATAGATGCCTTGAGCCACAGAGATATTAAATGCTGTCGTCACTGCTGTAGAAATGACAATGACCTTTGTACAGTGGAGCTATGTGTGTGTGAGCACCTGTCACATCTCCTTGTCTCTATTTCCTTCTTCTTTCATCTCTTACTCTTCGATTGTAGTTGATTCAAACTATGGTGTCTGGTAAGGAAATAATCATGCAAACTGTAGTGTTTGCTAAGGAATACCCATGCAAATGTTAGTTTGAATAAAACTAAGTAATAACAACATACATTGGCTGAAATATTGGCTGTTCAGCTAAACTATGGTTGAACATGAGATGTGATGTGATATTAGTCTAAAATAGACATTAGCTAAAGTTTTTTTTTCTTTTTTTTCTTTTTGTAATTAATAGCATGGATCAGAAATCACTATGACAGTCTATGTCTGGATGTCTTCTATGGAAGACAGAATATTTGGTAAACGGCAGTTTAATTCTAGCATATAGTAAGGCTGCTTCATTCCCACAGAGCTTGTATTTCTTCTCTCTCACTCTCTCCCACCCACACCGCGAGAACAGTGCAGAGACTGTAGTCTGTAAACAATAACAACAGTTATTAAATCATCCATACAGTATATCATTAAATTAGGTGTCATACTTTATATAATGTTCTCTTTCCCTCTGTTCAGACTGGTACCTGAATTGCTCAGAATCAGGAGGCGGCCATGGTGAATTTCCTCCCCAGCGCTGTGGTGTTGACCTGTGCTCACCCTTCACCTTGCCACAACTCCCTGCCAACCTAAGTCCTCACCACCTGTGTTGTTGCCATCTCCTCGCAGAACACCGGCCCCAGATAAAGGTAAAAAGAACATTTGTGTGGACATGATGGTTTGTTTGGTTTCATGATTGCCAGCATTTTGAACATCATCAGCAGTCATATGGGGCAGTTGCAAGCAAATCATAGAAAATCACACCCATTGAAGTCATCATACTGTACATCATCACATTCCGGCCAATCACAAATTCACAATTGGCGTCCTCAATTTTCTCATTACTTTTTATCCTCGAGTCCAATCAATCCTTTTAATCACTTGTGGCATCCTCAATTTTCTGTCGTTACCTTTTATCCTCAATACGTACATTGCTCAGCCAATCAAATCATCACTGGGGTGCTCAGCCAATCAAATCATTGCTGTGGCCTGTGGGTTACACACAAACACACATCAAAAAGACATTGTACGTTTAGTTGGCTTGTCTTGCTGGATTGATAGATGTCCTCACTGTTGCTACAAACGTGTCTATGTTTTGGTTGCAAAAATAGTTGCATGTTCCAAGGAGTTGCATGGCGAATCATTGGTGTGGCTTTAGTCATTCTCATACGAATTGTGTTTTCTCATTTTTGTTAGCAGGGATTGGGGGTCAACTCATTTCCATCCATGTTCTTCACTAGCAGAACCCCTACTCCAACGTTGTATTATCCTTTTTGTTGCTGCAGAGGAATTATACATTATTATTATTAGGTTGTTCATATCTAACCTTTATATTTTACCCTCTCTATGATACAACATGTTATTTGGTAGCCTTTAGCTGCCAAGATCTATTTCTGAACTACGCCTGATAGCTATTGTTGTGGTCTTGTTATGGTTCAGCTTGTCCTTGAAGCAGCTCTAGTATAACTATTGAGCCAATAGTCCAAAAGGGGTTCCCGCCCAAAATGGGTTAAAGGTTAAAGCATAACCATCAGTCCACCACCACCAAGAATAGTGTCTCGATTCTCGACTCCCATTGCCTCATCACTGATTGATCCAGAATTCCATGATTGACAGTTGCCCATCACTGCTGTGGTCTCGCAATTTAATTGTGTCCTGTCCACCTCTCAGGTCCTTGATCCTTGAAAATGTCCAAAGCACACCACAGGCTGTTCTGCTGGAGTCTACCTCGGTGGACACAATCACCTCATCTCTTTCTGCTGTCACTGGCATACTTCTGGTGCTTGGCCCCTCCCACAGGTACAATTAAACAGTTTTAAACACATGTTGAAGTCTTATCTGTCCAGCTATATTTCATGACATATTTACTGTGTTCGTCAAGGGCTGCCCTCTAATAATGATGTTATTTCCTAGCACCAGTGAGGTGCTTTTGTGCCATTGTACAAGGGGAAATTCAGAATTTTTTTTGTGGCTTTCACCTTTTTATTTTATGGAGGGACAGACAGTGGGCTGACAGGAAATGGGGGGGAAGACATGCAGTAAAGGCTGTCGGGATCGGGAGTCGAACCCGCGGCACACTGCCAGATAACACGGTGCCTGGTACCACTGAGCCACAGCCCAGGCCGGAAACTCAGATTTGACAGATTTGTTGATTAAAACACCGGATGGATGGATTATTTTAAAGGAAATCTTTACTGTACACTAGAAATGTGAACACATGATGCGCCACATCAATGCAATCCTTTGTGAACCGAATAGAAACACACGCCTTTGGTTACTCAGGGTGTGTCTTATCCTTAAGAATCTTACAGAATTTGTTTTAGGTTGTCGGTGCGTATTTACTTGTCATTTAAGTCATTTGAGGTGTTGTTGTTCTGTGTCTGTGACTCTGTACTGTGTGTGATAGAGGGATATGTGAGCGCCTAATCCCACTTGGTCTGGTGTATTACAATATAAAATGGGACAATAGGGTCTCTGTGAGTCAAACAGAGTGATGCGAGAGGGGGGGGGGGGGGGGGGGGGGGGGGCTATCAGGGGACAAGGGGTGGGATGACTAAACGGAGGCCAAAGGATCCTTTCTCAAAGAACCCCAAACTGTGTGTGTGTGTGTGTGTGTGGGGGGGGGGGGGTTGGGGAGGGGAGGGGAGGGGAGCTTTAAATTACAAAGACTGGCATCTTACATCCTACAATGTGTCATGATTCTGTCCTGTTGCTCTGGCAACAATAGAATAGCCATGCATAATGGTGTTTGTGTGAGGGATAGTTTGGTGACACAGGGAAAGATAAGATAACGTATTATTACTAGCCTACTCTGGGCCACACAAGTTGGGAACGATGCAAACTGGGAATGCATGCCACACCTGTTTGGAGATGGAGATGGAGATTTCTGATCTGCTGATAGATCAGAAATTCATTGCAGAATGGTCTAGTTTAGTTGAGGAGTTGAATAAATGGGACTTACTTGGATTAATTAATTGTTCCTTTGTTTACAGTATCTGGATTCATTAATTGTTCCTGTGTTTACAGTATCTGGAAGCTTTGATTAGAGTCTTTAAAAAAGCAAACTGGGAATGCATGCCACACCTGTTTTGCAAAACCCATTGTATTGTACTTGTCAGAGAATCTGTTGTACCCGTTCTCAGAGAGTACCCAGTTACCATTAACATAATGATTGATGCAGGGGATACAGGGATCCCTGTGGTTATCAGAAACGGCTAACGTTGTGTTGATGATGTTCATGGACGTACACAAAATCACAAATGAATCTTAACTTGTATGCACAGGGGTTCAATATTTGCACATGATGGATTATATTAGTTGTAATTATTTAATTTCCAACTGTTGTTTCTGCCTTCGTAAAGGGTGATAGTATAGCTGGATGTCCAAAGACAAGCACTCTAGCACTGTCTGTAACTCCATCTAAAGTGAATAATTATTTATGGCATGCATACTGTATTCACACTTGCCTGCATCTATTGACACACAAATGTGCGATTTAATTGATTTCAGAGTGTGATACTGTCCTGTATGTGCTTGGGTAGTCGGGTGGATTGCATACTACGCATAGCGTTTTAATCACAGCGTTGTTTTGTCAGGGAAAAACCTCACTGCTTACACAGTAAAATCCCTAGTGTTAATTTAACTCAAGGCGAGTGTACACGTGGAACCAAATGGACCTGTCGGGATCAATTTGGTTCAGTTTGTTAAAGGATTTTACTGTGTATGTGGCTGACATGGCTCACTGGCTGTAATTGTTGTTACTGTCGACTGGGATTCGTAGGAATGTGTCTGGTCACAGTGGTCAGTGTACGGTATGTCCTACTGTAAAGCTTCACGTGAAATTTAAAGAGACCAGAACCCTTAATTGTAATTGCTTTGGTTATCTAGAAATCTATATTATCTATAAATGCACAGAATTGGTGTCGGTATGTGCGAGTGCGTGCGTGTGTGTGTGTGTGTGTGTGTGTGTGTGTGTGTGTGTCTGTTTTCTCCACACATTTTGGGTCTGATCGATTGACTTAAAACTCTGTGTGTATTGCTGGGGTCCTTAGGAAGGTTTTTGTATCGGTGGTTTTCCAGAACCAAAACTCCACCACATGTCTTTATTTCAGTGTGTCTGTCTGTATATACGGAGATCCTGTCATCAATATGTCATACGTATGCTATACAACAACTGACGGGGCCCTAGTACAATATCAAACGGTGGAAAGCTCAGGAAATACAGATGTTGCTAATTGTCGTTGTCCTCTTTTCCAGGTGTGTCAGCAGGGCTCTGCACTGTGACGGGCGGGGTTCTGGGGATCCACTGGAGCAGTATCATCGGCCTGGGCTGGTGGCCCCTGGCGGATGGTAGGGGCGGGGCCACCTGCTGGGAGTCTTGCTGTCTGAACCCCAGCTGCACTGCCGTGTGGAGCCTGGGAGGGCGCTGTGTGCTCCTCAAGTGCACCCGGAAGAAGGGCTGCATGATCTCCTCGCTGCCCCAGCCCCCTACAACGTCCCTGGGTCTCCTTCAGCAGCTGAGCAAGGTACAGGCCAGGGATACTGCTGCTAATGTTACCCAACAGCAAACAGTATTCCTGGGTCTCCTTCAGCAGCTCAGCAGGGTACAGGCCAGGGATACTGCCTCTAATGTTACCCAACAACAAACGGGAGAGGTGGTCCCTGTCTTGTATTATCTTAAGGTAGTAATTTTTGTTATGTTTTTGTACGTATGTTTTCTTTGGACTGTATATGGCTATAGACGAATTCACAGAGGGGTGCCCTGGGCGTGGCCATTTACTGAGGGGTAATCCATGGAGCAGGTGCTCCGTAGGCCAGATGTACACTGGTGTGGTACACCTCAGTAATGGCCGCGCCCAGGGCACCCCTCTGTGAATTCATATATATGCGTATCTGTTGGGGGTGTGTTTATGTGCAAGGGCCACGCCTCCATTCCCTTTTGCGGTGCGAATTTAAACTTTTGAAAGCAAGCGTATGTACTGTATATGCGAGTTTTGTAATCTTTGTAAATTGAAAAATGGAGATTTGGAGATTTTGGAGAAAAATGGAGATTTCTGATCTGCTGATAGATCAGAAATTCATTGCAGAATGGTCTAGTTTAGTTGAGGAGTTGAATAAATGGGACTTAATTGGATTAATTAATTGTTCCTTTGTTTACAGTATCTGGATTCATTAATTGTTCCTGTGTTTACAGTATCTGGAAGCTTGAGTCTTAAAAAAAAAAACACAATTGTTTTTTACTTTAGTAGTAGTTTAGTACTTTTAAGTGCTTCATTAACACTTTAAGAAATTTCCAGTAATTTAAAATTCGTATAGGGATTTTGATTTGATAGGGGTATGATTATTTGTGAAATTTGGTCTGCATACAGTTTTGATAACATTCTGTATTTCTTGAACTCACAGGGCCCTAACACAAGGCGCAGAGTGCTTCGCCAGGCTACACGGAGAGGAAAAGGAAGCACTGGAAAACATGAGACATACACGGAAGAGCCTCATACCAACACGGTGAGCTTGTAATTATTTTTAATTATGCCTACACATACGTCATGTTTTAGTTTGAGCGAATAGGGGAAGGGGATCAACGTCACGTGATTCCCTTGTTTGACCTGGTAAAAACCTGAGCATGTGTCTGAAAGACTATGATTGGCAGAATCGTGGAAAGTTTAAAATATTTGGCAGTAGCCAGTAGAACAGCCAGATGCCAACCGTGAGGTTCCCAGTTCGATCCCAGGCTCCCCCAGAGTTGGTGTCGAAGTGTCCTTGAGCAAGATTCTGAACCCCTAATTGCTCCCGATGAGCAGGTTGGTGCCTTGCAAGGTTTCCCCTGCCATCGGTGTGTGAATGGGTGAATGTCATGTACAATCTATGTAAATCGCCTTGGATAAAGGCGCTATATAAATGCACCATTTACCTGTCATGCACTACAATACTTCACCATATGTTGCGCTATGATGGAGAAAAAAAACATAAAATGTAACAATGTGTACATTCCGTAATGAAATTCCAATGGTAAAAACGGGGTTGTTTTACCCGGCAAAGGAATGGCAGATTCGGCCAAGCCCCAAAATACCTGTATGTGTTTCTCAAAGAATAGTTTAAAAAGCAGGTGGCGTGCGCACATCCAGTTCCAGTACATGAATGAAGAAAGAAGTCCACACAACAGGCTCTTCTCCAGTGGTGTTTTGTTTTATTTAAAACACCATTAGTTAAGGCACACAGCGTTTCGGCCGTGAACGGCCTTCATCATCTGATGAAGGCCGAAACGTTGTGTGCCTTAACCCATTCTGACCTGAGATCAGATTCATACGAGGTTTCCGCCGGACACACACTGGTCTGATGAACCCATTCTGACCTGAGATCAGATTCTAAAAATGTCAGTCGCTCTTCGATTTTTCAAAAATAGCAGACCTACAAGCTCGTATCGCGCTACTCGGTGGCGCGATATGAGCTTGTAGATCTGCTATTTTTAAATAGCTAAAGCATAACATGATGCCGACACCAAAATGGGTGCCCGGTCAGAATGCCTTAACTAATTTCTCAAAGAATAAACAGACTGATTAATGTTAAACAAGTTTAGAGGGTTTTACTACAAACTCATAACCTTGAACCAGAGAGACCTGCAAGCCAAATCAAGATGGAACACTCTCCCTCATTCCCCAGCAGCTTTGTCTTTTGTGCAAACATACCACCCCTGAGTCCACGTAGCTGCCAGGGTCCACACATGATGTGAATTTTATCACCAGCTTGTGTCCGCACAAACTGTGTGCCTCTCAGATTTTGTTAATGCGCGCTGCAGACAAGTATGCTGATGCATACGCACATACGTTGGACACAAAAAATTGACACTGAGCGAGGAGTGAGTAGATCTTAAAGCTAGAGCTTAAATGTAAGTCGCTCTGGATTAAGAGCGTCTGCTAAATGCCTAAATTGTAAATTGTAAATTGTAGATCCATGAGCTTGTACTGTAAGTAGTGCAGCCCGTATAAACACCACGTTTTATTATGTACATCAGACATAACACATAACAGCGACAACTGCTTGTGGTTTAGTGTGGGGACACAGAGACCTCTATGTATGATTCAGTTGAATGTTTTAGTTTTTGAGAAGCTTATCTTCCTCAAACCCCTCTCTTTTCCTTCCTTCCTTCCTTCCTTCCTTCCTTCCTTCGTCTGTGCTTTTAATCAAAATGGGTGGAGTGATTAAAGCTAATATAAGGGCAAAATACTTATTTTCCACCTATTTATTTACTTGAGCTGTGCAGTGATACAAAACTGTTGTTATGAGGCTTTGTGTTTGTTGGTCTCTCTGTCTGTATATGTCATTTGTTGCTTGTTAATGTTAGAGCTAAAAAAATATCGAGAACCACTGATCAAAATTCCTTTCCCACAGTTACTCTTATTTAGTTCTCTTGACCTTCTATATTAAAATCATGTTAACGGATGCATTACTTATGTATGAGCGAGCAAACACATGCGATTGATTACATTTCCTGATAATGGTGACTCACTCAACCAGGAAATCCGGTACACGTTCCCTTCTAGAGATTCAGAGTAGACTCCCTTTCCTTGATGTACTGACGTCCCAGTAACAGACAACGTTGATGTGTCATCATACGTCACCAGGTTATTTAGTGCACTGTTTCTCAACTAGTGGTCCATAACATGTAAAAAAATACATTTTCTACCTTACTAAATGCATGGTCAGGGACCACATGCAATAACAGCACAGACCACCAGTGGTCGAGGGACCACCAGTTGAAAACTCCTGCTTTAGCCTTGACTCACCATGTTGTCTGTCTGTTGACTGTCATCTTTACTACTTTCTTGTTTCTACAGGGAAGTGCCAAGATGGCTTCAGCTCAACCATCTCCAGCGGTAGCCACTGCCCTTGCACGTCCTCAGACATCCAACAGGAACCATAGCCAGTTGGCCAATGGGAGTGATGATGGAGCACCGGCCTCCCCACAGGCGCACGCATCAGCAGAGGCAACCACTGATGATGATGGATCTGTGTCCGCCAATAGCAGTGATGCTACTACTAAACCCATCGCCCCCACCACAGCAGCTCCCATCATCGCCACTACTACAACAACACAGGCTGGTAAGGATGCATCAGTACTGACATTGAGTATTTATCTTTTGATTTATTAACAATTAATTGATCATGTAATAGTGCAGTTTAATATTCAGGGAAGATGTCCTGTCTCTTAAAGGGATAGTTCAATATTTTCTTAACTTAAGCTGTATGAAATTGTGAACTATCCCTTTAAATCATCTCCTTGATTATGCTTTGAGCTTGCTCAGACATACAGTATATAATATTTGCTGTGAAAAGGGTGCTCCGGTGGATAACTGAGTAACAGCACAAACCATATACTGTAAATCAGGCTATTAGTCCTTCTTTCAGCTGACCCTGGTTTGAATCTGACTCGATGCTCTTTACTGCATGTCAAACCCCCTTTTCTCTTCCACCTTTCCTGTCAAATGACGCATAAAATGCAAAATAAATAAAAATAATTTGAGTCACATTACGGTTTTGAGAAACTTTTAGAAACTGCCCGAGGTACCAATTAGTAGACTGCGCAGACTGCATTTTTTTACATCTAAATGAGGCTGTCAGTGAGTGGCCAAACAAAGCGTAGGCAATAGGAATATGATGTGCTTCAATGAATGAGAATTTATTGTATTGTGTAGTTATCTGCCATTTTCTGAAGGAATTAAATAATAATTAATTAGCTTCTTAGCAGAGTATACATCTCTCCAGATAAAATCTAATTTGGCCCATTTGATAACAAAGATGAATATTATGAATTGTATACCCAGGACCTGAATGGAAACAAGACCGCAAGGACTTTTTTCGGTGATCTCATTGGACGTGTGTTTGACTCTACCCTGTACTGATTACATTTCTGCCAATAAAGTAATCAATCAATGAAGTAGCTCTTTTGACCGTAATAACGCGCTAAAACCACTTTAGCAAAGACATCATTGCACAGAGCTTTGACTAAGTGTATAATAAAGTAACTCATGCTTACGTTCTGAGCACTCTTCCTGTGGGAACTTCTCACATTCTAAGGTTTCACTCACATGTGTGATACAATCTAAGGATTCCATTACCCTCATAAAAAAACACGACGTAAATGTGAGCACACACGCTGTGTACAGTTGACCTGAGGTGATCTTGGGTGAACAAACAAAGAAAAATGCTGCTGGGTAAACAGTATGCAGTATACTACTACTGACTTGCAGTACAAGACTCTACTCTTATGTCAGTGCCAGTCTCTGCATTGCCATTAGGGCTGTCAACTGAGCTGAGAAATGTCAATACTAACAGGCAGATCTTTGACATTTGATTATTAAATAGACAATGATGCACACAATGTATGTTTAACAAGCTTTCAAAAAGTCATGTGTATCAATATGTATTTCAGAGGTCTCAGAGGTTGGTGAACTATTGCAGAGTGACCCATTATTTTTTTACCTGGGTCACACCTTCTGATAGTTCTACTTAATTCTTTTCAGACATGAAAGAATGACTCATGTAGCCCGACAAACCGGTAAATGAATCCTGTGTTTCAGTAGCGTTGGCGTCAAAAATACAGCTTGTAGTGACATCGTGCTCAAGCATGGATTTATGTTTGTCTTTGTGCATGCACCCTGTGATGTCATGAAAGGCGCATCTCACTTGACACTAGTGTGATGATTATTATTATTATTATTATTATTATTATTATTATTATGATTTATTTATTTATTACAATTGTTTGCACATTTCCCCTCAAAGTCGACGATTATTCAAGGCTTGATTATATATTTGACAGCCCTAGTTGCCATGCCGTCCTCATGGATCCTGTACACTTTGTCCACAGCGGTGAGGGAGTTGGTGGTTTCTGCAGGGGACAGTGTGGAGGTCACACTGCCAAAGAACGAGGTGGAACTTAATGCCTTTGTTGTCCCAGAACCAAAGAAAGGTAAAATGGTCCTTTGAAACCTGGCATACACTTCATATTGTATAATACACTTAATACATGTATGCAAGCATAGTAGTTCAATGAACACAATAACGATGAACAATGAAAATGAACGCCTTGAACCAGAATACCGTATAACTGTTAATGTTCAGGTTCACTGTGTTTATTGTTTTTATTGTTGGGCATATTTGTCATTTTATAAAAAAATTAAATACTTTAAGTAAGCAAAAGGCAAGATTAAGCAGGAGAGCATTATTCAGTGATGGGTGGTTATTATACTTTCTCGTACCATTTAACAGGGACACATTATGTATTCGACTGGCTTCTGAAAACTCACCCCAAAGACTACAGCGGCGAGATGGCGGGAAAAGACAGCAAGACACTCAAACTCAGCAAGGTACCATTGGAATTAGCATGGTTTTTGTTTCCATTCATCTTCACATTCAAACAAGACATGTTGTGTTGAATGTATACATGGAGGAGGATCATCAGCTTCTTTAGAATGTGTTCGTGTGCGCAATTATGCCACCTCTTAATAATGTATTTCTCTTTATCTCTCTCTCTGTCAGCTGACTGTTGGTCTGTATGAGTTTGAGGTGACGGTGGATGGAGGCGGGGTCCATGGGGAGGGCTATGTCAATGTCACAGTCAAGCCAGGTGAGGTGCAACCACATTTAGTGAGAATTAAAACGGCATTGTTTAATTTAACTCGGAGAGCGATGGATAAATGAACACTGCAGGTTTTATTTTGTTGCCCTTGTGATTGTTTGTATGAAGATGGAAAGGACTCTGAAACTGTATTTTTACCATCTGACACAAAACTCTACATAAAAGTCACCAAGCTGGGTAGCCACCTTATTTCATCTATGTCATCTACAAACCAAATCTGTCTAAGTACACTGCAATTTAGCTCTAGGGTAAAACAGCTGCATTCCGACACAGTATTTTTGTGCCACACAGTAGTGACTCTCTCTCTCTCTCACTCAACCACTCCAAGGAACAGCAATGTCTGTGTTCACCTATGTGTTGGTTCACCTATGTGTTCACCTATGTGTTGGTTCACCGATGTGACGTTAATGAGCACCAGTATGACCAGTACCAGTAGGGGCGATGTTGTGCCAGAAACAGAGAGAGAGAGACAGTGCTGCACTGTTGCCTGCTAATGAGAGAGAGAGAGAGAGAGAGAGGGGAGGGGAGGGGAGGGGCGGGGGGAGAGAGAGGGGGGAGTTGCACCACTCAGTTCACACGGGTGTGATTGTCTCTCTCTGTCTCAGTCTCACGCTCTCTCCCACTCTGTCAGGCACACCAACACCTGATATACTACTCACTTAGCCAGCTAATAATGTCTTTCTTTCCACTTGACAGAGCCGCGGGTAAACAAGCCTCCTGTCGCTGTGGTTTCCCCAAAGTTCCAGGAGATCTCCTTGCCAACCAGCTCCACTGTGATAGATGGCAGCCGTGAGTCTATACTGTACCACGCGCACACACATTGGACACAAATGAAGTACACAAAGACCATATGCATATTCACGCAGCAGCCATGTTGCTCTTGTGTCGTACTCTGGGCAGAGAGTGACTTGAAAATGTCATTTTTAAGTCATTTGTATCCATCTTTTCAGCCAGTTGTAACTCTTTAAAAGAAATCTGAAATAACTTTGGATATTATGATACTGAATAATTTGGATGTATGTATTTCATATAATACAAGCATTGAAAGATAAAGGTTAATATTTTTAAACCTTATTTTCTAATCTGAAATAACTTTATTATGATTATGATACTGAATACTTTCATATCATTTTATATGTATATTAATATTTTCATATAATCCATGCTTTGAAAGATAATGGTATATCTATAAAGCTTTTATGAACTAATTGTTACATTTTTCATAACTTCTGAGTTGATCGTCGGCAGCCCAAAACGGATGCCTGTACACTAGACTTGTTTCCTAAAGACCCCCCTGCTGTTCTGTATACGACTCTCATACGCATGTCCATCTTCACATTTCCTCTACTCGTTGTAATATCTTCACGGCTGTCTCCTCCCCTCCTCAGAGAGTACCGATGATGACAAGATCGTGTCATATCACTGGGAGGAGGTGAAGGGACCTCTGAGAGAGGATAAAGTATCTGCAGACACTGTACTCCTTACCCTCACTAACCTAGTGCCTGGAAACTACACCTTCAGGTATAGATGAACATGATGTACTATACCAGTGTTTCCCAAACCTTTCAGGCCGAGACCCAAAAGAGAGATTAGACGTTTTCCCCGGCCGGGACCCAAACTAGTGAAAATAGCAGATATACAAGCGCACAGCGGGTGGCTTTGCCTTTTTTTTTTTTTGCAAACATGATAAACATTCAATTTACAATGCACCTTTTTGCCCCTTACTGAGCCTAGTGTTTTCAACAGTGAGCGTGAAATTGTTAAAGAGGAAAAGAAAATAACTTACAAAATAATCAAACAATATAGAATCTATAACTTCTATACTATAGCTTCGCTTTTTTGATAGCTTATGCTATGTCTCTCCTCTCTCTTCCTGTATGTTCCAGTCTGACAGTGACAGACTCCGATGGAAACCAGAGCTCTACCCAGGCCAGCCTGTCGGTCAGCAAGGCAACAGACTACCCGCCTGTGGCCAACGCTGGGCCCAACCAGGTTACATCCACCTCCTTTATTATTCCATCTATTGGCTTCCATAAAAGGCTGATAGAATAGACACTTGTTGCGGTGCTGGGTTAAGATTAACCTGCACACGTTCCAATACATTTTAATTACATTGTTTCAAGCCTTGGGCTCTCTTCGTCAGATCCAAGAGTCCAGACTCTGAACACTGTCATTGTAAAATATATTGGAGCATGCGGGTGTGCAGCCTTACGCTACATAAACAGGACATACTGTATGAGCCACATGTCTTGGAATTGTTGGTTCACACGGCTAATTAATGTTTATGAGTGTGTGGGTTGTATTCTTTTTCATGTCTTTGTATTTTAAGACTGCTGTTTGGTTTACTGAAGTAACACACGGTCAATTAATGTGTGCATTTCTTTGGTTTTTCACTTATGCAGCAGCTAAATATACAGCTCAGAGCCCTACTTCTTGATGATCTCATATACTTTACCCCTTTACCGTATATAAGCCATTATGCCCACAAGTTAAATAAAAACATCCACCAGCTAAATGAAAACCTCTTGTTTTGCAACGTACTGCAGGTCATCACATTACCACGTAACGTCGTCACCCTGAATGGCAACCAGAGCACAGATGACCATGGAAACCTGGCCTACGAATGGTCCCTCAACCCTGAGAGCAAAGGCAAGGTGGTGGAAATGCAGGTGAGAACTATGACAAGATGCTGTGGTGGGAGGGAAATCATCCTGGAATAGTATAAGACTTATACTATAAGTATACAGTATAGCCAACAGTAAATTGATTTATTGCACTCTCCTGGAATTTAACTCTTAGACTGTACAACTGTAGCAAAAAATGAGTATTGATATTTGTGTGCGTGGGAGTGTTTTAAAGCTGTTCATGGCAGGCGCGAAAATAATGCTCGGACTTCGGATGTCGAAAATGGAATGAAAATGTGTTTCCTGAGAACCGAATAAATGCATGCTGCCTGTGTCTTATCTGGTTTGGTACATACAACTAAACGGCAACAACAGCATAGCGCAACGCGTTGGGAGTTTGTCAATATTTTCTGCGTGTGACACCCATGCCAAACTACACTAGGCATAACTAAGGCTCAATTCTGCAAGTTCTTCCATGATGTCTTGCGAGAAGGAGTGTTCTCTTGTGAGAATGCTGGCTCATTTAATTTTCCTTAACTTTCAGGGTGTGCGGACCTCATCCCTTCAGCTGTCTGCCATGCAGGAGGGAGACTACACCTTCCAGCTGACTGTGACAGACACAGCCATGCAGCAAGACACTGCCCTGGTCACTGTCATCGTGCAGCCAGGTGAAAACACCTGTTCCATATGGCTCATCATCTATGTTAATTAACCGCTCAACGAATATGAAAATAGACTAGCTTTGTCTGTTTGTACCATCAGCTGCAGCTGAATCAACCTCCTGATCGACACACACACATACAGCACTCAGTTCAGATGGTCTAATTATTATTTATTTTTTTACATTCAGAAGATTTTCACATCCCTTGAGATTCCTAGACACCGTTTTATGACAGAAAGAACAGCAACATTCCGAAACGGCTGTCCTTATATTTGACATGCTCTCTGAGTAAGTTCTATAATTCTGTACCAGCCAGGTATTGGTTCTTTACCATTTCTCTGCAAATACGCAGGAAGGGTGAAATATAACACATTAGTGCCGTATTGTAGTTGGCAGGCTGGTGCCTTGCATCATCTTCTAAACTTCATAGAGCTTATGTCAATGGTAGCACAGGTGTCATTTATCTCAGTTACTGTTTGTTTAACCTTTAGTGGAGATGACGTTGGTAATAAAACATTTAGGTGCATGTCTAGACGTGTACATTATTCTGCGTTAGCCGCTCAAGTATTTAGCCGATCTGCCCTTTCTGCCACACGGAGACTGCGTTTTAGGGGCACTTAAACCACACTGTCGTCTCCGTGTGTACAGGGAATGCTGTCTATTTTCTGAAACGGTGACGCCAAAGTCCCATCGCCCCCTCCAAACTAACCTCACGTCACCAGGCTTCCCACCTCCAAAACTAACAACATGTGAATGAATGTTGTTTGACCTGTAAAGGGAAGCCTTTAATATTGTTTGCATTTGTTCATGAAATGCTAATGGTTTATTTCACCATAACCACTTACCAGTACATAAGTATCACAGCTATTTTATATTTGCACATAATGTCTATAAATCTCTTCTCCGAAAATAGCCGATCTGATAGATGAGACGGATATAAATTATCGTCTGTTTAATAATAGTACAGATGTATAATAAACGTAATAATAATAAACGTGGGCCATGAGATATGTCTGCAGATTTTCACTATGGACCCATAGTGACCCATTTCAGCAGGAATAGCACCCGAATGAAAACAGCATCAGTATTTGTATTATGCACATATCTCTCATATCTCACGATTTGATGTGACCTAACCAGTAACAGTTTATCACAATGTGTGCCAGAAACATCAGGTTACGTTTTAAGCAGCATACCCTTTTTTTCCTTTTTTGTTTTTTCAAAAAAGGTTTTTCTGACGTGCACGCGATGTGCACATGAATGCGCCCACGGTTATTTATTCTTTCAATTGTCCCCATATCTCTGGCAACTGCACTGCGTTTCTGTTTAACAGGTGGGGCAGATTGGGTTAATACACTGTATCAGTAGCCATTTCATTCAGTCACTGGTGCGTAATTCTGTTTATTTAACCTTTTAATAGATAATAGATATGACTACAACAAATAGGAAATTTATTTGTTTGCCGGCACAAGTTGAAAGGTTTATATTTGCGCACCCGACCTGTGAAGTGAACGAAAACTGCATCAGTGTTTGTATTAACCACTTACTGTAAGCGCTATATACTTAGTTGTATGACAAATGGCAAGAAATGCCAATCTACAAGCTCACAACACGCCACGATCCCACACGCTGTGAGCTTATCGGCTTTTTTTTTGCAATATTTTAAAATGTATGGAATCTTTTGAAAAACTTTGCCTATAGTGACATTGATGGGGCCTTTCAACTCAAATATTGACTCATTGACTCAAATAAAACCCAGTTCAAACTTCACCCCTTCCTCCCCCACCAGAGAACAATAAACCCCCATTGGCAAACGCAGGGCCAGAGAAGGAGCTGACACTGCCGGTAGACCGAACCACACTGGACGGCAGCAAGAGCAGCGATGACCAGAAGATTGCCACTTACCACTGGAAACAGACCACGTGAGTCAGACACATAGTGACAACAATGCCTCACTGTCGGTCAAGGAATAACTTGAATCTCAGGCGGTTCGTTGGTCGTGTCTTGGATAATGTGGAGAATTAGGAATGATGGGATTATTTATCTCTCCCTCTTTCTCTGTCCATAAGGGGTCCAGATGGTGTGAAGGTTGAAAACGCAGATAGTGCCGTTGCCACGGTGACGGGTCTCCAGGTGGGCACGTACGAGTTCACTCTGACCGTAACGGACGACAGGAAGCTGAAGAGCGTCGATGTGGTCAAGGTCATTGTCCGAGAAGGTGTGTGTTTTTATCACTTTTTCCCCGTTATCCTCCTCAATTTAAATATCTATGCAAAAGGTGGTCAATAATATGTATGGAGGTACATATCTACCTCCATACATATGGGATGTGATTTCATGAAGTTGTTTAGAGGAAACATTTGAGCTGTCATTGTATAAAATAAGAGGATTTGGGTTAGTGTCTAGTGGTGAGAATTAGCTTTAGGTGTGTTGTGTGTTCCTTCAGAAACTGCTTCAAATGCTTGATGCAACAAAGCACTAAAACTGGAGCTGGATTTAGACAGAAGCAGGCTGAGAAGCCTGGGGGATATAGCAGACACAACAAGCATACTGCTCCATTTTTCCCAAATAGGGCGAGTGAACATTCTTTAAACGATCTATCATCTTAAACTATGACCTCCTGTCACTTAGTGTGTTGTATTTACCCAGCTTCATTAACAACTTGAACGCTACATTCTTAGTTGACTGGAGTCCCCCAGGGCTCCATACTAGCAGGATAGGGACACTAAGGTTTTTGTGATAGATTCATCCTTGCTGACGTCGCTTTAAGTCCTAAAAAATGGTTTTAAAGGTACTACTATACTGTGTATACTAAGTGCTACACGATAAATTCAATCCAAAAAACTGTTTGGATTATAGGAAAGTTTATTTACCTATTCTGGATGTGACACAGCCTTTTCTCATACCAAGGAGAGACCTCATTCAGGGATCTCACTTGCATGTTAAAGAATTGTCAATATCAACCTACGTAGATGGATGCCTTCCTGGTGATAAGGCCTTGAATCATGATCCATGTTATGTTATTTTTTCACCAGAGCTAGACCAGCCCCCTGTGGCCCACGTCCTGTCCAGCGCGCCCATCTCTCTGCCGGTGAGGACAGCAACTCTAGATGGCTCTCACTCCACAGATGACAAAAGTGGAGTCAGCTACCTGTGGACCAGGGATGACAACAGCCCTGCTGCAGGGGTGAGACTGGTTCTAACACCCCATTTTACCCGAATACAGGGGATGACTGCTCGGTCAACCTGTTAATATACTGTAAGGGAGTGAGACTAAAGCCCCACTAAAGACCCGCATGAGCGTCTACACTTTATTTAGGCAACATTTCGGTCAATAGACCTTCTTCAGGCATCACTGGACAAGTCATAGACTAGTCAATTATACCACGTTGGAAGAAATCATTACACTTCACATTCAGTCAATTTGATCAAGCAACTACCTCTGCATCAATTAGTTGTGAGTTGAGATGTATCAGAATAGCCTGGATCTAGTATTCTCAGTTCCAGTCCTAGAAATCTAGTAAAGCTACTGTCGCTGTCTAAGTGGGGACTAATTTAGACCCAAGACACCATGTGCATGCAGTTACCTGCATGCTACAATAGACGGAAAGAAAACAGTAGTTGGACATGCACTGAGAGCCAGTGAAACATAACCCATGATAACATGAATCATGATAACATAACCCATATGAGCTTTATTGTTACATGGGGTGTGCTGTAGTCCAGTTCAAGGCTTCACACTGTTTGCCTCATATTTCTTTCTTCCAAAGCCAAAGGCCACACCTGGTCCCATTCCCTGGTACTGTATGTTGCTGATTAGTAGTCTAAGAGAATAAAAATTACAACAGGTACTGTTTAAATAAAAACTGTAGTAGAGAAGATAGAGCATGTATGCACACTGTTTTGAATGCTTTTCACAGGTTTATAAAATCCAATGTGTCATTAAATCACATATTTTGCAATTATTTGGGGACAAATAGAGTTGAAAGTTGAAGTTGATTAACTGGTTTTGAAGAGTTGTAGAGGGGAGAGGAAAACTGGTTTTGTCACATTCTGAGAAATAATTTGAACCACTTCTTCCTCCTTCAGAAGATAAACAATTACAAGGAAATACAGCATGAACTAGAGAGGGACACTTTGTGGAGTGCAAATCTCTACCAGGCTGCGTTGCCTAGTCAGGGAGTTGTAAAGTGTTGTTCCATTGCATTGCCACTTGCCAGTTCATTGCTGGGTAAAGAATTTACATAAATTGCGGCATATAGGCAGTGGAACAGTGGTCCCACATTGCCCTCCAATCGTGTGACTGTTCCCATGTTAGATGACTAAAGCGGGTACAGTTCGTAGTGATTGTGTGAGAGGTGTCCAAGCACATGAGACTAGGCATATGGTATGATAAAATATTTATTTGGGACGAACAGAAATGATACATATCCATCTGCGGACTGGCAGATCATCTACTACTCTGGGGAAAACAAAACGTGGTCTCACATTGATCTTCCCAATGCTGAAATCATATGCAAAATACGAGAATAAAAAGCTGCATGAAAAATAAAGTGCTAGAGTTTCTGGCCAACAGTACATGTTCAACATGTCACCATATAAATAAAAACACAGGTATGTAAATATGCAATTCAGCAACCTTATGTCAAAACAAACAAGGAAGTCTTTGATGAAACAAGTTCCCTCTGGGTTTCCCTCACGTCGTTGTTGGTGATATGATCGTTTCCGTGTCTCAACAGTCCCTTGTTAAGATCTACCTTGGCTTGACTAGTGACACAAAACCACCATTACAGTGTGACAGATGAACGAAGACACTCACTCGCACATGCCCTAACGCACGCACACAGAGATCGTTTCATAGTTCAAGGTTGTACTTTATTGTTACATCTTGTGTACAGGTACATAAGAGTAAAACTTATTTTGGTTTGGCTTCCTTCAGACAATGCAGCAGCATAGACAATAATAACAGTATAATTGTAATAAAAAAGAAAAGACAAAAATATTAAAATATTAAAGAAAGGAGGGGAGTGCAAGGAGAGAAGAAAAATCAAATGTACATGTGCATATAGTTTTGTCATATTGTATGTAGCGTTGTCAAATCAAATGTACATGTACATATTGTATATGCCAACAGCATTTTTTGTCCTTTACTTTTCTCCGGTGGTTGTCCCCCCTCCACTTTCGTGGTTCGGGACAACAGAAAACATAGTTATGAAAGGACTGTCTAGTTTAAAAAACATTTATACAAACCCGACCTTTGCTCCTGCAGGTCGTGTTGAACAACTCTGACCACCAGGCGGTGCTGTTTCTCGGTAACCTTGTGGAGGGGAAGTACAGCTTTGCACTCACAGTCACTGACAGCAAAGGACAGATCAGTGTTGAAAGAGGCACAGTGGAGGTTAAACCAGGTACTGGAACCATGCGTGCACGCACGCACGCACGCACGCACACAGCACCTTATGGTATAGACACACCAGGTCAGGATACAGCATACTAAATGGTGTACATACACCAGGTCAGGAGGATGCAATATACTGTTTGATGTACACATGTGACAGGAAGTGTCTCTAATCCATCACTCCTGGCTCACGCTTTTTCTAGCTTGCCAAAATAAATGAGCTCCTATTGCTCCTAAAATGGATGATTTCTTGTATAGTATTACATGTATTTATGTGTCTTGATAAATGTAATACATAGGACCACAATGGAAACATGCCCTCAGGGCATTTTGTGTTATCCTTTTAGCTTTCTTGAATAACTGTACATCTGTACTTTTTGCAAACTGTTAGTAAACTATTCAATCAATCAGTCAGTCAATCAACCAATCAATCCAATTTTCAGACGTATGGGAGCGTGACCTGGTAGAGTTGGTGCTGGAGGTGTCGGTGTCCCAGTTATCGCACCGGCAGCGGGACATGCTTATGCGTCAGGTCGGAGTCCTGCTGGGAGTTCTCGACAGTGACATCATTGTGCGAGAGATCAGTGCCTTCAACGAGCACAGGTGAGCTGCTATTTAACCATATATTATTGACCCATTGAGACCTGAGTCTTCTAAATCCTGACAGTTTTCTGAAAAACTTGTGGATTCTCTGAAAAATCAGTGGTGCTCAAAACCTTTTTCATGTGAAGGACCCCCAAAATTATATGTATTTGGGCCGCACCCATCTCAAAATATTTTGTTCCAGGGACAACCAGAAACAAAGATTTGAGTTAAAGAAATTTGCTTTAAAAAAATTTATTATATTCAAAGATTTGCGCAAATAATGTTCACGATTTTTCAGATTTTCTGATGATTGCAGGATGGAATCATCACATGTTTACTACCGCTCTATTCTCTTGATGAAACAAATGCTCCAAACGTCTTTCTAACGGGGATCATGGATCAGGTATCTGTGTACGGTTTCTGGAGCTTATTGAAGTTAATGTCTTCCTCCTTTTCAGTGCTCGTTTGGTCTTCCTGGTCTCAGGGGGCCCAGGGCGCCCTCCCCTGTCCGGTCGAAGTGTTGCAATGGGGCTGCGCAACAAGTTGCGCAAACAAAAGAACGACTTCCTCATCTTCAAAGCTAGACGGGTGGACACAGTCAGTGAGTGTTGATAGTAGCTGCTTGCCATATACTGTACAACACACTACTAGTTAAAGAGAAGTGATGCTATGGATGTGAATTAACGTTACAGGCTATATCATTGCTAAGTTACAATTTTGCATTACTTTGTCACACAAACAACTCAAACAGATCTTGGATATCTTTTTTGCTTATGTGAGTGGTCAAATTGTGACAAAAGCTCATTGTAATTTTCACTTCTCAAATGTCAAATTTGAGACTGTAACCAGCAAGTTGTTTCATGACCTTTTCTCACACTTTTGCTCTCTTGGTTCTCTTCCCGTTCTTAAAGCCATACTGTGTAACATTCATTTCAGTAGTCATTGTGGTAATGGCAAAGGTGTGGCTTTCATGTTGAAGGCAGCTATTTGTCTACCAAACAGGCCTTGATAATGTTTTTAATTCTCTCGTGAGCTGTAATGTAATTCATCTTCACAGTATACTTTTAGGGGGTTTTCTATGTTAGATTTGACCCTCTTGTTTTCACTCTACACTAAATATCTTTGCCAAAAATAGCAGATCTACAAGCTCACAACATAATAGATCTGCTAAGGTCATCAAATGTTACCCTCAGAGTAGTGGGTTGAATTGTTTAGATTAGCTGTTTTACTGTCGCAACAACTGAACTTGTGTTCCCTCGCTCATTTCTACTCTTTCTCTCCCTGTGTGTCCTCAGTTTGCCAGTTAAACTGCTCTGGCCATGGCGAGTGTGACTCCTTCACACGGCGCTGTGTCTGTCACCCATTCTGGATGGAGAACTTCATCACGTCACAGCTGGGAGATGGAGAGAGCAACTGTGGTGAGAAGATACAATAAAAACTGTCCCATACAGTATTTAGTAGCATTAGTCTGAGAGGTTTTTTGCTCCTGAACGCAAGGGTGTTGAAATGTAGCAGCTACATCCTTCTGGTGAGGCTCCTGTCTCTGACTGGCATGTTAACCCATTTTGACCTGAGATCAGATTCTAAAAATGTCTTCTGAATCCTGACAGTTTTCTGAAAAAGCTATGTTTCTATGTCAGTCGTTCTTCGATTTTTCAAAAATAGCAGACCTACAAGCTCGTAGCACGCCGCTCGTAGGCGTGCTCTGAGCTTGTAGATCTGCTATTTTTCAATAGCTAAAGCATAGCATAATGCTAACACCAAAAGGGGTTCCCGCCCAAAATGGGTTCGGCAGGTGGTTCCATGTGTATCGCAGGAGCCATATGGTTATCACCCCTAGGACCAACCAGTAGGCGTTAGCATATGTATTACTGAGGAATTTAATTCGTACAATGGACCACAATGGAAACAAGCCCCTGGGAATTTTGGTGTTATCCTTTTAGCATAACCTTTGACTGTACTGTTACCTGTACTGTTACTAAGCTTGTTAATAAAGTATTCAATCAATCAATCAATCCCAGCCATGGGAAATTAAGATACTTTGCTTCGCATCATGCCAACACCACCCATAGCTGTGATATGCGATATGAAACGGCTTCTAATTGCTTAATTATTGTGCACACATAGTATACAACCTTAAATACTGTATAATGTTTTGTTTTCAGAGTGGAGTGTACTCTATGTGACAATAGCATCCTTCATGATTGTGGTTGCTATAGCCACAGTTGTCTGGGGAATGGTGTGCTGCTGTCGCAGGTGAGAGTGATGTGCTACTTTAATAATTAATTAGATTACATTTTGAAATATTGTTAAGTCTTGACTCTTGTACAAATGTTGTAGTTATTTTTGAGCTGCCACACCACCATTGCGCTTCTTATGAAATGTGACGGGCTTATATATTTGATTAAATTAAATATATATAAGGTAGATTTTAGTGTACTGTATATGAATGTTACCCACCACTTTTTTGTCGTTTGGAATATACTCATGAATCAGAATATCTGTAAATGGTACAGGGGTCACACTGTCCAATTGTCCTCACAGTTAACCCATATATTTGTTAACAGGCGTAAGAGTAAAGTACGCAGAAGTAAAAGTCGTTACAAAATTCTGGAGGCTGATGAACAAGACAGCCTGGAGCTGCAACCGAAGAAATCTGGTGAGACACACACACACACACACACACACACACACACACACACACACACACACACTTTAAATGGATATGTGACATGTCATGTCACATGATGTGACATAGGTTACATGATATGTCACATTTGTATAGTGTTCCAATTCTGTCTGCTCATTTCTTTCTGTCATCACATCACTTCCAATTTCACAGTTGAATCTGTATCGTCCCTGTCTGAGTTCCCTATTCTGATTTGAAAATGCATTTTCTGTTTAATAATAAAGTGCTGGAGATACTCCTGTTACTGACCAAACACTCTATAGCAATGAGTACTATTATAGAGCTGTTTTAACCAAAGAGAATCACTTACCCTGCCTTTAGCATTGTTTGTTATTAACATCTGTTTTTCATGTTTGTATCTGTCATAAACTCATAATGTGCTGCATCTAATAGTGTATCAAATATTATTAACATAAAGGTGCTAAACAAATTAAGTTTAATTATTTTCTATCCTTTGGTTCTTCTGCTCCTTCCAACCCCTTACCAGGTCGTGCTAAGGCTCCCCCCGCGCCATCCTCTTCTGCCCTCATGCATTCAGACTCGGACCTGGACAGTGACGACGGGCAGGGAGGGATCCCATGGACAGAGCGGGAGCGAGGTCAGCTTCTGAGACCCCAGAATGGCTCCCTGAGAAACGGACAGGGTCCACCGAGAAACAAGAAGCAAAGAGAAGAGCTGCTATAGCAACAGAGGAACGGGAAGCACCCTAAAGCCTCCTCCTGCACATGCACTTACTCCTCTGACTCCACTCCTCACAGCTACTTGTCCCTCGTTCTTGTGCTGTTTTTCTACATGCGACATCATGCCACTTGCCCACTAAAGACACTGTTTGTGACCCTTGGATGTAGGAGGAGAGAGACGAAGAACATGCTGGATACGTGTTGTAATCACATCCCATTGTTAGAAGAAAAAACATGTCCCTGCACGCACACTGAGCCACTATAGAGGGGAAAACTGCATCATTTCTTGATGAAATATGGGCGATGAAATACAATGTAACATGGCGACAATGAGGTTGAAATATACCTCTCTCGCTGAAAGGTGACATCATCAGTCCGTAACTGCGAGAGAAGACATTGTATATCTAACACTTTCTCTTGTTAAGGAGAGGGGAAAAGACTCAACTGACACGATAACCACCGGCAGTTGAGCCCACTTCACACACTCACATTGGTTCACTGAGACATGCAAGTATGTGCGCACATACACACACACTGCACCGTAATTCACACTTGTCCAAGGTTAGACTGATGCTACCAAACACTGCCAAGTATCTACCGATAGTCAGCTATTATATTGATAGCTGATGAGGGAGCTTTTAATTTGAAGGCGTAGCCGTAGGGGCATTGATCACTGGACTTGATCTACTGTTCCCCAAAACTGTACTGTAGCTGTACGTCTATGCATGATGAGCAACATATTGCAGTTCTGGTACGTTACGCTGGAATGACAACCTGCATGTGTTAACGTACTGGATGTGTCGCGAAAGTGTGTCCGGCCAATTGTGCCAAAAACGATTTTACTTACAAAGAGGTTAATGCGTTTGTTTTTAATGCGACTTATTTACGAACACAAATAACAGAGTCACCAATGCGGACTGTCGTCCCCCCATGTTAGCTGGAGGTGGAGGGAGAGAGGCTCATGGGGAAATGCTGTAAGAGGCTCCTCCTCTCCTCACTGGTCTGATTCACTGGAACACACTGGAGAACAAATAGCCTGTGGATACCCTCATGCACCCATCCCTGTGGCCCACAGGATGAGGGCAAGATGAAGGTGATAATGATGGACAGATAAACTGGGCAATACCTCCTCACTCACCTCAAGATGACAAGCTAGTGGAGTGAATGCTAATAGAAGACACTTTGATTGTTTGTTTTTAAACAACCTTTCTTTTAGCTATCAGTTGTACATCAGCTGATGTATCTATGTTTTCATGCACCACCATGTGGTCGGTGAACTCCACTATCACGTTTTCCTCTCATCAGGGGATAAGAACGAGGCTGATCTGTGATTGAGACATCGTAATGAGAATCAAAAACGTCAGCCAGAGTAAAATCGTTAATTTAAATGAAGATTCACAATTTTACAGTGCGTAAACTGTGTTATATTTTTCTGAAATGCTTCCTTTACCATTCTTGCAAACATCTCAGAGAGATCAAGGAGTTGCGAGAATGAAAATTAGTTAATGTGAATTCAGCTTAAGTCCAGAAACACTTGAGCTGCCTTACTCTGCTTACTCTGTAGACTTGAATGTGGCAGATGGATCACTGTAAAGAATATACGTATACATAGTTAAATGTTTACACCGTTTATTGTATTCACTCAGTTCATAGATACACTTGCAGACCCCATGCAAGGTCAGCAAATACTTAAGTTCTAGTTGGTTAAGGTAGAGCATGTGCATCTTACATCTTCCAGTCAGTGGTTGGTGTGCCGCCTGCCCGCCTTAATCCCTAATAGCTCCCCGGCGCCGGCTCTCTGAGCAAAAGGCTACTCACTGCTCCTAGTTGTTATAGGATGGGTTAAAAGCAGAACACTAATTTCATGTATGTGCACATACATAATTATATACATTTACAGTGACTTAAAACACCTCAAGGGGTGCACTGGGGACTATTCTATTCTATTCTATTGACTTTAAATAAATCATATCAGGGATTTACCTTGATATGACAAAAACCTGAACCATTCACTTCTGCAGTGTGTAATAATGGCAAGAAGTAGCTATAGCCATCACCCCTGCTAATGTGTGAAGCAGTGGGTGGTGGTTAGGAGTGTGACTGGACTGGGCTGTTGAGAGGGAAAATTAAACCAAATAATGCTCCTCACAACTTCTAATAGTGCAATTGCTTTGCATGCAGACTGTGAAACTGGCCTGTAAGTTTAGTCACTTTTTTACGTTTTTGTTGAATGTTGAAAGGGTACACCTGTGATTTGATCCAAGCTGTACTCTGTGTGTAATAAGCAATCACTTTAAAAGAAGATTTTCTCTGGGTGCCCTCTGGGTGGCGCAGGGATAGGTTCCTACCCACCACTGCCGCCGGAGACTGGTGTTCAATTCCTCCATGGTGCCTATGGCTTGGCCCTACCGGCCAAGCCAGAGGCACAATTGGCCATGTTAGTCTGCCTGCAGGGGAGGGTGATCTCTGTCGACTCCTACAGGTTGGTTGGGGAAGCTATTCAGCAGGCACTGGGAGTGGAACTGGGAAGAATTTCGTGTTCATCGGATCCACACACATTATGTCTTCCCAATGAAACTCCTCGCTGTCGGATGAAAAGAAGCGACTTCCAACTAATGTTTCAGAGGGGATGTGGACCGTGGTTGTCTACACCCGAACAAATTGGGGTTTGCAGTGACTACTCAGGGTGGGTTGGCAATTACTAAATTGACAAAAAGATTGTGGGGGGAGAACACTGTCTCTCATGCACACTGTCAGCATGAGAGACTTTTGTGCATGGTTTTATTTGCAATGTACCTGTAGTAGTGGACACCAGGCCTAGGATAAAATGACAGAAATATTTTTGAACATTCACTCGTCAACTGGACTTGAATTATAAGTTAATAAAAACATTCTGAAGGAACTAAATTCATGGACAATTTAGGTTTTAAAATTGGGAATTCTTTTGTATTTTTCCCAGGACTGGTGGACAACAACAATCACCATTTGAGTAATTACAGTTTTGTTGTTGATTCACTTTCAATTCTAGAAATTCATAAAGTGGGATTTTATTTTTAAATGCCATGTGAAAATAGATTTTTACCAAATACAGTATTATGTCCCTACGATACATTACAAAATAATTAAAACATTTTACCACATTTAAAATACATTCTAACAATTTATTCTGTTAATAAGCAGATTTAAGTTTACAATTTATCATTAAAAAGTGAATTGACCCCCATCCTGATGGGAGTCCACTGTAAAGAGCATTCAGAGAGATTCAGAATTTAATTAATAAGAAATGTTTATAAATAACATTTTAGTGAAGGATTCCCCTCCCTAAATGTGTGACCAGATCTGATGCAACTGGAATTCAAAATAAAATGTTTCATATTCTTGATTCTTCTGTCACTTTTTAATCACTTGATTGCTCACATAAGAGTTTCCAGCCATGACTGACTTTGAGCCATACAAAATGTACCAGCCATGACCTGATTGTGATGAAAGCTTATATAGACTGCAGTTGGTTTAATAGTCATCAGTCGATCATCACAAAGGCACCTTTCTGTCTTTATTCCACCTTTTCCACTGTGTCCTATCAGCTCTGACAGTGTTTCTGTTCTGGAAAGTTTGGTGTTTTTTAAAGGCTGATACAGAATACAGAAACAGCCAGACAAAGCCTTCCCAGGCCCCTATGATTTGATGGTGTAGAAGAAAAATACATAAGCTATCAGGATCGTATGTTGATAGTTGAAAGTTTTGTATCTTGACAGAACAGCCTTCAATTATCCCATTCAGATGCATAAGTAACTTCCAGTTTCTGTTTCTAAAAGTGGAAACATTGTTATACAGTGTTTGATTCAAAATGATTTCTTCCCTTTCTTTTCATGTCTAGTCTAGCCTGGCATGGCCACATGTCTAGTCTTCATATAGCTGTAATTTTACAAACCCCCAAAACTACATACGTAGAAAGACAGCCAGCTCTGTCCTTTGCTGCTGTTAAGCTGTGCCTCTTATTGGCCCACCATATCATTCACTGTATCATTGCCATGGCCTAATAATGTAATAACAATCTCATTCACATTCATTGACCCACAATTTCAGTATCATTGCCCTGGCCTAATAACATAACCTCATTCACATTCACATTGTCTTTTATGGCTGTCCCTTACTGCTCCATAACACTAAAATTATCTGCTGTGGTTAATGACTTTGACAAGTATGATGGGACACAATGTCCTTGGTAGAGTCTGGAATCTCTGAATGTGAAAGATTTAGCATTTGATTAAACTAAGATTGAGATAGTATTTTGTAGGACACAATATAAAATATTGTTCCTCTCAATTTGTAGTCGGTTACTTTGCATGCAGACTGTGAAACTAAGTTCAGTCACTTTATATTTTTGTAGAATGTTAAAAGGGAAGTGTAAACTTTTGGATTCCTTTTTTTATTACCCTTTATGACTCCTTCACTGCTCTGTAAACTTTGTCGAATCGTACGTTATATCCAATTCTAAGATGTCAGATGTCTTGTGGTGTTGGTGTTTGAATCAACAAGAATTACTTTGCACAGTAGACCGTCTGTCTGTCTGTATCCTTCTATTCTATCCATCCAGCAGCCAGATATGTGACAGGTTCAGACAAGAAAGCAACACATCATGCTTGAGTTATACAACCTTTTGGCATGGACTCAACTCAACTGAGCTGGCATTTATGAAGATTTGTGTTAATTTAATAGATTGCAAACATAATGCAGATTATCATGCAATATATGTGCTGAATCAAAGGATTATTGCTTGCTGGAAAACTTTATCATACTAAAACGGACAGCTGTTACAAGCCTTTTTTTTTGCTGTCACAGGCTGTCATAGGTCACAAGCTGTCATTCTAGGGCCGGCCTAGAATGAGAGCCTGTAACCTGTCCTATGCACATTGCAGGAGGGAGGCGTATTGTAATAACATTCTATAGTAAATATCTGCATAGAGAAGACAAGAAGAGTGAGCAGGAAGCAGCAGTTGTATCTTTTTTCCACCCATGTCATAGACCATGTATGCATTTCTGTGTTTCAGTCTCCTTGACCTTATATGGGAATGAAGGAGTTGGTTGCTGCGAGCGAGCGAGCGAGCACAAAAAAAAAAAACACACAAAAAAAACACAATACGCATAACCGTCCGTAAGACGGTACCGCGCGGCCACAAAATAGCCGACCTGCAAGCCCACAGCGCGTCGCTTCGGTGACGCGCGGTGGGCTTGCAGATCGGTTATTTTCGCCGCGCGTGCGGAGTTAAAGGGCGGAAACGACCTCGCGCGGTGACAGCTGGGAAACTTTGACTGAATCCAGGAAGAAGAGAGGTAGAAAAAAAGAGAGAGCAGCCAGCAGTGAAGCGCCCTGCCTGCACAACGCACGGTCCACTCCCACTGAAGAAACACACACCTCAAAATCACTGCTCCACTCATTTTAGCAGGTAAGACGACGCGTGTGTGTTTTGGGCAACGACGTTAGCGACGATAATGACCTTTAATTCTATCTAACGACAGCGAGGAGGATGGGGTGGTCGAGGCTATTTGCTCTTTAATAACAAAACAATGCGTCTGGGTTCTGGAGTGCGGCGCCGCCGGCCGCCGCTCCCTGGACTGAATCATTCAGACATGACGATTGACAGAAATTAAATGTGGGGGATGTTAATGCGAAATGTGAAAAGACGTCCACTGCTACACACTACAGTACACGCCACTGTCAGGAAGCGACTGTGTAAACTTCCATTTTTGTGTGCAGAGAGATGGTGCCAACATTAGCTAGTAACAACACACACATACACACCGCCTGGGAGGGGTGCCTGTGCACAAATACAGGAAATGAAACAGACGAGGAGGCAGAATGGCAGATATAATCATGTCTGTTTAGGACTGAATGTCTTTCTTCACTAAAACGAATGAATGGCTCGTTCGTTGTTGATCGCATCACGTACATTTGTCATTTAGTTCGGCATGTCTGGATGTTCCCCCCCCCCCTTCTTTATAGCCTAGCATCCTCCTCGCCTGTATGTATGTATGTATGTATCCCACAATCGCATTAACGTCATCGGTTTTCAAGTGGTTTCTTCAACCGGCCGGGGATCGACACTCTGGACGGGACCGTGGAGCTTTTGGTAGAGTTTTTAGACCATCCGCATTCCCATGGCCTACTTTATGACCCGTTTTTATCACAAGAATATAGCTGTGTTACAGAAGTGCATTGCGGCGTCGACGCTCCCTTTATGTCTGTGAGAACTGGACGTCTGCCCTCTGGCTGTGTTGCTGCTGCCTGCCTGGCAGTGTGGCACAAACCCCCACAGAGCTAGCCTCGGTCCCAGCCTTTACTCATTTGCGAAAATAAAATGTGCCACAGAGCCAACCTACTGCAGTTCCCCTGCACATTGACTGGTTGGATTCAATGCGTTGATGTCCCACGCTGCGCCCTAGCCTGTGCCATAATGTTGTAAAAAGTAATTGCAAACGGCAGGCGATATGGATTTGGACTTGGAGGTGTCCTGTGTAGGAGGTGAATTCCACTGAGTACTCAATAAATCTGGACTAGAGGCCTGCCACCTGGAGGGTCATGGTTCTGGCATGTAACATGTTATGGTTGAATGGATTGATCCTGCAGGGGCTTCTGTTCTGAATAGCCCCTTTCGGGGCCCTAGTTTAGCCCCACAAGTCAGAACCATTTTGGGACTTTTTGAGAACAATTTGAGAAATGTACAGTGCACATGTAGTCCATTTAAACTGGGTTAATTCTAAAATACTAGAATCAAATTTGTTGTGGTGATCTATGGAAATTCCTTGAGAGTTTGGAGACAACAGTTTCTTTGATGGTCAGCATTTTCTGGAAGACTTGACTACCAATTTGTACTATTGGATGTGGATTTGTGTGACAGAGTAGCTGCTAAGCCCATGTGAGTCCAAATATATCCGCTTTACCTTACTTACTTGTATACATTTTAAGGAATTTATAATGTAAGCATACACTTAAGTACTTGTTTACTACAACGTAAAATCTTCAGTGGTAATTTCACATTAAGGGTGTATAATGAAATGATCGTTCCATTTTGTACACCATGACTTAAATGAACACTCCTGGTTTTACTGTGTAGAGTAGACCGTGTCTACTCTACTTACACCCTGACTGACCCGCCCTTTCTCAGTTGTCATACCTTAACTCGGGTAACAAGGGAGTGAACCAGGTCAACTCTGGTACCTGTAGTCATATATCTCACTCACTGCTATGATGGGTACAATTACAGCTGGCCTAGTGTTGGATGAGAGGGTAGTTAGTTGGGGGGGGTGTGACTGACTGTGTAAACTCGGTGAGTTCTAATCTTACAGTTAAGGTGTGTGTTTTGGCACGCCTAGTTGATCCTAAACTTGCCTCACTCACTGTAAATTAGTCATTCGTATGTACAACTAATTTGTATCTTAAATTTCCCATGCCCCTTATTATATACACAATGACGTGTCATGCATTAATAGCACATAGGCCTAACTCAAATGTTCCTAACTGATTAGTCCTGTGTCAGTAGCCTACACACTACAGTATATTGGGTCTTCATTTACCTGTATCTGTCTGACAAGACAAGTCAGATTTAGTTTCCTCCCTGCATGGGTTAATGGTCATTAGTGAGAGTAGTTTTATCTGTGCGTATATCCATTCATTTGAAGCCAGGTGAAAGTGCCTGAGGCGGTCTCAGTCACACAGGTAAAGGTGGTGTTGCGTTACTTAACTGGTGTCTTATGTAATGTCAGCCCACTGACCAGGTGTGTGTGTGTATACCAGGTGACTCGGTTTGTACAATAACACAAGAGCTCACATTTTATGATAATTTTATACCCCTGTTGCTCTTTCACTGTAAGGTGTAAAAAATGGAAAGAAAAAAGAACAGACCAATTGAATTGGCACAGAGGATTTTGCATGGATACTTCTTGGGGTGAGGTATTCAGACAAGTTGGTAGTTGTAGAGTTAAACATGTATTGGTGTAGCAATGCATTTTTGCAACCACATTCTTTGTGTGTCTCTCTGTGTGTGTCCATGAGGCTCACCTGTGTCCCCTAAGAGTAAAATTAGTGGTTCTTGGATTTTAGATGGCATACAGTATTTGTTATGACAGTATAGTGTTTGTAGGAAAGGTCTGCACTCTGAACAAGTACACAGAATTATAAATGGACGGAGGTTTTACTAAGTGAAATTTACTCTAAAAATGTGACTGTGTACATGCATTTCAACAGCAGGTCATGACTTGCCTGCCTCCATACCTCTTGTCACTATGACTCAACCACTGACTCTTCAAAGAGGAACTCCTTTATCCTGCTAGCATGAGTTTGATTCCTGTTTTGTCATTCAGTCACATCCAGAATAGGTTTCTTGCACTTATGAGCAGTCACTGAAAACGGTATGACCGTTAAACTGTATGGTGTCAATATCTGACTGGCCTATAGTTACTGACATTTTGTGGCAAGTGTCAAGTTGTCAACACAAATGTAGTATTTGTTATAGTATATATGCACTTCAGCATCAGACCATTATGACTTGTACAGTCTGAGAATGAACAGATCGTGAACAACAGTCACCAATGGTTCCGCACTGAGCTAGGTACAGACATGTAAGAAAGATGGGACACCTCATGAAAACCTTTGTCTTACATAATTCAATGTGGACATTTGATCTTTATTTTAACAATTTTGAGAGATTGACTCAGTAATGTAACTAAACAAATAAAACTGAAATATCTTATTATTTTACTTACAGTTTCAGTTTATTTTTATTTACTAGAGCGGTGCCCGTTGGGCACTGGCCTATTTGAAACGATGAAAGTTGGAAATGCATGCCCCACCCAGATATTATGTCTGTGTCACATTTATGCCCATTGATGGGGGAAAGTAGACCCTTTAAGCAGTTACCATTACTTTTAACTGTGTGCAGCCGAGCTGTGCCCATGCAAGGTCACGGAGTGACAGAGAGATTTCTATATAGTGGCTGGTAAAAAGAGTGACACGTCAGAATTCTCCAGGTCAGACAACCCTCTGGCCTGCGCTTCGCGGGGCCCCCAGATCTGTGGACTGATGTGATCGAATCTGATTCGTGATGTAACGGGTCGTATTTGCTTTCATATGTCTTTGCTGTTCATATGCATCACATGACCATTCAATTTGGGATAATTGTGGGCAATCAATAAATGCCAGATCTTGTGAATCCATGATTTTAAGTGTACAGCCTGTTTATTGGACTATTAGATAACCATCTCACAGGATGGCGCATCAGCATATATGGAGTTCTTTGTCAGGACCCAAATATGGAGTCTATGCAGACGTCAGAATGATGTCGGAACAGGCCAGCTCCATATATGGACACTGGGCAGGGGCCCTGTCCAGAGCCCAGGCATTTGCCTTTTTGGGGCGGTTCTGGACAACCGTGGGTCCGACCGACTCGACACCGGGCACTGCACCTCCTGTGGTGGGGTAGAACGCATGTGTCGGTGAGGTTTGAAGTTGGTGGGGCAAACGGTTCTCAAGTTACATGGATTACGTATGTACATACGTGTACACACACAGAGACTTTGTGCAATAGTTAGACCCAAGGGGTCTCTGTGCACTTGATGCATCAACAATCAGAAAGAAACTACACAAATTAGGTTTTCATCTGAGCTGTGCTAGGAGGAAAGTTGAAACCCTTACTGTCAAAAATGCATTTGGGGTAAATTTGAGGATTAGCCTTTAGCAACAACTTGCTGTTTGGCCAGCACCAAGGAATGTTCACACTATCAGTAAGGGTTCATTTAACTCTGAGAGTGTACAAATGGATACATAAACACTTGAGGTTTCGAATGTCCCTCATCTTCTTCTGTCTTGTCTGTATTCCCAGGTATGGCAGAGTTGGCCAGTCTGGTGCAGCGGTTGGAGATAGCCGTGGGTCGTCTGGAGGCTGCATCTGGCTCTGGTGGCGGCAGTGCTGGTGGTGGAGGTGGAGGTACGCCAATTCTAAATACTAAACTGTCATTACCAAGATGTTTGTTGCCAGCCGGATGCTATCCTGCTACTAGTAAATGTCTTTGGCTGCCTGAAAGGTTTAGCACTTTAGCTGTTCAAGCTACTACGGCTGCAATTTACTCATGAGGCAGAAATTTAACAAACTGGAAAAGGTAGCCTCCACCAATTTACCTCGTATTTACGACCTTAGTATTTATCAGTGAAGTCTGTCTTTTTGTACTATTTACTGGTGGCTTCCATTTCCCTGTTGGCTATAAGCTTAGCCCATGGGCTGGGTTCTGATTTAAATGGTCAGCTATGTTGTGATTAGCCCTACTTAAAGCTGAGTCACAGTCAGCCGTGTTGCCAAAACTATATTTGAACACATTGCTGTATTCTTGCATTTTCTGCTCCTGGATCAGCCAATTGACCTAACCGCAGGAGAATAGTACAATGGATAATTAAATGTAGTACCTATTCTGTTCTAAACCGTAAAATCCTCAGTGTTAATTTAAGATGAGCGTAATAATAAGTGTACAAATGTAATAGAGTCTCAGGGTTAAATTGCATTACGTCAGACAGCTCTAGGTCCCAGGCAGACATCACATCAGAGGCCAGAACTGCCGGTGTGTTTGTAGTTTGATAAAGTAGACTGGTTAATAAAACATGACCCATGAAACATGACTTTCTCCCTTGGTAATGTTTCTTCTCGCTCCTTCTCTGTGCCTGTCCAGCCGTATCAGCATATGTGGAGGCGTATGACGACATCATCAAAGGTCCCGTGGCTCAGTACACCACTCTCAGCCAGCAGATCGGGGGTGACGTCCAGAAACACGTCAGTAAAATGTTTGAATAATGGCCACACATAAAAATGACTGTAAAAATCCATAAGTGTACCATTTATGATGGATAATATGGGTCTATAATACTGAGTATTTTGCGGTGTACAGTCTTGCTGTGTACAGTGCATTTATATGGTCTACACACATCCCCCTCATCTCACTTTCTCTCCCTTTATCCTTGGTGCTCTCACTGTCTATCTGTCTCTCGCTTGCTTCATCTGTGTGCCATTGGTTGGCTTTCCATCTCACCAGTGGTGGACACTGGACAGTAACAAAGTACATTTATTTGAGTACTGTAGTAGTACTTTACTACATTTGATTGAGTATCTCTACTTGATTTGAAATGTTTAGTGGCGTGAAAGTCAAGTATCGAAACGATATGAAAACAAATCTTGTACTTTTGACTCTTTCTATGAAGGTAAAAAAATCATTATGAATTAACCACATAAGGCCTATAATTACAATACAACATCATAGAGTACATTGTATATCTGCTGTAGATTGTACCTGCTATTTTCACTATTTATATTTTTGGAAAGTTTCTGGAAAATCTTTGAATTTGTTTAAAATGTACTTTGTAATTTTTCTTTTGAATACCTAAGTATTTCTAAAAGCATGTACTTTTGAATACAATGAATCAGCTACTCCAGTACTTAACTCAAGTACGATTTTGTTGAGTAATATTTGAGCAGCAGGAGTATCTATACCTTTGACTCAAGTACTGGTTGATTACTTTGTCCACCACTACATCTCACACTCTGTCTTCTTCTCCAGGCGGACATGATGAAGCAGGCGTTCTCCTGTCAGAGACAACTCCTTGTCGCAGCCTCCAGCTCCCAGAAGCCCTCTGATGTGAGTGAAAAGAATATGCATCATAATCAATCAACCAGTAAACTACCCACTGATTAGAGGCGCCGCAATCTGGAATGTATTTGAATGAATTAAAAGTTATTTTCATAGTAAAGGCCTAGAGGCGCTGCAATCTGGAATGTATTCGAATTAATGAAAAGTTATTTTCATAGTAAAGGCCTGTTCATAGTCCAGTTTTCAGGGAAGAGGTGACCACCGAAAACTAGAACACGCTGCGGCTGCACTGCTCACATCTGTTTTTACTAACGACCATTTCGGTGGTCACCTCTTCACCGACAACTGGACTATGAATAGGTCTTAATGTATCTGTATAGTATCAGTACAGCAGCAATCTGGGAACCCTCTCCCTCAGAGGGTTCTGGGAACCCTCTCCCCCAGTTCTCTCTTTTTTTTGTGAGAGAACTGGGTTTGGCTCCTCCACTTTCTTAGGTCACATTCTCACCAGAGAGCTTTGCTGCGATTAAAACGAATCCCGCTGCGCATTTTCAGAAAGTGCGCAGAAAGTGCGAAAGTTCGTTTGGCAGGTGTGAAGGCTCATTTGAAGCAAAGAACCGCATTTTACTCCGCCCAAAAACGGGGGTTTCGCGAATGCAATCCGCAGTAAATAAAGGAAATGAAGCAAACAATGTGGCGGGTGAGGAGCTGAACACAGTTGGAGACGTTGAAGGCATATTTTACGCAGCGCAAAGATGTCCCGTTACTGTGGATAGACGTGGTCGAATGAGGAGACTGAAGCCCTGATCGAAATGAGGACGTGTACATTAATCAATTGCTTAAGAAAACACTGCAGTGTAGCCTATTATAGCCTACAGAATAGTCTATCTGTCTGTGCGTGCTGTAAACATGGAGTGCTGTCAGTCACTGTGTGGGGACTGGGGAGTTGTATCAGTGCGCTCATGCAGCGCTGTGCCTCCATGCCCAAAAGAACAGTATGTGGCGGCTGCGTGCGTAGAGGGAGAGAGAGAAAGAGAGAGAGGGGGGGGGGGGGGGAGGTCCCAGACGGCACGACACATGCACGTTTTATCACCATAGATTTCACTGTGTAGGCTAGTTTATGAATGGAACACATTGATAAAGGTCCCCCCTGCTGCGTTTCCAATTGCTGCGAATGACAGTGTGAAGGCAAACCGCAGCCAATTAAATATGCAAGAATCCCAATTTCCCCGCCCATACGCATCCGAGTCTACCGAAGTATTAGGTGAGAATGTAACCTTAGTCCACTTCCTCCCGGGTGCTCCTGTGTTTATTCCTACATACGGATTCAGCTGTTGGCGGAATCTGTCTTGAGAGATTAGTACAGCAGCCAGTGACTAGCACTGCATAAATTATGCATGTCCATTTCTGTCCTTCATGTCTCTGAGGTTCTGTTGTAAAGGAGGTCTACTAATGTCGTCTTCTCTGTAGGCTGCGTTGACCACCCTCCTGCAGCCAGTGTCCAAAGTCATCCAGGACGTGCAGACGTTCCGTGAGAAGAACCGCACCTCGACGTTCTTCAACCACCTCTCCTCCGTCAGCGAGAGTGTGCCCGCACTTGGCTGGGTCGCCATGGTGAGAGAGACGGAAAGGGAGTGGGGTTGGCACTGCCATCTGAATGCCTGCTGAGTGGGGTGAAGTTGGTTCCTCTGTGTGTGGATTCTTTGTGCATGAATGCATGGATGCGTGTGGGTGGGTGATTAAATGAGCGTGCGATAATCAGCAGAAACAAGCCTTGCTTTCATTCAGTAGTTGAACAGAGCCTCACTGTTAACCGGTGTTGTGATTTTGATTATGTAGTTAATGTAGTTAAAAAGCATTTAATAGCGGTACTATCAAAACTAAAATGTAACATATTCTTGAATCCTATCAAATCCTCAGTTTTAATTGAGTGTACACAGGTCGTTTGAATTTTTACACTATTCATATAGCAACCATTGCTATAGACCAGGGCTAGGCGACCTTTGGCACTGGTGCCAACATCGGTAGATTTCGCACCAAAGATGGTGATCATGGCACACTGGCAAAGTGTGAGAGAGAGGCTTTTTGGTAAACTATTTTTAAAAACGTCAAATAAAGTCCCTCGCGTTTGTATACAGTAAATTACATCTTGCACATAATTCTACATTCGTTAAAACTCTGAACTCTGACTGGGGAGAGAGTCGAAATATGGCTCTGACTCTAATGATCATTATAACAATGTGAGACAACATTTTTAAAAAGGAAGGAAAAAGGTTACATTTGTGGACAATCAAAATATGTTAGAATGTTTTGTCATTAACCCATTCTGACCGGGCACCCATTTTGGTGTTAGCATCATGTTATGCTTTATCTATTGAAAAATAGCAGATCTACAAGCTCATATCGCGCCACCGAGTGGCGCGATACGAGCTTGTAGGTCTGCTATTTTTTTTTAAATCGAAGAACGACTGACATTTTTAGAATCTGATCTCAGGTCAGAATGGGTTAATCAGACCAGTGTGTGTCCAGCGGAAACCTCGTATGAATCTGATCTCAGGTCAGAATGGGTTAAAATGAATGTTGGCACGCTGCCTATGTAGAAAATACAAACATGGCACTTTGTTTATTGAGTGTTTGTTCATTAGCAGGTGTCATGTCTCCAGCTCTTTAGTAAAGGTCAGGATTCTAATTCCATGAGTGAACTCGGACAGTATACAGGATCAAAAAGTAAAATTGGAAGTAATCTGAGTTCCCAGAAGTTTTTCGTTGTCGCCACTAGGATGGGAATTGGAAGTGATGAAATAAATCAATGAACAGACCAAATTTAAACACTATAAAACTGAAAACTTAGTCCACCTATAAATGAACACATTTTACAACAGTGAAAGGCAGAAATATAAAATGCCTCTGGAGGTATCTGATAGTCAGTCCAGTGCTTGGTGTGTGTATATGTAAATTATGTATATATACATGGGCACAAGACGCCTGATCAGTGAGTCGCTGGTTTGATTCCAGATTTCTCTGACCATTTGCTGTTTGTCATTCCCCTGCTATCATCTCTACAGTTTCAGTCTCTGTTGTCTGTGTCAAATAAAGGCTGAAAATGCTCAAAATGACCCGCTCCCTCTCTGATCTGATATGCTTCTTCTTCCTCGCTTGTTCCAGGCTCCTAAGCCAGGCCCCTTTGTGAAAGAGATGCAGGACTCCGCCATGTTCTACACCAACCGTGTGCTTAAGGACTACAAGGAGAAGTAAGGAAGCATATTGTGCATCTAGACGGTAACATCCACCCTGACGGTGTACAAATATAAAAACTTAACTGAGAGTGTATGGGCTAAATGACAGGTAGTCTACTCTGTACTTTAAGAGGCAGAACCTTTCTGTCCCCATCTGTCTTTAATTCACCCCAGCTATAACGTTGAAGCAGTTTCACTTACTCAGCAGCACTGCCACATAAAGCTCTGCTAGTATGAAGCGGTTAGGACTGACATCATGGCTTATGTAATATGTACACACCACTGTCGTACCGAGAAGCCTTGAGAAAATAATATGGTAGTGGCTGTCCCAGCATACTTTCATGATTTAATGTCTTCAGTTTAGTGGTTTCACGTTTGTACCCTTTGTTGTAAATGTATACAAAAGAACCAACTTTATTCCTTCTACTACAAGACTCTGGGGCTGACTACTCCATTGAGGGGCAGAATTGCAAACACACTCAGTTGTTGGTTTGGATTATTATTTAAACTACCGGTATGTGTAGACTCTGGTATAATGAATGGCCTGCTACTTGAGGTGCTGCAGGGAGGGAGCCGAGGGACACAGTAATGCAGATGGAACAATTAACCAGTTTCAACCTTTTTTTACCTAAATCATTTTGCTGAAAATAAATTGTGTATATTTATGACAAAAAACAATTCCATTGGGACAATCAATAGATGCCACGGTTTCTTCCTACTTCCAGGGACAAGACGCATGTGGAGTGGGTGAAAGCCTATCTTACCATCTGGACTCAGCTCCAGAACTACATCAAAGAGCACCACACTACGGGATTGTCCTGGAGCAAGAGTGTAAGCCCGGCTTTTTGTTCCCTCTTGCCCTTTTTGTTTCTCTATATCACACTCGTATCTAATGTATTGTATTTATTATTCAGAGCTCATACACGGAAAACTACATTCAAATAAACCACGGTAAAAATGTCTTCACCGCCTCAGGGTCCTGTAGCATCGGCCTCTGCGGTACCTCCCAGCGCTCCCGTCGGCGGATGCCCCCCTCCCCCTCCCCCTGGGCCCCCTCCTCCTCCAATGGCCATGGGCCAGACATCGGGTGGTGGCGCTGCCCCTCAGACCAATGCTCTGTTCGCCGACATCAACAAGGGAGCCGATATCACCAAGGGTAGGTGGCACAGTCAGAGGATCATCTCACACCCGCCGCTGGGTCAGCTTCTAGGCCCTGTTTGTGTTTGTAAACCTTGCTTGTAGGGGTGCAAAATAATAGATTTAAAAACGGTACAGCAAATGGCAGACCAACAAATTCAACGCGTTTTGAGCTACTTGCTTGTCAGCCGTCTTTTTTTCATTTTTACTATTCTTTTTGATCTTTTTCTACCTGCTTAGTTTATTCTATCAAATCCCAACTCCCTTGTAGCTGCTGATCCCTAGTGGTCTTAGGGGAGGTGTGTAGACGAGCATGTGCCTCCTGGCCACTTTTTTTGAGGGGCACTAGCCCCTCCTATGCCCAGCTTTGTGTGTACCACATATTTGATTCGCTGAGCACGGAATGTGACGTATGATGATGTATGACGATAAGAGTGCCACCACACTTCACACAAGTGTGATTTTTCTTATTTTAGCTATAGTGTTTAATGTTGTCTGTACACAAACATTAAATGCCATTGACAATGAATACTAGAAAGTCTCCAGTTTATTGCTTTCATGATGGTGATTAATTGTCGAATTAGATCATGTGCATTTGACCAATGAAAGGTGTCTTACTCTCAGTCTCCATTCTGTCCCCCTCCAGGCTTGAAGCATGTGTCCAAAGACCAGATGACTCACAAGAATCCAAACCTGAGGGCCGGGGAGCGTGCGCCAGTCCGCTCTGGACCCAAACCCTTCAGTGCCTCGCCCCGCCCCTCTGCCGCAGCTACCCCCACCCGCACGCTGCCCCCTGTGTTGGAGCTAGACGGAAAGAAGTGGAAAGTGGTGCGTCAATCACATCTACCAAATAAAATCTAAATAATGTTTTGAGGGGTGCTAGTCCCTCCTATGCCCAGCTTTGTGTGCGCGAGGATTTGAGCGAGGATTTGATTTGATTGGATTGGCAGAGAGCTTAAAAAGTCACACAGAAATGTGAGGACATTTCTGGATACACCTGCCTGGAGGGTGTTTCCAGAAACACCCTTTTTAATGCACTTTTGAAAACGTTTGTTTAAAATATTTAGATTTTCTATTTTTGCCCCATACACATCCAGGACTTCTAACTAAACTAGGCAAAATAGACATTTAACATACCTTCAAACTGCATGCGGCGACATGAAGATGGTATCTATGGTAGATTACTAGAAGGGATTTCCCCGGACGGTAACTAATGACACATGGGCCAAATTTCAATACCCAAAATCACTCACTCACACTCGATCACTCCAGCATGGCGATGTTATGGTGAAATTGGTGACCTGCCGAAATATGTGACCATCTTGTGAACTTCACACAAATGACAGGTCTTTAAATACGTGCCCTAAGTAAATACCGCTAGGTTGTACTCTGCTAATAAACAAACCGGTGGCGGAGGAAACCATGCAAGCCACCACCCTGCACATCGGGAGCAACTAGGGGTTCAGAGTCTTGCTCAAGGACACTTCGACACTAACTCTGGGGGAGCCCGGGATCGAACTGGGAACTCTACCCCTAAGCCCCTGTTTTGTAGCTGACTCTGAGAAACGTGGGCATGAGTCACAGAGACTAAACAAGCCCTTGTTTGATACCATTGCTTTTTATAGTTGCACCCTTTTATGGTAACTGCGGTTCCCATCCTCTTTTAAATCATTAATGTTCCTCTCCTCTACCCTTCCTTCCCACTGCAGGAGAACCAGGAGGGCGCGCAGGACTTGGTGATCAGTGACACAGAGCTGAAGCAGGTGGTCTATGCCTTCAAGTGCAACAACAGCACACTGAACGTCAAGGGCAAGATCAACTCAATCACTTTAGGTAAGGATACTGTCAGGGAAAGTGACTAGACCCACCCAGGATCAGTTGAACTCAATTCTCAGGCCTTTAAGGCAAAGGCTTTATGACAAATAATGCTGATAATTCATCATCCAGGGTGAGGAGGACACAAATAGGCTCCCTGTTTATTATTATATTTCCTGTTCTTGTTTTAACAGTTGTATTTTTGAGCTAAGCATCCTGTTTCTGTCAGCCACACAGTAGGTCGATAACTGGCCAATAGCGACCCCAAGTGGTTGGTAAAGTCATTGCCGTGAAAGCCACCCATAACATTGTATTGTATTGTATTCAGTCATACTTCTAAAGTAATTGTTGAAACGTCCTTGTCTGCTTTAGCATTTTGAGACATAAACCCAGGTAATTTTTGCATTCCGAGACATAAACCCAGGTAAAGTTTGCATTCCAAGACATGAACCTAAGTAACATTTGTGCAGTGTGTTGATCTGTATATGATGTGCTTTTATTCTGTGTTAGACAACTGTAGGAAACTAGGCCTGGTGTTCGAAGACGTGGTGGGCATCGTAGACATCATCAACTGCAGAGACGTCAAGGTTCAGGTGTGTGTCCTGAAATCTAAATAAATGCTTTGTTCAGATTGCAGTTAAATCTAATTTATTTTTCTAAAACTACCTATAGAAAAGACTTGCCTATTGCATATTGGATTTGTGCATGCTGACATCGTCAAACTATCGGCATTGATTGCTTTGGTAAAGATAAAGTTGTGCGTAATGGTTCATATTTATAATTTGTCGTTCGTTTGTACGATGGTATCACACACCAAACACCAAAAAGCAGCTCACACCTGGAGGTAGATCAGCTATTTTCGGTGTGTCATCGTCGTACGACATCATGGTATATAAATCAGGCTTCAGTGTCTAGAGTAGATTGAGACACATCTTTAAAAATTGCATTTAGAAATTGCATTTCAAACCACCTAGTAGAAATATGGTTTGAATCTGATTTGCAAGTTTGCTCTTCAGACTTTTTGTTGCTGAAAACCAATCTGATTATAATCTGGATAGGCCAAAGAAAAGTGATTTGGTCTGCCAGTTTCAACATAGCCAAAAATATCTCGGATGTTTACAAATTAGTAGAACATGAGTTTATTTATTTCATTTTAATTAGCATTTCATGTTTTAGGTGTTAGGCAAGGTCCCTACCATGTCCATCAACAAGACGGACGGTTGCCATGTCTACCTGAGCAAGGATTCGCTGATGTGTGAAATCGTCAGTGCCAAAAGCTCAGAGATGAACATTTTGGTACCCAACAAAGATGGAGAATTTGTGAGTGTCTGAATTTTTGTTTTGTTTTTAGTTTCTGCAGAGCATGGAACAGAGTGAATTGTATTGTGTATCCTTTTTTTCCCCTTGTGCAGGAGGTTTTCCTTTACCTTTTTTTTTATTGGAATTACATAACTTAAAATAAATGATTAGTTTCCTTATCGTAGTTGACTTAACATGTATATTGTTTCTTCTTCTGTCAGACGGAGATCCCTGTTCCTGAGCAGTTTAAGACCGTCTGGGATGGAAGCAAGCTCGTCACCACAGCATCAGAGATTGCTGCATAGAGGCAGCCCATGAAACGGCCACGCCTCCCATCAACAACACCGCCGCCACCTTTTTGCAAAAATACCTGACTGATCGACCGGCCGACCATCCAGCTAACACTCACGATAGACTGAGATTCGGACCTCACCATGCTCTCTCCTTCCTCCCTATATCAGCCAACTACAGCTTAAGCTGTTCCTTTTATCAGCCAACAAGAGGACTGCTTGCTTGATCTGGAGCATTCCTCCAGCCAATTGCAGGGAGCAGCTTGTCATTTGAATTGGTGTTTCCATGGCCAGTGAGCACTCTTCACAAGCATTTATAAAATGAGGTTTGCCAACCACTGGTATGTTCATTTTTCTTTACCTATCCAGAAAATCCTCTCCTAAATTTACCATATAGATTTAATAACGTTAGCCAACATGGTGAGTGTGAGATAAGGCACTATCGTAACGTTTTTTGACTACATGTCAACACTGTAGCCACTGTAGCCAATCAATTTAAACTAGCAGGTTTAACCAATCAAGTTATTACGGTTTACAATTCGTTTTTTCTCTTTAAATAGGGCTCCAATAGGTTTCTTCATTATATGCAATCCAATGACAAAGCACATGTACAACAAACCAAGGTCTTATACTGTACATAGTGTTTACTGTAACTGTGTTATTAACACTCTTTGGGGATAATAAATGAGTTAAGTGCATGGTCACTCGGTTTAATTCTCATAATGTGCTGAACCTGAACAAAAGATATTGTTGAATGAGGGAAAGAAAAAAAGATCATTCCATGCATCACTGACCTGAGAGCTCACGCATAGGACATTCCTTTGAATATATATATATAAAAAAAACAATTAAAAAGAACACATTCCATGGATGGTGGCATGAAAAGATAAGCCAGGCAAAGAAATCAAGAAACGGCATGTGACCTCAAGTGAACGGCTCCTTTGCTTTGATACAAACTGGAAGTATAAAGAAAGTGGCAGAGGGAACGATGACGATTATGAATCAATCATTGGCAGTTATGCTCCTCCCCACACTTGATTGGAAATATCTGCTGTTATGAACTGTACAGATTAGAGTTAGTAAGTCTTGCACATAGTCCTATCATCATCATCACCTCCTCACTTTAACACCAAGCCCCATCTTCACTTGTTTCTCTTTGGTGGTCATATGCACTTGTAGTCATTAGTTGGATTTTCTTTTTGTACCATCTGTCTGTTTCCTTTGTCTTTACATCTTAATTTGGTCCAGAATCAAAATTCTGCTCATTAGTGCTGGAGGAGACTACATTAAAAATGTTGCAATAAAATTGTGAATTTGTGCTGCCTTTTTTTCCCTCTTCCGTGCGGGGGAATGTGTCTGTCCTTGATTAGTAGATACAATTACGGTAAGTATAATTATATATAATTTCTTTGTTGCAAATGACTGCCTTCCTTGACATGTTCATTTTGTTGGCATGTAATTTTCTTTATTGCAAAAATACATTATCCCAGATCCAGTTCCAAGAGAACACATGAGAACCTTTAAACATCAGCATTGATACAGAGTAACAGTCAAATTGGCTAAAATAGATATATCTAAAATAAAATAAAAACAAAAACATCAGCAGCAAAGGGTCAACATGCCACAAGTGAACAGTGCAGCAGGGAGAAACGATTGTGCATGGTTAACCCAATTATATTAAAACGAGCTAAACAAAAGGTTAATTCCCCAGTTCTGGAACGCTTCTCTTAACTGAACAATTACAGAATTAAGTGATAATTGAATTAATGACAAGTTATGTACAGGAGTGGTCAAACGGTAAAATGTTTTAGCGCAGATAAGGCAGTAGCTTGGCATTGAACCACTCTTTAGAGAACTGCAGGTGATCTCCCTCCGTGTCAAGAAACACCAGCTTTCCAGCCTTGTCCATTGCTGCCAGCCCCAGACGATCCTGGATAAAGGCAATGGGTGAGTTCAATTGTTTCACTGTTAACCATTATACTGTATAGGCTATAATTTGTTGCTTGGGGTCCCCAGGGGTCTGTACTAGTCTTGGCCCTCTCCTTTTTTCCCCCTCTACACCAAATAGCCGAACTGCAAGTTCAAAATGCATCGTGATGTTCAATGGATTTTCAGCTCAACCACTTCACAATGCCATTTCTTGGAGCATTTTCTAGTCTACTGGTGACCAATCCTGTAACCTCTTATAAACTTGACAGCTTTCCTAACTAACCAGCCGCTCAAATTCGACATTCAAAACCATTGTTTAAGTTATTAAATTAGAAACACCTGTGTGAACTGAGTGGTGCATCACACACACACACGCATATATACTCAAATGACACATCTGAGCAACCCGTTAATATTTACAGGGGTACAGCATAATCTAAAATTTAAAAATCTAAATCGTCAAAATGAAACTTAGTTTTTTACCTACTGTATGACTGCATTGAATAATACATTCACCATCAACTAATTTACCTGTATAATATGACAATATGTAATGGTACATTTTGCTTTGCAAAAGTTGAGGTTTACCTCTTTGTAGAGAATGCTTTCTTGAAGGGTTTCAGCCTCTTTGGCCTGGCCTGTTTTCAGGAACCCAAACCACTAGAGAAAACAGGAAGTCAATATGAGGTGGTTTGTTCTGTTCAGCTTCATGAAATGTGTCATAAAGAGACATACAAACTTCTTGTTTGTGATCAATGGTATTTTAGTTAAGTAAATGATTTAGCCAATTCACCATAGTCCTATGCATAACGGAAAAACTGTGAGAATGTATTCACTGTAGTGTACAGTACCCACCTCAGTATCTACTGGATCCACAACACTGTCCTGCAGAAATTTCACCATAACGAACTTGTCCAACAACTGGAGGTTCTTCTTATAAGTCTCATTCACAAACTAGAAATACAAAATGTAGATGGAAATATTTGAAAGAAATTCTGCCATTCGGATGACAGTTAAACAAACATATGTAAACTATATATACACACACACACGACTGCATTAAATCCAGAACATAGCCGTATTTTAGATATTGCTAGAAATTGTTTGCATATGTTGCTTGACATGATGTATTGCCATGTGTTGTTCTTGCTTAATGTATATCGCTCTGGATTAAGAGTGTCTGCTAAATGCTTAAATTGTAATTGACTTGTATTTGATGCAAACGTTGCATGTGGTAGAGTAAACGATGAGCTAACGATTCAAACAAAGTACTACAGTAAGTCCCATACTGACCCTCTCCTGGTTGATGTCGGCCAGGAATAGACTGTGCTTCTTGTACAGGTCATCATTGAGAGGGTCATGCCAGTACTGTGCTTGCACCAGGCTGGTCAAACAAACCATGACAAGTCAAGTCAGTAAGATAATATGATAGAAAGCACACCAATTGTGGTGATCTGGGTCAAGTGACTCAAGTAAACAATCATGCACATGCTAATTTCCAACATGTAGCGGTTTGTTATCCGCTCGACAAACAATGCAAGGCGAAGACTGAACAAAAGAGGGAGTGAGATGGACACAATAAGGCAAAGGACAACTCACTGTTTTTGCATCATGTCAGAGTATGCTTCAGCATTCAGAGCTTTGCGAATCCAGTCACAGATATGGGAGCTCTCTCCTGGACACTTTGGGAGACCATACACTCCTTTTGAATGGATGAAGAAAGCAAAAGTTTTACTTGGCACCTACCTACTGCCATCAATCTGTTAAAATATTTTAATTAGACTTTCATATGTAATTTGGGCTATTGTTATAGTTACTGGTAATCAATCATTTAGTTCCCAAGTATTAATGTAGTGTAGATAATATCTGGTCTTTTACAGGATTTGTGTGCTGGAATAAATCCGCTTCAAAGCATTTAGTTATATGTGCAACTTTGCAAGTCATCTTTTACACTGCACTTTGGTTTTTGGTGTGCAAGCCGACCGTTGACATGAGACACTGGCGGGCTTGTTCGTACTGATTGCGGAAGAATTCTAGAATCATTCAATTGTTTCTTTTTTTTCCCCCAAGGGAACTGATAACATAATGGATGGCTGCACCCGTTTCGAATGCCACCAATGCATTGAAGGGGACAAAATCATGTTTAATCGGAGCGTTGACTGCTCTCAGTAGCCGTCTACTGACCTACCAAGACCTCAGTAGGCTGCATTCTGTGCGGTTGATCACGGCTACAAGTGACTACACGCATTGTCAACTGACTACGTGGCCGGTTAGGACTGATGCGGTTAGGGGACTTACGTGACTGGTTAAAGCGGAGGTTAGGGTTAGATATAGGGTTAGTAATGTCGGACGACGTGCGTCGTCGCTGTGATCAACGCACAGAATGCAGCCTACTGAATTTCTCAAACGTGACTCACAAGATAACGTTTCACGCTGTAGAGTAGACTGTTGCGGTAGGTCAGTAGACTCATCTACTGCAGCATTCAATGCTGATTAAATGTCACTTTCATTGTATTGATGGCAATCAAATCCGCTAATGTCACAGTGCTGTTACCTTGCTGCTGGCCACCGACTGAGATCAGGGTTTTCATTGGTGGAGAGGGACAACGCTGGGCCACAGCCCTCCTGGAAAGAGAGGAAGGATCATAGCAAGCTTCCTCATTCTGTCACTCATAAATGCTTTAAGACAGTGGTCCTTGAGGGGGTTCCAGGTGGTCCCCAGCTAAATAATGGAGAGTTGGTGACCAAATGGACCCTTTATAGATATTTTACTCTTGAGTGTAAAATGAACCCATACAGGTCTATTTTATGCTTAAATTATTGTTAAACATTTGCATTACTTAATTTAGTAAGTCTACACAAATATAATTTGTTATTTTGATCAACGTTTGCCTGTTACCTCTCCTATGGTACCAACCTCAAAACGGCATGGAATTGTGGACAAAATTGTATCCCACAACAAAATATTTTGGTCTGAGACTGAGGTTAAATGAAATCTCATCAAATCCGTGACTCAAATGCAGAATAAGTAATGGGACTTGATATGAAAAGGCTTTAAACCAAAAGCATGTAGACAGCACTAGCACTCTGTAGGAAGAAAGAACCTAGCCTCTTTCTCTGAACTTAAATCCACTTATCTAGATTCTACACTATTAGTCTAGTATCACACCCTCTTAACGAAAACACGCCATGTCCACACCACGGGTCACTTACAGAAATTGTCCGCCCTGTGAGAAACCCATGGCATTGTAGCCGCCGCTTAGCTTGGGGTCCTTGGCCAGCTGACTGCATACCATGGACACCTGCTCATTCACATCTGAAAAGAAGCCATTCTCTGTGTCCTGGAAAAGATTAATTTGTTCATAAGGAAAAGTTAAAAGGAGCGTCCTGGAGGAAAAGAGACAAAACCTGAAATCTTATTTGATATATGTGAAGAGTTAAACACTTTAGTTATCTTTTATAATGAAGTAAATAGTTCAAAATTAGTCATATTTAACATAAGCACCTGAGAATTCCAGTGTGAGGTGGAATTTGTTGCTTATCAAGCAATTTTCAAATTAGACTTTATGCTACAGTATGTGTGTACCTGGATAATATTGTCACCAATCATTATTGACAGCACATGAATCCCAGGAACATCCTCTTCTACCATCTTCTTAATGGACCCCATACTGAGAGGGTTGCAACAGCTGTCACCTAATTGGCAAAACATACATATGCATGGTTTATTTCGACAAAGATAGCATAGTGCAAGAATCAAGGTTGCATTTGTCACTTAGTCATACAGTACAAGCGGCACATATTGATGGGACATAGTTAGGGTGACCAGATGTCCCCCTTTGCGTGGGACAGTCCCTCATTGCCAGGACTTTTCAGGCGTCCCACAAATTGAGACCATTTCCCACATTGTGACTAGCAGTGTTCAAATGCCCTATAGTCACCTAATAGTTGGCTTTCTGTTGTAAAGCTCTGATTGCCTCTTTCCTGCAAAATGTAGCCTACTATTAAGTCAGTTAAAATAACATGAGAAATATCCCCTAGGCTATGGTACCAAGTCAGCCATACTACCCATGACCAAAATTTGCATTTACAACCAAATGTGAGATCAGAGGGGTTTAATAATAAAATTATAGGCATTATTGGGCCTATGGTCGAATATGACAACGCATTTGAGTAATAAGTTGCCAACGCCGCCCCGTCCCCCCGGTTCCACACAAATACTTCTGTGCCTCAAATGAACAGTTTGGATTTGATTCTGGTCATCCTAAAAGGGCATCAGCAGCTACAGAACAACAGGTAAGTGCTTGTCTATGAAGTCTATGTAATAGTGGCTCTGCAGTGCAGGGTGACAGGTTTGAACTGCATGACCATATTGTGTCTCTTTATAGACGGAGCTTGAAACAGAACCTGTATTCTCAGTTGAGATTCTGGTTGGTTTACATTACTGGTCAGTAGTCAGGCTGCATTCAGGTGTTAATGGCAATACCAAAATAAGTCGGAAGTCCATGCGCCAGAGCTCCAAATGTGGGCTCTCCTAATCTAAGCATTATATGAAAATATGCCAGAATTTGCATAACTTTCCAGAATCAAAATTGGATATAAGAGGCAACCAACCTTCTTAGCCTAGTCAGCCTAGACATAGTACAAGCAGCAACATATTGATGGGACATAGTACAAGCAGAAAACATATTGATGGGACATAGTACAAGCAGCAAAATATTGAATGTGCTAACCAGCTAACATAACATTTCAATTGTAAGTCACATTGGAATTAGCTGGTGACCTTGCTTAGTAGCTCTTCTGCAGTTTAGAGTTTTGCTGGTAGCAGGTGCCAGGAAAACAGATTAACAAGGCTTGCCTTGTACCAGTACCCACTTGCATAACTTGTTTGCCTAAAAAGCTTCTGCCGAACCCCTCAGGCTCAATCATTATTCCATTATCTGATTATTTAGCACAATTCCTTACCCATCCCATGCCACATGACCAGTGGTAATGAGCCATTGCTGGATTTATGAAAGGGGCTCCCAGCAACCAGCAGTGGACAAGACACGAGGAGAAACTGCAGTACTGTTGTCATCTTGGAGCCTAAAACCAAAGCCAATTGTATTCAATGTTAGTTTGTGAGAGAAAGGAGAAGTCAGTCTGGTGATGTATGTCATGAGATAATGAAGCAGAAGTGTGTGTGTGTGTGTGTGTGTGTGTGTGTGTGTGTGTGTGTGTGTGTGTGTGTGTGTGTGTGTGTGTGTGTGTGTGTGTGTGTGTGTGTGTTTTTTGTGTCTCCCTTGACACTTGACAGTACACCCCGCCTGAGCCCTGAAACATGACTGTCATAAACTCATAATCATGACACGAGCGTCATGTGAACCATGGCTAATCCCGCCTATTGTTTTGATTTTGAGCTATATCTAGCCTTGGAACAGGACTATCGGATGCATTTTATCGTGTCTGACTTTTACTTTCGCATCAGTAGCCTTGGATGTTGACATTTGTATATCTAATAAACCCCATCTAGGCCTATTTGAGTCTTGATCTGAGGCTAGTATCATAGATGTACAAAAAGTCAGACTCGATCAAATAAATACATCTATGATATAAATTGATCCAAGGCTAAGCAAAACATGTAGTATACCAAGTGAAATCTAACCTTTGGTGCGCCATAAAGAGCCTGGTCAGGAAGTTATCGCTGCAAGGCTACGCTTCACTAATATTAGACTATCTACTGTAATCTATTAGATCACCAGAGTATACACGCCGAAACCGGTCTTTAAATATATTATATCATTTTAATGGGGAAAAACATCACTTACCGTCCAACTCCATTCACTCCTTGTCCTCTTCTTGTTATTCTGCATTCATCATTGGTGGTTGTCACGTGATGTTTTAGCACTGCTAACCAATCACACGCAGAGGGCGGAGACGTTATCGTCAGTCACGAGGGCGGAAGGGACTGACTTGTGATCACCAGTTCGTGTTCTGTTCAGCTGCTGCTTAGCTAAGCCATCATCTACACTTTATTACTGGTCGCTCTTGTATTGTATTCCTATTTATTACTTGTGTGGGCGGCTGTTTGATATTCATATTGTAAGATGTGGATACTTTACAGAATAGTCTTGGACTAAAACCAACCGCCAAGCCCAGATCAAATGGTATCGCTCCTTTCCCTGTTAGCCATGAAAGTCGATAACAACATTCCACATCGGATTTAGCCTCACATTGGTGGCTTTTGTTGAACACGGTGATCAGTCGGATAACAAGGGACATCATCATGTCGATTCAGTACGAAGAACCAACATTGACAGGGAGTTTTGGTGTCGTCGGTTCGTTTCCCAAGGATTTTGGCTATGGTGTGGAAGAAGAACCAGACATCGAAGAGAGCTCGACGTCAGCTGACTCCAAACCACGAATACTATTGATGGGACTGAGACGGAGTGGAAAATCGTCCATTCAGAAGGTAATCTTTCTACCACCAGCATACACAGTACAAACACACCCCACCCGTGTGGAAATGGCAGAGCTCCCATTACCGCCCGCTCTTCTGTGGGGGTGGGCATTGCTGTGGGCAAATTAAATCACGTTTTTTGTTATATTATCTTAACACTATGAAATTGTGATTATACACGAGGATAATAGTATTTTTGTTCCCCTGCCTAGGTTGTATTCCACAAGATGTCACCCAACGAAACACTGTTCTTGGAGAGCACTAACAAAATCTACAAGGATGATATCTCCAGCAGCTCTTTTGTCAACTTCCAGATTTGGGACTTCCCAGGGCAGGTGGACTTCTTTGACCCCACGTTCGACTATGAGATGATCTTTCGGGGTACAGGGGCGTTGATATTCGTGATTGATGCCCAGGTAGGATGTCTGTACATTATACTGTATGTTATGCACCATTGCACCCATTAACCTACAGTAACCATTGGTCTGTGGGTTGTGGTGGTACTATAGTGACACAATAGGCTACATGACCTGTGGAATTTATCGCTATTTGTTTTGAAAGTGTGTGCTGTGTGGTACCAGATTGTTCTCATTGCTTCATAAAGACTCGGTCACGACTCATGGCCATTGCTAAATGATTATTTCTTTGTACACCTTTTACTAGGATGATTATGTTGAGGCTCTTGTGAGATTACATCTCACTGTCTCCAGGGCCTACAAAGTCAACCCAGAAATCAACTTTGAGGTGTTCATCCATAAAGTAGATGGTCTGTCAGATGACCATAAGATCGAGACGCAACGAGACATCCATCAGAGGGCCAACGATGACCTGGCTGATGCCAGTCTAGAGAAGCTTCACCTCAGGTGAGGTTTGTTGAAAGAACACTTTTCTTTTTAAATATTTTTTATAATAAGTACGAAAGCATGTGTGAAAAAAACATTACTGTCACAATATTGCTGTGAATGCGTAGATATAAATTCGATTACGGTATATTGAACATAAATTGCAGATATTGGGCATAAAATTAAAGATTGCGTCAATGAATTAAAAAAGGAAATTAGGATAACTAAAGTTTGACAAAAAGAAGATATGTATAGCTTGAATGTAGCTTACCGGCAAATTACATGATCAGCAGGGATTTCAAGGATCTAACTACATATTTTTCTTTCTGGCACATTAGCACGCTAAAATAGAAACAAACAGGCTTTATTTTCATGGAAAGCTAGCTACCATGGTAAAATAGAGGTAGCAGTAGTTCAATCAAACAAGTTTGATCTAGCTTGAAATCCTTGAATATGATGTCATCCTAAATGTTCTAGCTACCCACAGGCTGCCTCTGACGCACAGAGCCTGTAGACTGAAATTGTACCCTATACAGCGCAGGCACACCTGAGCATCAAGAAGATGCCAAAAGCCGCTCGTGACCGGCGTCTCTTCCGGGTTTTTAGACAGCTGTTGGATGGAAATGAAGCTCCACCCACACGGCAGCTGCGGGGCAAGCTTTTCCGGGAATCTGACCGACGCGGCGTGGGTGGAGATGAATTTCCATCCACCAGCTGTCGAAGAATCCGCAACGAGTGGCTTTTGACCGCGCATGGAATCCCAAGTGTGCATTAATGAGGAGGATCCTATTATTCTAAATACACAATGATAAAACTCATATTCTATTGAAAACTGGGGATCTGGATTGTGTATGAACTTATTTTTTGCCATAACACTTTCAGCATATTTTCTAATACCGTATGTTGACTCTTCTGTCTTTTTCTCATAGCTTTTACTTGACCAGTATCTACGACCACTCCATATTTGAGGCTTTCAGTAAAGTAGTGCAGAAGCTCATTCCTCAGTTGCCGACTTTGGAGAACCTTTTGGACATATTTATATCTGTATGTTTCCCTTTTTTGTCATGCAATACATATTTTAATTGCTACAAACACATCCATGTATCTCTGCTTGCTACTCTTTATTGTGTGTATATATGTATATGTATTTATTTATGTGTTTTTTTTTGGCAGAATTCTGGGATTGAGAAGGCTTTCCTGTTTGACGTAGTTAGTAAGATCTACATTGCCACAGACAGCTCTCCGGTAGACATGCAGTCCTATGAGCTCTGCTGTGACATGATAGATGTTGTCATTGACGTCTCCTGCATTTATGGGTAAGAAAGAACACTTCAAATTGTATTACAAATTTCTGTCTGATGTCTGTGCACTGCAGAAAGTTTACGCTTCCCGTCCTTTCTCTTTGACGTCAGCCTTAGTGAAGATGGCAGTGCCTATGACAAGGAGTCACTGGCCATCATCAAACTCAATAACACCACCGTCCTTTACTTGAAGGAAGTCACCAGGTTCCTTGCTCTTGTCTGTATCCTCAGAGAGGAGAGCTTTGAGAGGAAAGGTATGAAGTCCCAACATTATTTGACAGTGGTTCAGTTACAATACGTGGTGCTGAGCCGCGTCTCCCCAGGAATTACCTGCTTATTACGATTTTTCTGTCTTGTTCACAGGTTTGATAGACTACAATTTTCACTGTTTCCGCAAAGCCATCCATGAGGTGTTTGAAGTTGGCAATTCAACACAAAGGATGGGCAAGAATCCAGCTGGCTCACCCAGCAACAGTCTGATGAGCCCGAACTATGCTGTGGTAAATGGAAGTGCTCTTTGAAAGAAGGCAATGAACCACAAACCATTAGATTAGAACATTGAGCAAAGGCATGGAAAACATATAAAAATGGACAGCTGTCTCATGTGCAACAGATGCAGATTGTTCTATGTGCGGAACACCAGACTGAGAAGCTGAGCTGCACAAGTGCACAGTGCACACATATCAATATAATCTGTCATTGAACTAATGACAGATGAAATATATTTTCTGCAAATAACTGTAAAGCTGCTGGATGAAAGCAGGCAATGGCTGTCTTTGGTCTCTCCCTGCACATGCTCTTTGATTGGAGAGGGAAATAAATACTCTTAGTATATTGTTTTTAAAGAAATCTTGGGCAAAATAATGAAAATTGCTATTGGCTAGTAAGTAATTTTTATGTTTTGCTTCCCTCTGCTGGTCGCAGTGGTTGGTGTACAAATTTCAAAAGCAAATTTCAAGGTTTAGCAACCTAGTATGATCATTAGAACAGACAAATGTAGTCAGTAAAGACAGTGGCAGCTTTGTATTACATTTCTAAGCATTATTCATGACATCTGTGGGGTGAGGTTCAGGTGTGACTAAGTAGATTTAAGTACACAGTAAAATCCTCAGTGTTATTTAATGGACGGTGTACAAGTGTCCAAATCCATGTGGTTACCTGTGTACACTCTCAAATGGAAAGATTAACATTGTGTACTTTTCTGCACAGAGCTACTCACGTGAATTTGTGACAGTCACATATGCTTTATGTTTACCAGTCAACTTTCTGTATTTTAAGTTTCTGAAAACTGAGCACAACTCCAATGGGTCCAAATATTTTTTTACAAGTACATGTAACAGAACAAACCTGTTTTATATTTGCTAATTTTACTTTGAAATATTGAGTGCTGTAAATGGGTTTTATCCTGAACATTTAGAAAAAAAGATCCCGTTGTGCACAATATTTGTACCTTACTATATAAACCAGCTAAGCTCAGTATGTTTAGTGTTGATAATTAGTCATGCCACTACTACTGTCCAGTGTTCTGCTCAGGATCCTCATAGACCTTAACTGTGCCAGTGACACCATTAGCGTCTTGGGTGATTTACAGGGCTCCAACCATGGAGACAAGGAATGTTGGTCTTAATGGAGTCTGGAATAACTGATTATACCTTTCATTTGGCCAGTCCACTGCACCAGCTGACAGTTTTTCCTTTTTCCACCCTCCCATAGCTTGGTGAACTTGCAGCCAAATCTGCCATAGTGAGATTCTGTTTGTAGCATTTGATGATTTACTTTCCAGTGCAAGTTGAGTGTGATCTTTGTTTTGTTTTTAAATGTACATAGGCTTTAATAGAGTAATATAATATTTCATATTGTGTTGATTTGATCCTAATCTTAAAAAGAACAAACTTAGATGACAAGGGAAATGTGACTGGCTCCCACTATTTTGTCTGAAATTGTGAACATTAAAGTTATTTTTTCATTGTATAACTTTAACTCCTATTTGTGTCCTTCCGGAGCTATTGTAGAGATGAACAGCAGATGGCATCATATCCTCATGTTAAATGCTAGAGGCTTCAAGCCCAAGGTGATGTACTTATGTACCGGTATTCTAATCTACGGCAAGATTTTGTCAGAATGTTAGTGTTTACATTATTTATATTGCTGGTTTTCGAAGTGGTTCCCGAGGACCTTGATGTGGATCCAACGGGTCTCCAGCTAAATGAGAAACAGTTTATATATGATTCAAGCCTGTTTTATTGTTTGCTTATTCAAAAATAGCTGATGTACAAGCTCATTAAGTTTGCATTTCTATTTCCAAAAAATGTGGAAAAAATCTTGGCAATCCTGACAAATCTTATTTTATCGAGTCCCTGACACAATCTGTGGCCAAATACATGAAATATAGATTACTTGAGAACCACTGTTGCATGGACAACTTTTACTGTCTGTAAACGACAATGAACAGATAGCGTGTCTGTATAGGATAGTCTACCTTGGGAAACAGAGCATTAGTTGTGTGATGTGATCATGTGCTCGTATACATTGTGACATGCCGTAGTGGCAGGATGGAGCCACAACTGAAGCCTCTAATCAACCCCAGACCTCCAGCTCAAGACCCATGGAAAATGGAGGTCAAGAAGGAAGAAAATGATATCTTGCTCTCCAGGAAATGTAAGGACCCGGCAGTTTGTCACAACCACAGCATTTACAGAGTGAGCTTGTGAGTATTGACTGGAACATAAAACTTAAACTTGAAAGACAGCATAAAGAGATCATAGCCTTCTGGTTCAGTGTGCCACCATCTGCTGCATGACAAATGCACATGTGCAGAAAGAGGCTGGTATTGTGGTGTGAAGCATTAAATATGGACAAATTGTGGTTTACACACTACTGTACATTCAAACACAGGCTACTCAAGTATATTACTATACTATAGTTGTCTACTTTTACTTTACTTAAATATTTCTGTTTTTGATACTTTGTAAATGTAATTCTATTCCACACTTGTATTTCAATGGCAAACCTGAGTGCATCTTCCACCACAGATAATTATAGGCAAATGAAGAGTGTAGAGCCTTGGCCTAATCCTAATTTATTATAGCCTACCAAATATGGGGCACTCAAAAATCACTGTTCTAAGGTGTCTGTGGAGGGGGGAGGGAACGAAAGAGAGGAGGCGGGATTTGAATGCGTGGGTTGGCTGCATTTACGCACGAAGCAATCAAACCCATCATTTGTCGGAGGCGACTAAGGAGTTCTCATTCAAGAAAGAGACGGAGCACCACGCCGAAAGCATCAGGGGATAGTGGGATACGTTCGTTAAATAAAGACCGGTGAGTTGTTTTCTATTTACGGTAATACCTATAGCCTAAGCCTAGCCTATCCTATGTTCATACAAGGGTTATAAGATATATATGCTGCAGCTATACTTAATTCAAAAGAGATACCTACAAAGGGCTGTCAGGATGAGATTCATCATGTCTACGAATATTTTACATATTGCCATTATGCGTGGCTCGCTCTGACAGTGAGACACATAACCGGTTTTCATTCTGAAACGTCAAATCACTGTCACTCACTCACTCACTGTCGTATTGAAAATGTGTTAAATCATCATCTCCCCTTTACTTGCTTGCTTGATGAATTGTTGGACAAAATCAGTCAAACTAAAACCCTTTATTGTAGCAATTGAACTGAAAACCTTTTAAGACTACTGTTATTTATGTGTAGCCAACAAAAGACAAAAGCTCTCCTGACTCCTGACTGCTGCTGAGAGGACTCTCTTTAAAAAAAAAAAAAAAGCTTGCTTAATGACTTGTTGGACAAACTCGGCCAAACTGAAGATATTTATCATATTAGGCCTGCTGTATAAAATTAGCCAGGGTATTAATGGTACACTTTTCCAAAAGCTCTGCTCAAAAGAGGATTCTCTTTTTCCTTTTTTTTTAAAGAAAAATAAAAGACAGGATGCTCCTCAGTTCACAGGAGGATACATTGTTTCCTCTGGAAAATGAGGAAACAGTTAATATTGGGTAGTAAAACTAAGCAGTGTGTGTAACTGATATCCAAGACCACAGTAAGGGCCGGCGACCGCTTTTCCTTCTTTTAAGTAGGATTTATGGACTGAAAAACAAGGTGACCATTGAGTAAATGTCCCCTCTCTGTTAACGAGTCCTGATTTATAGCCCTGAATGAGATGCCTGAAATATGACACATTGATAAAGGTTAAGCCTGGTGCAGGCTGTGCTAGCCTTCGTTGTAGGATGGTGTCAAAAATAGCAGATCTATTCAACCTCACACCATCACCATGCTGCATCCACAATGCGTTTTTTTAAGCTTGTAGGTCGCCTATTTTCCTCTTGTGACACCGTCGTATTAGGGAGCCTACATTTGGCATTAGAGGTTAGATATTATGGCATTGGTTAGAGGGCAGTGATTTCATATATTAGCCTTTATACGTTTATTAGCATGTTATATAATGGCAAATTTTGTGCGTCTAGAACAGGGCTTCTCAATAAAGTGGGTGCCTTGACGCTAGTCCAAGGGTTCCTCAGAATACTCTAATATTTGGAATTTATCAATGTCACTTCAGTTTAACCACTTACTGTATATATATATATACCGAGAACTGTACTTGGTGCATTATTTTTCAGCCTACACCAAGTCTACACCAAGTCTTTTCGCCAAAAATAGCAGATGTACAAGCTCACAACGTGTCACAACATGATGCGTTGTGAGCTTGTAAATTGGCTATTTTTGGTGAATGTTCCCCCAGAATAGGAATGCTGGGGTTTTAAGTGGTTAAACGCCAAGTAATATAAAAGCTATTTTCAGTATGTCCTAATGTGGAAACAAATTTTCTCACCAGTTGTCTTTGTGGCATACTGTATCTTTGGGAGAATGATTTACATATTTACATAGGCCTACTGTTAATATGACAAAAGGTTCTATAAAGAAACTGTGTAAGTCAGGGGTGCCCTGGGCCAACCGCTGGTCTAGGACCATGTCAATGAGGCTATTCAGTCATATAGTCTTGAGTCACAATGATGTCATGTTGCATGTTGTCCACTTCAGCCCTACAAGGATAAATTTGTTCCACAGACTCAACACCTAATTCACACCAAGTTAAATAGTTTCCAAGTGTTCAACAGCAAGACACACATAGCATCATCGCACTCCATTCCATTTGGGTAAAATTAACGATTGAGTTCAGCATGTATTCTCCCCCTGCTCTATCATCAGAAAGGCTTTTGCAGAAAAACAAAATCCACTCTTTTTTTTCTCTTGAAAGGAATTTTGAGTTGAGTTTTTTTTCTCTTTAGAAAACAGAGGGTGGAAGAAAAATGCATTTGTTTGCTTTTTTCGTCTCAGTGTTGCCACGTTTTGACCACACGCACATTCTTCTGAAATTCTTCTTGTTGGCGAAGGTTGGGCCTGTATACAACCAGTGGAATTGAGCCAGATAACAGCTAAAGGAGATGGATTGTGTATTGGGCCCCACTGACTGGAAGATACAGGGTCAGACAATCGGGTAGACATTAGTTCCAGACTGTCCAAGAACCCCTAACAGCACTAGTTTCCCCCATTCTCAATCCACAGGAGAGTCAACAATGGAAAGTTTAGAAACCTGTGGTCTTTATGTTTGTGAGATGTGAGAAAGTTAGTGAAATCTCTGATCGGTATACTATCCTTCGGGAATATTATGCTTTATTCAATATATTCTCAGTTTGGAAATACACATGCTGCCATCTACTCTAGTCGCCCTATCTTGCCATATTTGCAATTGTTTGCCATTTTGAAAAACATTTAAAAATAGTTCAACTAGCCGATCTACATCGACATCGTTGATATTTTACAAAATAGTTAAAACTGTTTTTGAACAGGTCTTCCACACACTGACTTTCCACACAATGACTTACATCTAATGGTGCAGTTTGGCATTGAACAATTTTGATTCTACCTTCATTGATCTTTCTACATTGCCATGAATGGCGACTCTAAACCCAGTTTTTCAGTAAACAGACATTGTGTGCTTCTCGGACATGAGGATGTTACTCCAAATCAAAGACAAATAAATCGGATCTGCAAAAACATGAAACGGATGAAGGAGGGGAACAGATGAGCTGTTCCCCAAAGAAAACAAATAGCTGATATTAACACCCAAGGCATGAAGACATACCACTTCCAACTGCTTATGGGAAAATATGTACATATATATTTGGTTTGGAACTTTGGACAATAGGTCGCTGAATAGACCAACTGTGTATATTTACGTTACTGAAACAACCAAGTGTCCAAATATAACATAGCATGTTCCCTGTCATAAGCAATGTCACTCAAATGGATTTTTATAAAGTGATTTATTTTTATTTTCTTATTTTAACTGTATTCAGCTTTCTTTTAAGTAGCAATATTAATATTCCTAAAACATTGACATTTTATTTTCACCATTTTCGTTTGTTTCGAAGCATCAGAACATTTTCTTTTGTTCAACGGCTATAAAAGAGTATTTAATGATCTCTGACAGTGGGCTGGTGTTTGTTGGCCAGGCGTGAGGCTCAGGGCCCCCAGGTCAGGACCTTTGTTGCGGGAGCCTACATAGTTTTCCACGAGGAACATAGTCAACTGGAGAATTAAGAAAAAAACATAGCAAAGCACATTCTTTATTAGCTCTGCTTTCCTTTCGGTTTATTATAGGCATAGTTTAGTTGTTTTTGTATGTCTGTTCACTGTGCTACTCAATTAGCAGATGGACGGATAGGTGATCAATAACCTTTTACTTGAATACTAATGTGAAATTGTGTGTGACACAGCTCTATGATACTCATTGTAATTGAAGTATTTGGGGTTGAAGTGCGGAAGGATGAGATATTAACACTTGCCTTGTCCTACTCTGCGATGCTTGACTTGCCTCTAATGGCAGCAATGGTGATGCTTGACCGACATTTGATATTTGTCACTGTCAGGGGCACATGGCAAGTCAATGTACCTCTGTTTGTTCACCAAGAGCATTTCAAGCTTACCTCTGAAAAGTTGCTCTTAGAACTCACATATAAATTGGGGGGGATTGAATCCTGCATTTCTGCAGTTCTCTGGTAGTTTTCACACATGACCCCTACATGCTGGCTGTCCAAAGTTACAATGACCTTAAGAGCAAGGGATTTGAACACATTCCTCCAAAGACTGCCCTGGCACAAGCCAACTCTTGTCTTGTGTGGCACAAGGACATTGGTCATTGTTCGGTATCCAGCTTACCGTATTCTGCAAACTTTGTTTGTTTGTTTCAGAACATCTTGCCTGGAACAATTACAACAGAATGCAAAATGCTTGTTCTTTTTTTTAACTGTTTAAAGGGCCCTTGTGATTCTACAGGAAGTCACTACACATTGGGTGTCATTGTACAGGGATAAAGGAGAGCACAGTCCTCTCACGGCGGGGGGGGTCACGGGGCTAGTCTTTATTATTTTTCTGTGTCATAATTTATGGCCTCAACCAAAATGTAGAGCTTGATATCGCAGCCTTGTTTATAACAAGATGACCAGCTGATCATACTGTGTAGCCTACTGTGTGCCTACCAATACTGTAATTCGGTTCATTCATGGAACAAGGGTGTGTCACACAATATGAGAACTGTTCTAAGGTTGTGGGGTCATCTAAGCTACATAAACCGTTTTGTGGAAAATAAACAAGATTGTGAGTAACACCCCCTTTTCCTATTCCCAGCATAGTCCCTGTGTTCCTTCTCTGGTTATTACTGTATTGAACAAAGCTGTGATTGTAAATTCAAGAGTGTGCTGCTGAGACAGGTGCTGGAAGTCTGCCTGTGGGATACTGGAGGTTCTGCACTGTAGCTGTATGAATCTGTGGATATGACACTTTTAACACAATGTTTCATGGATGCAGAGACCCTTACAGAGTGGTTTTCATCATGGAACATTCTGGTTTGTAAACCTTGAGACACAGTCTAAATCCCTATGTTGGGAAGATAAACAGCGACACCATACAGCACTCGCATAGCTCACACACCCCTGGCTCGGTGTCCACAATAACTGTCAGGTCGTTTTAGGAGACAACACCACCGGCAAGCCTTGAAGGGACAAGAGGCAGGCGGCCTAGTGGCCGATCATGGGAGAGTGTTGCCATTTGGCTCGTGATGCAAAGCATTCTCAGCCAAGTGACTCCAGTTAATATTTCACTGGGATAGACAATATATCAGAGAAGAATGCAAAGTGTCTGCTTGTCATTGTGAACTGTGGACTTGCTGTTCGATAGTGTGCTAGCAGAGAAAGAACACTCACGCAGGATGGATGTCTGTTTGGCTTAACCTCTCAGGAAAATAAGTGTGTGTGTGTGTGTGTGTGTGTGTGTGTGTGTGTGTGTGGGGGGGGGGGTGATATGTAATTAGTGGATGCAGTCACAGTCACCTTGAGAAAGATGTGGAACCATCGCTGACCAAAAATATACTGCTGCCTAGTTTGTGTCTAACCTAATAAAAGGCCTGAGTTGCCTAGACTACTACTAAATGTCAAGAGATCCTTAGAACTTCAAAAACAAACTCTTCGTGACTTAAGGACTTCAGCTAGTTTAAAAGGGCATGTACAAACCCAAGGCTTTCTCTAAATCAGTAAAGGAAGTTATACAGGTTTTTTAGGGCAGTTATGGCTTGCACAGTGTTTCCAGTAGGTAGGATTGTTGGTCCATAATGTTGTTGTGACCAAAATGTGTGAAAACCATGACATTCATTTTGATTGCATTCTGAAGAGGGACAACTAAAGGCTGCAGAATGTATTTACAGATGTTGTGCCTCAGGAAAAGGAACAAAAACACAGAATGAGAGAGGACTGTGTCCGGAAGGAAAGCCATTGTTGTATCACAGCTTTCATTGTTTTTGCGATAGATGAGACTAGAATAGAAGCCAAACTGCCTTAGACATTTGGAGGGGAAGTCAGGCTGAATCCCCTCATCACCACTACCAGACAGTAAACGGACACAAAACAGACATGGATGTTATGTTTTGTTTCTGTTTGGGGTTTGCTTATGTCTGTTTGACCTTGCTCGTACAGATCCATAGTTTAACCGGAGGCAGCCCTGTTATCAGCAGGGAGGACGCGTTGGAATGTCCAATGATTCGCTGACTTTGGCGGCAAGTTAGTAATCATTGAGATACAGTAGTTAAGGAAATAGAGTTGGGTCTGTGTAGTCTTGAGAACATGACTAGAGTGTCTTTTGTGTGTTTACCAGATTTTTCAGGATTAAGTATTTCATATTTGGAAATTCGACACAGGAAGTCTGATAGCAGTCAAACATGGAATTTTGGCCCCGACTCTCAAACTGTCTTCTAAATGGACCAGAGGCAAATAGTTTGAGGTTCCAGAACATTAAGCGCAATACCTGGAAAAGAAAGAAATCAGCTCTGTGGAATGCAAGGGCCTTCCATGAGAAATGTTTATTTCTTACCACCCTCTGCTTTATATTAAACCACAGGGAGCTTAATTGTTTTTCTGAGAAGTGGGCTCCATTATGAGCAATGGTTTCTGCCTGGGTTCAGTCACTGGATTGAAATGGGGTCCATGGCGTCATCGTCTGTTAAGTGGGGGCTGAGCCCTTTAACGTCCCCTGGGGGATTTCAGTCCTAGATCAAAACCACACTGTTCTCAGCTGGACTTTGTTGATCCCACCTCACCCCCCTCCCAAATTTATTTTTTATTTTTTACATTTTGGAAGCATGACAAACACTTTCTGTGCCCAAGAGAGTGGGGGGGTGATTATAAACAAAATTCCCATCCAAGAGAAACATTTACGTCCCAGACTTTCGAGTCTTTGTGCATGCCATATTCCTGACATTGTTTTCTTGACGATGTGATACCCATGCTCTGGAGAACTTTTGTGTTCATGCCATGCTAGTCTTAAGACTAATTATACTTTATCGTACAACCACGTTGCTTGCTGCCAGACTTTCAGTGAATGACATAGTTGGACAATGAAGAATAAATTTGTCTTTTAAGTTTTAACCCCATGTGCAGCTCTCAAGTCTAAAATCCTCAGCCCAAGTACTGTAGCAAGTCCAGCCATACTTTATTTCCTTACTCATCGACTAACTGTCATATGAATCAGAACTGGGATCACATACTCTAGTTCCCCATTGGGTTTAGAAACAGTCAGTGGTATGAGGATACTAGCTCACTACAGCTAGAGCATTTTCAGGAATATTTCCATTCATACCTCTGTCGCCCCCAAACTGTGAATCATGCCATGAGTTTTACATCATTAGTGAAAACGTATCTTCTGGTTCAGAATTAATTCATCTTACTGCAATACAATACACAGAGACACATATGTTAACTATTTAAACCCTATATACGTGACCAGAGTTACCCAGGGGTCTATACTAGGCCCTCCGGTTTTCGCACAATTAAAATAGCCAATAGCCAATGTACTCACAACGTGTCACATTGGGACTAATTGTGTACTAATATATACCTTATATTTTTGCTGAATGTGTGCCCCCCCCCCCACACACACACACATGGAGCACACGCGCACACACACTCGCGCACACACACACACACACACACACACATGTGTGTGCACACATACTCTCACACACATGTGCGTGCACACATGCACACACACCATCAGAATGGCTTTGAAATAGAGACGTCTCTTTCATTGCAGCTTCCAACAATTAATATCGTTTAGTGTTTCTTTTCCAATGCCAGACTGCCACGGGGGGTTTCCTTCAAACAATGTGGTAGACAGCGAGGGAGAAACGTTAACCGCTTTCACTTGTTGATGAGGAATGATGAAATGGTGGAAGCAGCTACATCGTTACTTCACTAATTTACTCAGGAACTGCATGGCCATAAGTTATTGTTGGAACAGTTATTTGCTCAGCCCTTTCTCCATTCTCAGCGGTTAAATCAGTTTTATGCACTATGCGGAACATTTGTAACCATACAATTTCCATGCCTTTCAGAATACATTCTCTCACCGTCTCTTTCCAGCTTACTTACAGTAAAATCCTCAGTGTTAATTTATCCAGTTTTTAACTCTGAGTCTGAGTTAACTCTCAGAGTTAACCATTTGAACCTTAGCATCCCTATATATCATCATAGGAAACGTTCGGCAACAATACCTACAAGCTCAGCTACAATATCTACAAGCTCAGAACACATTGCGTTGCAATGCACTGTGAGCTTGTAGAATGGCTATTTTCGGGCAAAGAGGTGTAGAGTGGAAAAGGCGAGTGGGATAGACCACTGTGGGACTCCGTCACTCCGGTCAACAAATTATACACGGTTCAAGTGGTTCTAAGGATTTCACTGTGTATCCACTCTCCCTGTGTCAGGATGTTCTGGTAAAAAAAACGTGTCTGTTTTTTCTCTGTTCCAGGACCTGTGTAGGACAACATGAGTGACCGTTTCGACTGCAAAAACTGCAACGAGTCCCTGTATGGACGAAAATACATCCAGGTCGATGAGAAGCCTCACTGCATCCCCTGCTATGACCGCTTGTATGCCAATACCTGTCAGGAATGTAAAGAACTCATTGCACATAATACCAGGGTAAGGTGTGTGTGTGTGTGTGTGTGTGTGTGTGTGTGTGTGTGTGTGTGTGTGTGTGTGTGTGGGTGGGTGATGGGAGCCTCCTACATTCCCTTTTGTTGGCTCCAACCAGAGCCTTCTAGACTATTAGAGAGTTGTGTCACCTCCGTTCACTTCATCTGCCCAGGTCTTCTTGACTCTTCTACATAGCTTTCTATTGGTGAATAGTGACAAAGCCCTGAACCGGAAGTTTACAGAATGCACTGGAGTCTGTGAGAGTATAATTGTCACTATTTCGAGTTACATGAACCACATGACCAGGCCAGTGCTGTTTTGTGCCCCCTCATTGACGCAGCTCTCTAATTATAGAAGGCTCTGGCTCCAACATGGGACTGCTGAGGGGCTTGAAACACCTGGGCCCAGTTATCAATCTAGGCACCAAGGTGTTTGACGACTGCAAGCAGAGTTGTGTGTAGTCTGTAGACATTGGTCAGCGCAGGAGTATCTTTCTATGGCAGGGACAGAGACTTTTAGTTGTTTTTTCCTTTAGTGAGACCTATGGCCCTATTTTGTGCCACCCCTTACCCCTTTTCCTTAAACGTATTTGTTATTTTTTAATATTTCAAAAACATTTTAAAATAGTTCAAATAGCAGATCTACATCGACACGTTGTGAGCTTGTAGATATAAGATGGCAAGAGCCTCTATGGATTTCTGGACATAGAGGGGCTTATCATCTCCGGCTGAGACAGTGGGGGACTTCCTATTGCCTATTCCCCCGCCCCCTCTTCTTCCGACTCCACACAGCGTAGAACACTGACGTCACCACATTTGAAGTGACATCCCTCTGCACTCTTATTGGTTAGCGAAAATACAAGGTGCACTCCGCTCGTATGCCAGTTCTATATATTTTAAATAATTTTTTTTAGAAAGGTAGAAAGGTAAAAACTAGAAAGGTATACATTAAAAGCACAATACAATAAAACGGACAAGAAAAACAAAAAACCCCAAAACAAAAAAAGGAAAGGAAAGGGCGAGCAGCACATACACAATACAGTCAGTTATTCATTAGAAAAAAACAGTACAGCTGGTCGTGTGCCAGTTCTCATGCATGTCTCGCCCAGGCATTTTATCTCCTTTGAAAACAAAACGCCTGCGGTATCTGAGGCCACTACTACAAAGCTTATACACAGCCCTAGCCCGTTACAAGCTATTAGTTAATGTTACGTATGTGTCTGTTGAGGTTAGGGTAAGGGATAAGGTTAGGTTGAGATTAGGGTAAGGGTTATGGTTACATTGGTTATACCTGTATTAAGTGGTTATACTTATGGAGTCAATGTAATGTCCCCCAAAGTGTGACAAGCAATAGTGTGTGTACTGTATTTTTCTTACTCTTGATGATGTCCTACACAGGTTTTACAACATTTTTGCATGTGTCACTCTGGCTGACACGTTGTCCCGTGTTCAGCTCTAGTAACTTCTGTAGAACAGCTGGAGTTCTTAGAAATTCTTGTATTTTTGTGTGTGTGTGCTAAATGCCACAATGTCTGAACTTCCCATGCACTGCAGTGTTTCGGTCAGTGTAAAATGAAAACAAACAGCTGGAGTATTATGCTTCATACATCACACTCCATGTTATGTGGCAAATGGACTGGACTGGCAATGAATAAAGCTGCTGTTTGCTTTGGCTTCCCCATCTTTCTCTGTCCCCAAGCTCAATTGTTTCTGTAGAAACCCACACGTTAAATATAAGTCATTCTGTTTTTCCTCGCCCGCAATTCAGTGACACCATTTTTCAAAACGCTTGCTTGAACTGGAGCTGAACTGGAACACAAGCAGCTGTTTAAGAATATCAGACAGGGAGTTGTTCCAACGCATGAATATGAAAGTTATTATAGTGATGAAACCTTAATAGCCACTACTGTTTTCACACACACTTAGTGCACTTACTTACTGTTTTGTTTGATCTATGAACTTGACTCATATGAGATATGAGGTTTTTCTTTTCGTCTTCTTTTTTTGTTACTCTCATTTCTCTCCTCCTCTCCTTTAGGAGTTGTTCTATGAAGACCGGCACTACCACGAGCATTGCTTCCGTTGTTTCCGCTGTGATCGCTGTCTGGCAGATGAGCCGTTCACCAGCCAGGATGACGCGCTGGTCTGCAATGACTGCTATTGTAATGAGTTCTCTTCTAAATGCGTGGCCTGTGACAAGACCGTCATGCCAGGTAGAGACACGCAAAGGATAATGGGAGGCGTACTATCATCCGACAGAGCATTGCTCCGAAGGAGCAATGCTCCGAGGTGCGCTGCGGGTCGGGAGAGGGTTGCGGTTAGGTTTAGGTGTCTGCCCCGGGGGAGGTTAGGGTTAGGGTGAGGGAGGAGGTAGGTTGTCGTTCGGACCAATGCTCCGTCGGATAAAAGGCATGCACTCAAGGATAATGGCCGTCTGGCCTCGTCATAGTTCAACTTTGTCCCAAATGTTGTTTTTCTTCACATCTCACCACCACCTCCTCCTCAGGGGCAAAATCATGTGTAATGGCTCTTTCAGAGTCAGCCACCATTCAAGCGCAGACATCGAAAGCTGTCACACCCAGCTGTGACGTCGTGGACTAAGAGCCTAATGGCTTTTTGTTGAAGGTGTGGCAGCTTAGATGTGACGATGCGTGATTGCTTGCTTACTCAGACTATGAAAATGCCCACCTGGGGATCTTTTCTGCCCTGGGCATAATATTATTATGACGACAGTGCTACACCACTGGTGTCAAATGACAGTGAATTAGCCAGGATTGTGGTCAGGGTGGGGTGTTATAACTCACCAGACCTTTTTGTGAACCAAAGGCAGTCTCAGTTTAGCAAGGTTTAGTTAAACATTACACTGCCTACTTGTTCCTCTCTGAGACTGGGTCTCAATTCCCAAAGCTCGTAAAAACAGGGGCAGTGATTAAGAGATTATTGGACGTCCATTTCCATAGGCACGACTGGCTGCTGACTTTTGCCTCTTTGCCTTTAGCCTCTGCAATAGTGTGTGTATTTGGAGAGGTATTAACCAGACTGCACACTCTCACATTCATGCGATTAAAATAACAACCACTTATAATGAGGTGAAAACCATTAAATATGAGTTGTACTTGTATAATGGTGTTGCAATCACGTATGCCTGTGGATTGATTTGTTATGGCATGTCAGTGCTGATGAGGTTTTATGCAAGATAAGCTGAAGTAATTGTAAGGTGTGTAAAGGTTGTATGAAAACGGGTTAGTCCATCTTTGGTTGTTTCAACATGTTAATCTCAAGTTGCCTTCTTTTTCTGTCGTTCTCCCTACACTATACTTTCCTCTCAACACAGGCTCGAGGAAGCTGGAGTATGGAGGCTCCACATGGCATGAGGACTGTTTTGTTTGTCATGGCTGTGAAAAGCCCATAGGTGCCCAGTCCTTCATCCCAGATAAAGATGACTACTACTGTGTGCCTTGCTATGAGGGCAGGATTGCCCCTCGATGCAGCCACTGCAAAACGGTGAAAAGGCTATTTTAACTATTCATGCAACGGGCTTAAGTGGTTAAACCTCCCTTGGTTCTTGCTTTATATGTTGGTGGATTAGCCATAGACGTTTACAAATGTTGTAGTATTTTGGTTGTTTGCTAATAAGTCAGTAAGCTGTGTCAACTCATTGATAATCATACTGTATGTCCATGTTCAACAGGCTCTGGCCAAAGGTGGTGTGACTTACAAGGATGAAATATGGCACAAAGAGTGTTTTGTGTGCACAGGCTGCAAGATCCAACTGGCAGGCCAACCCTTCACCTCCCAGGGGGACAGCCCTTATTGTGTCAAGTGCTTCAGCAACCTTTATTCCCAAAAGTGTGCTGGTTGCAATACAGCAATCACAGGTTAGTGAGTTTGTCTTTTAAAACAGCCCAGTGGTGTTTCCCAGCTACGGTATTATTGATATAAATCAAGATAAAGAAAGGGTGATAGTAAGTTTAGAACATTATCAATATAATAAGCCTCTCCATCTTGGCAGTTTTTACTAGCCTTGGCAAAGAGGCAATGCATGCCAGAGCGACAACATGCATGCAGTGGTATTGCCCACAGCTATGATGTGAATGCCAGTATTTTCAGATACAAAAAACTGGCAGATCTTCTCTGCTTTTATTACCAGCTGCCTAAGTGTTGGGTAGTAGTTGAGTAATGTGTTATGCACTTTATCATCCATCACCTGTGTTAATAATAAAGAGTGAGTAGTTCATTTAGTTCCTTGTTGTTAACCACCTGGAATTGATTCCTCTCAGGATTTGGAGATGGGAAATACGTTTCTTTTGAGGACAAGCAGTGGCATCAGCCATGCTTCAAATGCTCACGCTGCTCTGTGTCGTTGGTGGGCGCTGGCTTCTTCCCCGACCGAGACCAGATTCTGTGTACAGACTGCAACAATGACGAATGACCGCCACTGCTTCCGTCTGTAAAATCAATTCAGCCCAACCAGTCAAATATTCATACTTCAGTAGACTATGTACTGTATGCTCTTGGTTTTGCTGACACAAACAGAAAATGTCTAAACCTCAGAATTGCACATGAACACCACATTCTACTAAACCCACCCACAGTATAAATACCAAGCCAATGTTGTATTTCAGTATTTGCATAAACTCTGCTTCTTTGGTCAATCTAAAGCACATTGAAATGTATGTATAAATTCTCCAGAAATGATGTGTAATAATGCCTGACAGCTTGTTTTCCTTTTTGTATTGTACAGTATATTTTGTACAAAAGAGACACATACTGTACCATAAATCAGCTATGCTTAGCAAATATATTTTTTACATTTTCTATAATCAGTGTGAAAAAGGTTTGTATTGCCCAATATATCTATTAATCTGATAAGTATACCTCTTTCATGCACACAGTTAATGTATCCCGTAAGACTGGATACATTATAACTTCCTTGTTGGGGGGGGGGGGGAATCTTTTTCAAATCTAAATGTTCTTTAGTCCAGAGACTGTGTAGTATTAGTTTGAGACATACTGTACAGGTTTTGTGTGAGCTTGTACTCTTCAGCATTTGAAAGTATTGTAGTTTCAGTGTTGATTATGGTCATGTATGCTTAGGGACTTCTAACATGGCTGCCACAGAAACAAGCAATGATATACTATGCGATATTCACAGCTATAATATAAGCAATGAAAGACTGAAAATGCATAATGCACTGCTTAACATGATTATCTTTACCAACACTAAATTAAAAAGTAGCAATGTTGCAACACCTTGTGGATAATACATATTTTGTCACAAAGTGTACTATAAGAAATATTTTTGTACTGTACAATGTCATGCCTTGCGATGCTTTCGCTAACAAGATGTCAGGTTTTTTGTATAGGACTCCCAAAAAAAAGGAAAAGCATTACTTAGAAAAAGCCTTCTCTCCTAAAGAGCCCTCTCTACTTCTCTACTTCAAAACAGTTGCTCCTTCTGAAATCTTTCAAAGGGTAGTCCCTAGTAGACCTTCCCCTTATTATATCTTACATAATCCCCATAACTTTTCACAGTTCTAAACCCCTATGTTGACCTGATGTGATTGTGTTTATGCAGCTATACTAGGGTCTGTACTGTGAGGTGTCCACGTCATAGCAAATGAGACGTCAATGTTGATTTGACAAACTGGCAAGATTTCCCAAAGGTTTTACATGCTATACCGTATGTAAGACATTTCCCAGTTCTTACGATGCTTATTGAATTAACCCACACATGGACTTAATATTTAAAATGCTATATAAAAAAGCACAACTATTTAATTACTTCAGACAATAATAGCTTGATCCACAAGTAAAACGTAATAATATTCTGAGCTAAAGAGAAAAGCAACATTTGTGGCAGCTAGGGTCAGCGGGACTCAAAACAGCACTTTTGTAATTAGGGACTTTGTGTGAACCATACTCTGAAGGAGAGGAAAATGAAGGGGCCAGCCAGAGCCTCTGTATTTAAATGTAGGCTAGATACAGCTGGGATTGACAAGTGCTGACACTAAATAGTTGATCTGCTGAACTCGATCCAAGCCACTTGGTTTAGCTCCGCTTTTAAAATGGGACGTTGGCTGTCATGCTTATCTTGAACTATCACAGAGTAGTGCATTCTAATCGTGTGTTTATTGACAGGTTCCATTTGTTATTCCTTTCTCAGTGTCTACAGTGTAAATGCAGACAAGACTGCCTACGTCTCTGTATCCCACTAAAATCTTATCACAAGATCAACCCTTGATGAAAAATAAAAGGCCATGTTGTCAGTTGTGCTGTTGTTCAGTTCTGGCTTTTCCCATGACTCTTCCTGAGATATGTTTGACCTTGTTGTCCGAGATTAAAAAGATCATGTTTGGTCCCAGGAGGAGGAGGGGACAGGCTTGAGAAGCCAGGAGAAGCGAGTGAATCTCTGTGGCAAACATTCGTGATTTCACTTTAACATTGTCAGGGTTGGGTATATGATGGAAACTAGCAAGATTAGTGTAAATGAGCTACATTACAAAAACAAAATGTGTGTGCAGCTTTGTGACTTGATATTTGAAGTCATTGTACAAATATCAGTAGATTACAGTTAACAAAAAATAGAAATGATGAGGTTGTTAAAAACAAACATTCATTTATGCAAGGATTGTTTGTAGAATGGGTACAGGCAGCTCAACGAAGGTACAGGTCAATAAAAAATCTGCTAAGACTTGTTTACATAAGGGTCCTCCATTTTCAATTCATCAGAATTGTATGTATTCAAATAGGCTTATGGGTCCATTTGGTTACATTTGTACACTCTCAGAGTTAAATTAACCCTGAGTATTTTACTGTGTAACATTGAAGGATGTGAGAGACAGAGATACTATAAAAATGTTTGTGGGTGAGAAGAGCATAAAGGAAATGTATATACAGCACATATCTTGAAATAGCAATTAATCTAGGTTATACATTGTGATTGTGACATTCAAAGTGCTGTAAACTGGAATACAGTGTCAGTTTTAGTTGTACATTTGACGTTCTGTTAGACACAAGTCACACTTCTGTGTTCCACACTGGATGGTGTATGTATGGGGTTTTGGCTCTGCTGCTTGTAATTGGTGTCTGAGAAAAGGGCCAAGTGTATTGGCTGAATCTGAGAGCCCATCAAGGTCACCATCAAAAACACACCCATTACCTCCCTTTTTAGCTGTATTTTTGGATTCATAAACTTTACTTTATAAACTATATTGGATTCATGTTAGTGTATTTTCAGACGTTTAACCACTTCAAACCCTCAATACTTTGTAAACCTTTCCTTTGGGTTCGTACTTGGTCTGATCTTTTTGCCCTGTACACCAAACCTGTTTGCTGTAAATAGCCAATGTACCGTGTAAATCTTCTATTTTCGGCTAATGTTCCCCCCAAAATAGGGATGAGAGGTGGTTCAAGTGGTTAATGTAAAAAATAAAAAATAAAATAAAATAAGTCCCTATTACACAAAGATTTGGCGACCCCACTGCAGTATCTCTGAAGAACCCCTAGGGCTTGAAGACTACTCTCTTACATTACTAACATGAACAAAAGATGAAATACCACTCCGATCTATCAAGCAATACCCAGTCTAAGCGCTCTTCAGACTTGGCTAGCCACAGCGGAAGGCATAAGACTATAGGCTGCATACCACCAAGCCCTGGTGAGGGGTGGTGAACCACACTCATACCCATATGCCAACTTTCCTTCTCACTCACAAACATGTCAGAGTCTCACATCCTTCAATGTTACACAGTAAAATCTGCAGGGTTAATCTAACTCTGAGTGTATAATCAAAGTTATGAATAAAAGATTTTACTGTATATGTTGCTTTGAGATACCCCTATAACACACAAGTGAAATAGCTGTACATAACAAATAACAATCACAAATGTATGAAGGAAATCAATATGTAATAATAGATTACAGACAGTAGCCTATAAAGTAATCCACCCAGCCCTAACCCCTGGTTCTATGGGTAACTTAAAAGCTTCCAAGAACCACATTCAACAGAATTCTGCTGGTGGAAGCTGTTAAAGCAATCAGAGGCTCACAACAGTGACCACCCACAAGCTTGACTGAAGAGGGATTTGCGTCACGGTCACGTGATGCCATTTATCTCTCTGCTGTTTTAGGTGCTAGTTTGAAATGAATGTAGACTCTTACATTATCCAATAACTCCCATTCAATTAAGTCCTGGTAGGTTTGTGAAATAGTCATCCCCACTCATGACTTAAAAAGTAATTGTAGTTACAGGTGGTCAAATTCAAGTACAGGAAATCTTTGTGGCATTCCATTAGTCTTGTTAGTTCATGATTTTCAGTTAATTTCCTGAACTGTATGGAAATTAAATGATTGGCTGGTACCAACCCCATAATACATTGTATGTACAGTCATGCCTCATTGCCTCATTACGCCCCCCCACCCACAGATTACAACTGGAATGTTATCTAGTGTGAACATAAAACAAGTTTCCAACCTGATCATCCTCGGGGCACATTTTAAACTGTAACTGGAGTGAGTCATGGACTCAAATGTAACATAGTCTGAACCATCCCCTCTTTTAGAGTTGGATGGTAACTGAACATGGGAGGAGACAGGGTGGGGATAAAAAAAATAAACCTACTGTGACACAGTCTGTGGTTAAGTAAAGAAAAATGTCCAGTATGTCTTAGGAACCCTGTATTAAAGTACAGCATATATAATCATCCATTAAGAGCACTCTCCAGGTAAAGACTGCAGTTCATACTGAGAGCAAAGTGCTCAACCGTGTCCCCACAAAAAAAGGATGACAGGAATATGCATGGTAGAGGAGAGACTGAGCAGTTGGTATGCCGGAAAAATAAAACACAGTAATTGTGTCATACATTCCAAATGAAATGTGACTCAAAATGGTGTGGCAGAGAAAAGCATAAAACCGAGGAATGCATTCCAAGGATGGACGTCTCCCAGACAGTCCCTCCATCATCTAGTTTGTCAGCAGTTCCGCTTTGCCAGGGTATCTGTGTTCATCCTAGCAAGATCCTTTTAGACAGTTCTCTGCTTTAATACTAGGAACTACTACAGCTTCTTAGTGTTTGTAGCTGTCCCAGTTATGGGTATAATATTTTATTTAGATTATTTTTCTGAAAATGCATATGGTAAATTGCATTTTTGTTTTGGGCAACAAACTGTATATTTCGGTATTTGTATGGTAAATGCATGGCGAGATAGTGCCATCCATCTACTGTGCTCGGCAGGTTGAATTAGGCTCACCTAAGCAGCTAATCACCTCTTTTCAATCACCTGTTGGGTTTGGGCAGAACAAACAGAGCAGAGGTGAAGAGATGAGCTCTTTCATGTCAGAGAGTCTCCACAAAAGATAAAAAAGAAAATAATATAAAAAAAGAACAAGAACTTAACTGAACTCCTAAAAGTCTGTGCAGAAGGCGCATATGGTATGTTCCCAGTTGTTTTGTTTCGTGTCTGTAAAAGTTATATTGCCATTGTATCGTGTATTTGTTTGTGACATGCGGACATTTCATTGTGAGAATATGGACAATTCATGGTAATTTAAAAAGACAGCATGACCTGACAAGGGCATTCATAATTTCATGTGGTAATAATTCATTGTGGTTAAAAAATGTGATTTCTTTGCAGTTTTTCACGTTGTCGCTTGGGATAAATAAAAAGCCCTCTCTATCAGTTGGGACGTTGTCTTATTTCTGCACCAGATGAAGATGGTTTAGGAGCAGTTAATGTTTCTGAGCTTGACAAATTACAGAAGGGAGTAGGCCTATTTAACTTTCTTTCAACTCAGGAGCAAAATCTTAAATTTTATCTCAAGGCTCAATGGATTTATTTTTTCAAGCCTTGAGATGAGAACAACACATACTGTAGTAGATTTTACCTTCAGAAGTGTAACTACACTAAAAATGACATTGTTCTGTTTAGTGTTGGGCGGTTAATATTTTAGCACCACCTAGTGAAATGTTTATGTATTTCATGGTGACAACAGCCAAAGATAGTACTTATGTCTATTGTCTAGTCCTTAATTACACCATTTTACTGAATAAATCAGCAGCATAAATTGTGACTCTTGTGACTAAACGCCACACGGAAAAACAGCCCTGACTGATGTAAAGCAGGCTACACTGTGTAAATAAACATGGGGTTGCCATACAATCTTGAGCAACATCAAGTCGCTCCTTACTCAAGTGGTTACTATTTTCATAAACTAAACTCACACTGTGAGAACTGTCACAAAGGAACGCAATAACAATTTCATAATGTTAGTACGTAAACACTCGGATCATATTTGGACTTTAAAAACAAACCTGTGTAAACTAATTCCGTCATCTCAAAACAATTGATGAGGAACGTAAATAAGAGTATAAACTCGGGAGACATCCAAGAATTTGTTCAAAGTTAACCGGCCTCCAAGTTCCAACTGCACATGACAGGGTTATACAAGAAGCAACACTGGTTTAAGGCAGTAATTACAGTCTTACAGGGAAGGGAAATGCCAATATTATCCAAGCTATGACCTCTCTCTCTTGCCATAGGCTGTTGTAATTACCAAGACCACAATTTATAATGCCCTTAATTAATATTTAAAGACATGATAAAAAAGTTTGTTGTTTTATTACAATTTTATGCTAAATAAGTCTTGAAATAAAAGCTGGGGCAATAATAATGATCTACAGTACTATTACTTACAAAAAACAAAATGTTACAATGGGGAAACATGACAGTTACATAATAAATATGTTTTAAACACTATACAATATGGCGTTACTACTAGGCTGGGCCTGTAGTAACATGCAAGACCATTCATCTTTTACTGTAAGGTAAAAAAAAAAAGAAGAAAAAAAAGCATAAACACAAATGTATCCAAAAGTTAGCAAAGGGGAATGTCAATTTACATGGTACAGGCAGAAATATGACAACCAACAAAGGTGTACAAAGTCCAGAAACTGTGACCATAGGCCTCCTCTGTGTCCAGGTGTTTGTCTATAATCACGTAGGCATCTTCTTTATTAAGTTGAATAGTCCTGTGACAGAGGAGGCATGATTTTAATAAAATACAGTAATCGAGCACTGTATCACGAAGACGAAGAAATTAAGAATTCAACTTACAGCTCTTGGTTTCTTGTTTACTTTCATGTCAAACCTACAACAGAAAAAACCAAACAGGTTTTAATTAGATATCGCACTGAATAAAAATCTTTCCTGTTTCTTTTGTTGCTCAATGTAGCCATGGCCGAAAAGCAGCACTGCTGCAGTGACAGACGCTAACAGAGTCCAGACCATAACAAGAACACCTGTTTCTTTTTCTATGTACGTAATCTGTAGCCTCACCAATCATGTTAATAGCACTAGAGACGGTTCTTTATTAACCAGCTAAGAATAGGACAACTTGAGCCGTTGAAATTAATCTGGGGTCGACTCGAAACTTGAAGATGTGTTGATACTTCAGTATTACATCTGAAGTATCCAATAGAATCCAGAGAGTTGCATGCTGATGTGTTATATAGAATAATTATGGCTCACGAATGAAGTGCTGAACATGCAGTATGACGGAGTAACTACCACTCTTAGGGCCCTACACACCGCGGGAGTTGTATTCATGCAATTAATTTAATTCGCCCGAAAATATACATTTGTTTAACTATTTATGTCATGGGTGCTTCCCCAAAGAAAGCAAATATTAAGCAACTATTAAGTGATGCAATTATTTTGTTGAGATTTTTCACCATACATAAAAAGGCATCAACCTGTATGAATTAGGCATCAACTAAATATTTTATATATATATATATATATATATATATATATATATATATATATATATGTGTGTGTGAAATACTCACATAATTTTCACATAATTTATTAATCGCACCCCCGGTGTGTAAAGACCTTGCAAAACTCTACGTCAACAGAAGCAGACGGAGAACAAGAGCAGGACAGACGGTGGAAAAGTAGGATGGGGTTTGCAGTCAGCTAAGACCATAGACATAGAATGATAGACGCCTCATTCGCGGCTGCAATTCATTGGAGTGACCTGTATCAAACTGAGGGCGGAAGTGCGCCCATAGTTATATGGACATGACTCATGAGTCTCAATGCGGCGTCCAGTCACGTGCCTCACTTCCCTTCCTTTCATTACGTTCCTTGGCACCAACATGGAAGCTTGCCCTCACTTGAGAGCATTCGCCCCAGAGCCGGAAGAGGCGACTACCTTTCTATGTCTATGGCTAAGACCATGGGAGCAGGAAGTAAAATTTCAGACTTACTCAAAGTCATAATCAAACATGGCAGAAGGACTGGGGGTGGGGGAAAGGGTCAGCATTAGGGGAAGGAAAAGAGCAGCAGTAGTTAGTACAACAATCAGAAGCTAGGTCCTACTTAGAAAGATTGTGAAGATTATGCCATAAATTAAATGAGGCTGTGAAAATCTGTAATTTGTTTACTGTAGTCTCTGAAGTAGAGATAATTTTTCTCATTGTTTACATTAAAGTGCACCTTTGATGACAAAACAAATTCTATCAAGTACATGAAAATCTGACATAACACTTCCCAATTTTCCTCTTGTCAAAAGTCAAAACACATTTTACATGACCATTTTACAGCATTGCGAGTATGAACTCTCGATATGCAGAACACAGACCAATTATTTGTTTTGGCCCTCCTACTGAGACATATACTTCACAGCGCAATGGTATTGCACGGCCATTCTCTGCACATGTGACACTTTCGCGGGATGGAGCACAAATTAGGCTTGATGGGCTGCAGCTGCGCGAGCATCTCCCTCTGGTCTAACCACAGCGACTGTAGGTGTGGTTTTGACTGGCTGCTTTGAATTGCCATTATTGTTTACACACAACAGAAACCAAGGATTATATATTTCAAGCGAGAGATCAGACTATAAATACCAAGCATTCTTCCTCCACACTGTGGAAAAACAGCATCTGTAAGTTTGCTGTGTTTGCTTTTAACATTTGAGTGCAGTGACCACTTTTCCATTGCATCTTATGAGCAGTAGGGTTCATGTGGTGCCAGCCTGCACGCACATACTGGTTCTTCTCGAGTGCGACGTTGTCTGATAAGGGGTCTATACTAGGGGAGTGTTGTTGTCAGATATTCATATCCTCCTCAATAGAATGATAGGATTCATGTTAATGCCAAAAGTTGCCTTATAACAAAAGGGTAATACATCGACAAAAGCAACTTGCAGTTCCATAGCTCCCGATTCCTCTGCATACTTTGCATTCTAAAGAACAAATGGGAACTACTTACTATAAGCCTAATGTTTAGAGTCTAAACACAATGATACTTTTCATTTGTATCTAACCTGTGTCTGTTCTTGTTCTTCCTCTTCTTGTGGTTGCCATGGTGGCTGCCTGAGGAGGACGAGGCAGCTTTCTGTGGCTTCATATCCTGCAGGGTTCCGTCTGCGTCCTCCGTGTCCTCGTGACTGGGCTCGTTCTCCTGGTTCTGGAGGTCCGGAGAGGTGTCACTCTCTGTGCCACTGCCTGGCTCACCTGAAGGTGAAAAGAAAAACAGTACAAACTCAGCACCTCATCCTGCAGTCGGTCACACCACAAAAAGTTAAACTTCCGATGCTGTCAATTTTAGTACATTCATGATATCTGGTGACTCACGCTTTTCGTTCATATGATCTGGTATACCGCCAAGTGCACAAACCGCCTGTTGAACAAAAGAGAACACCCTGTATTCTCACTTTGCATCAGGTGAAAGCTGTTCACCCTGAATATACTGCGATTATTTTGAAAAGGGAGAGCGGGAGAGAGGCACTCACTGCAACTGAGGTGACAGACGACTTGCTGAACAAACGCTCTGCCTCTTTGAATTTCCTATTTCTTCTGTCCGTCTTACTGTTGGAGTTCCTATTACGAAGGCATAACAAGACAACAGCATGAAGTGAGTGAACTCCATGTCATGACTTTTCCTTTATAATGCATCTAATCTTTCCATATACTGCCATGGTTTGCTTACTTTTGGTTGGTGAGGTATCTGTCCCATCCTCTGATGATGTTCCCATACATCTGGGTGTCTTCTAGGTAGCTGCCCTCAAATGCATAGATCTGTCTTTCCAAGTTCACCAATGTCTCCTGAAGAAACAGGAAAACGGCTTCTGAATTCTGATAATAATGCATCTGCCAGTTCAGAATGTACAGATCATGTAACCAAATGGGTCCATTTGTTTACAGTTTGTATACTCAAGAGTTAAATCAAGGGCCTGCAAATAATATGAATACTGTGGCGTGTTATAGAGAGTATGCACATGCATGATTTTTCCCATCAGGACACGCTCCCCTCATCTAGACTGAGTGGCAAAACATTGAGTAGCACTAGCATGGAGTGTTGGAGTTTGGAAGCGCTCGCCACCTGTTTCTAAATGTCACCTAATGCAGGAGGCAGCAAAATGTGTTATTGAAACAAGCACTTCCAAACTTTTTCTTAACAGAAAGTAGCTCATAACGTTTCTATGGTGGATTTTCATGAAACAAAAACTTTGCAGATAGAGGATAATTCAAGCTTTTCGTTCAGCTGCAATGTTGGTGAGTTTAACATTGTTTAATGCAATCAGACAGGTCTTTTCTGTTTGGATGAATGGGCTGTCAAGAAAGTTGTTTTTTGCCACTCAGTGGGCGTTCCCGCATAACGTCCAGGTACGATGACGTCACACGCATACCCTCTATAGCAGGACTGACTGCACATATGAAAACTTCCTTGTGGAGCACATGGGCACACAATGACAGGTGCAGGGTAATTAATGACGCCTGATCAGTCCACTCCAGCAATCATGTCAGACCCCGCTGGGTAGTTGAAAAGTGTAGATATTTTAATCACTAATCAAGTTCTCTGCCAGAGCAATTCATTATTGGGTGAGTACACACTGCAGCGCCACAACTTTAAATGATGGGCGGGCAGGGCATGGGAGTGATATATGGCTAATACATTAAATGTATGTATATGTAAGATCACAGCCATTCTAAGACTAACAATGGCTCAAATGGATGGGGAATGTAACAGGGAATGAACCCAGAAAGCCCCCCCTTTGAACAATACGTTTCCCCCCCTCATGCCTACAGTTGTAGCTTATGTGTATCGTCATTGTGAAGTGTTATTATCGTAACGTAAGAGATGCTGTCTCTGTTGTGCTAGCTAGTCTCTGTTGTGCTAGCTAACGTTAGAAGCTAGCGCAGCCACATATACCGGAAGCTCAGCTTGCTAGCTGAGGTTAGCTTGGCATATGCAGCTAGCATTCGCTTAGCATATTCCCATCGAAACGCTACAACTGTACGATGATTCTGACGAGACGCAATGTAAACGCCTGCGGGTTGTAAGTAACTTACAGCCAGTTCTTGTTTCCTCTTCACCAGCTCTGCGAGCTCCCGACGAGTGTCGGGGATCTGTGGCGGAGTCACCTTAGCGTGCATCGCCATGATGGATCTCCCTCCTCATCGAAAAACAAAACAAATGGCGCCGCCGCGGATGTTGCAAATTCTTCTTCTTGTTGATGTTTTATGGCGGGTGGTAATCCTATCATGTCGTGCAGTACCCCCACCTACCGAGTTGTAGAGTAGCCTCGGTCCCACTCATCTGCGAAAAGAAATGGTTGTAGAGTGAACCGCGACTTTTCTCAGGTCACCCCTGTATTAATAATGCAACATTAATAATGCAAGTTATGCAACACAAAATAAAAGGCTGAAACGCTGTAAGCATGCAGCAGCCAGATAAACACCTATTTCAGTTAAACACCACGGCACACCACAGGTCAGAGGTTACTATTGTATTATTAAGAAAATAAACTCACTTAATTAATTATTAAATCGCGATATGGTGTACCCACGCCCACTTGTGACGTCACTCGATGTCCCCACGCCCATCCTCCAGCCCTCCAAAAAAACATCAAAAACCACTGTTCATAAACTTCATATCATTGTCTGGCGTTCACAAAGTAAAAAATACAAAACAGTTGTTATACGTTAAAAACAAACACACATATTGTCACATCGGGGAAATTAAAACCTTTCTTAATGCCGTTTCTCAGTCCCGAGGCAGTCTCGACGTCACGTGTTCACGTGTTACGCACGTGCGCTTACCAGGTGATGGACCAATCAGAGCGCGTCTGCTGAATTTGAGCTGCACCTTCAGCCTTCATTCCATCAGCTGACATCTTGGAGAGCGGTCGCGTTTGCCAGTTGATCCGGAATCGACCGTTTGTAATTCGAGTTTTGCTACGGTTTGTTGTCGAAGCTATCTTCCTACAGATTGTTGGCTACTGTTTAGTTTGGCGTTTATTTGACTCGAGTTTTTGCGGTTTGTGTTGAGGGCTTGAAGCTCGTCGCTCTGAACAGGTGATTTGAACTTGTTGAAGATGGTGCTCAAAACGAGACCGTTAGTAGTCGGCGTGAACGAGGTTCTGGAAGGAGGCGAGGGTTGCCGTTATCTCGTCAAGAGCGTCGTGGGAGCCGGTGACTTTTCCACTGTCGTTAAATGTGTCGACGTGGACACGGGTGTCACCGTGGCCGTTAAGATCGTCGAAAAACAACACGCTGCTGTAGCAGAAAACGAGGTAAAGACAAGTGTTTGTTTCATAATAAAAATCCACGTTTATCCATGTTGTGATGGATATTGTGAGCTACTTTCTGTCAAGAAATTTCGTTGGAGATATAGGAAACGCTCGTTTTCAAAAACGCAACCTCCTGCAGCCTAGCGTTATGTGCGATTTTGAAACGGGTACGTGGTAGTAGTAGTACGATGCAGGAGTCAGGGCTATCCCCTTTCGGTACCCTCGGTTAGCTTTTCTGAATTTTGGACCGCTACCCTAGGGTACCGCGTCCAAACTACAGAAAAGTTAACCGAGGGTTCCGAAAGGGGTTAGAGACGAGTCAGGACCAGAGTGATTTACAACGAGCGCATCCAAACCACAATACTAATAAAAAACATCACCTGCACGGAATTTATTGAAGGAAAGTAACTCACAAAAGCCTGGAAAAGCTGATAGCTTTACGGTCAGAGCAGATTGATTGATTGAAATATTTATTAACAGTTTGTCGAATTTACAGTACATTTTAAGCACAAACTCAATACAAAGACTGTCAACTGTGAGTGGACGACCCAATTAAGCATTACACTTGTTTACAACAGGGTCCACATACATTGTTCAATTCATCAAAACATTTAAAGACATACAATCGTGTAGCAGTGTAGCATATAGCCTCGGAAACCCAGACGTTTTTATTTCCAGGGAGGTAAAAAAGTAAAAAAGTCTGGGTCCGAGTCCACTTCAATTCGGCATTTTTTGCCAACGGCTGATTCGGTCTGGTTTATTAATATTAACCAGGCTAGGTCTGACCAGCCTCGGTCGGGTCGCTTGGAGGTAGGGTGTCCGTTGCAAACAACACTATGTCCAAGCCAAGGCTGTGCATCAGTAGATGCTTGTTAATGTTAACTAGGCACTTCTTAAGTTCTTGGTGTTTGTTTTGACAATAATATATTCTACTAATGTCCTGATTAAGTAGTCAAATTAGCATCTAACTAAAATGATCTTTATATGGTAAACCCAATATACTTTGTAAATTTAATTTATACAAGCTTGCCTTGTACAATCTGCCAATTTCTAGATTATTTTATGAAATGTATTTTATGAAATGTAATGTTTTAAATTGTTTGAAAAATGTCCAGAATGGGAATGACAGCCCAGTTGAAAGTAACACACTATAACATTGTATGTTCTTGTATTTTCAGGTGTCCATTTTGGAAACGGTGAAAGCCTTGCATCCAGACAGATGTGGATTGTTGAGCTTTCACAAGAGCTTTTGGTACAATGGACACAGATGCTTGGTCTTTGAGATTCTGGATTGTAATCTCTTAGACTTCATCAATGACAGAGGTGGACCTCTGTCATTGATGGAGATTAGACCCATCATACAACAGGTACAAACACGGATATTTCTAGGGTGTTATTTTGTTGGTTTTCAGCTTGCCACAGCGTTGCAGAGTGTTAACATTTATGTGTTGTTGGTTTTCAGCTTGCCATAGCATTACTGATGCTACAGACTGTGGGTCTGATCCACGGAGACATCAAGCCAGACAACATCATGTTGGTCGATCAACATCAACTTCCCTTCAAAGTCAAACTCGTCGACTTTGGACTGGCTACAGATGTATCTGAGGTGCAACAAGGATGCAAGATGCAACATCCTTATTTTAGGTGAGTTGCATTTACATAATAAACATGTTGTCTTTGTTATTAACTTGTCTACTTTACCTGTATATTGTTGCTGTCGGGCAGAAACCTAGCATCTCCATAGTCCTCCAAAAGTAGCAGATCACAATGTGTTCTGCTAAAGTGCATTGTGATCTTGTGGATCTGCTAGGTTTCTAATTGAAAATCTTTGAACAAGAAATTTGAAGATTTGTATCCTATAGTCACGACTGATCGATTTGGAACACAGGTTATTTTGTCCATTCCCTGGAAAGTAATAGTTCTCTACATACAAGGTCCACCCCACAGTGACAATATACTAGTCCGTAAGTTGTCATTGCATAAGCTTTTTTGATTGAAATATTTATTAACAGTTTTACAGAATTACAGTACATTTCAAGCACAAACTCAATACAAAGACTATTAACTGTGAGTGGACGACCAAATTAAGCATTACACTTGTTTACAAGAGGGTCCACCATGTTCAATTCATATTTTGCTTTCTTTTATTTACGTGGATCGCTGTGATTACTTTGATTTATGTTTGAGCACCCTTTGAGTCATTCATATTGCTTTAATAAACGCATTGTTTTGGATCCAGGGAATTCCTTTTATATGCGGAGCAGAGCACGTCTGACAACCTGGCCCATCCCTTCGCCTCTCAGCGACTTTAAGGTTTTCTCATGTAGTCGCTTTACATTATATTATTGGAAGCAGCTGCCACAGTAAGCATTCCATTTGCCCTAAAAGTGTAAGGAGTGCGAACGAAAAGTCAAGTGTAAAATGTCTCACATTGTTCTCTTTCTACCCACAGAGCACCAGAAGTGTCACTGGGTCTTCCCATCACAGAGGCTGTTGACATGTGGTCACTGGGATGCTTTATGGCTGCCGGGGTGCTGGGAGAATACCTGTTTACTGGAAACTCTGAATATGAAGTGGTGAGTATTTTGTTATGTTAATACCACTCAATATGATGTGCTTACTAGTATATTACAACTGGAGTTGTGAGCTTGTAGAATGAAGATCCTATTTTTGGTAATCCAGCTAGATATGCCATTATTTATTCAATAAGTTATAAAAAAATAGGATGATAATTCAGTTCATATATTTATTTCATATCCATCAGTTATTTGTTTATTTTTAATTTGTTTGCTAGTTAAACAGGATAAGTGCTAGGGACGTAATCCCGTAACCGAGACGTCTTTGCACTGAGTGCCATGCCTGTAAAGAGGTAATAATAAAAAATAAAAATAAAACTCCCTCTTTATTTTTTATAATGGGAGAATTGGCACTCAGAGCCTAAACTGGTGACCACCAGGTGGCACTGAAGGAGTTAATGTTCTAAAAAGTAAACTTTAATCAAATCGAGTTTTGTTTTTATTGATTAGAAAATCTGGTATTGGTTACCTGCACTTCAAGTCAAATGAAACGTGTTGTATACTACTAACTGATGTTACTGTTGGGCTGTTTAAAAAAAAATGCTAACATGATGTTGTGATGTTGTTGTTCAGATGCGATCCATCATGCTGAAGCTTGGGATGCCATCACAGTCCCTCCTAGATGCTGGTTCCAAAAGCCAGGAGCTTTTCATCCGGGACAAACGTGCATGGAGACTTAAGGTATTGCAACTCACTCCCTCCCTCACTGTGGCTGAACTGGCCTAATAAGATCTCTGACATTTTCTAGTGCCTTTGTAATCATCACTGTTGGGTAGAAACCTTGCATGGAAATGGACACAAATAACCTGTGTTCCAATCGATCCAATGTAGTTATTATTTAGTCTCAAACTCTTTAAAATATGTTGGTTAAATATTTAGAAAACTCACACAACCATTTTCAGCATGTCCTCCCTATTTTAGGGATATCTTTATAGGTGAAAAGATTTTCAATATCCTAAAAGAAAAAAGCTAAAATGGATGATCTATAACCTGTTTAGCTTATACCTCTTCTATTCTTGTTAGTTTTGTCATATGAAAAAGTATAAAATAGGGAATTAATTTATAAAAATATATAAAACGATGACATTTTTCTGCCTAACAGCTTCAATATATTTATTTTGTATTTTGCAGAAACTGTAAAAGATGCATCTTAAAATGTATCTTGTGTTTTTTCTTTTTTTCCCCCCAGACTCTACAAGAGTATGAAGCTGAAACAGGCTTCAAAGCTGAAGAAAACTGGGATAGCCTGGGCGGACTGGTAAGTAAGCTGCTACTTATTTTATAATTTTCTATATTGCTGTTGTCGGGCAGAAACCTCTATTCCAATTTTCTAAATATTTGTTTGTCTACCCGCTTTGAGTTGTACATATGAGGTTTTCACCCGACTATTATATAGCAACATTTCTTTTTCAGAAAACTTAAATACGTGATTTATTTGGACAGTGGCTTATCCTTTTTATCGTTTCCATACACAGGATTTTGATGATGATATGGACCCTTATCACAAGGCGCTTTTCATGGACTTGATGAAGAGGATGCTACATTGGGACGCGAGGGAGAGAATAACACCCATCCAGGTGTTGGAGCATACTTTCATCACAATGCCCCACCTGGTGCTCCAGAGCTCCTAGTAAGTATCAAATAAGTAACAAATCTACACAGTCAAATCCTAGGGTACGTGACATTTGTTTCTTAACCCATTCTGACCTGAGATCAGATTCATACGAGGTTTCCGCCAGACACACACTGGTCTGATAAACCCATTCTGACCTGAGATCAGATTAAAAAAATGTCAGTCGCTCTTCGATTTTTCAAAAATAGCAGACCTACAAGCTCGTATCGCGCCACTCGGTGGCGCGATATGAGCTTGTAGATCTGCTATTTTTAAATAGCTAAAGCATAACATGATGCTGACACCAAAATGGGTGCCCGGTCAGAATGGGTTAAAACAAGTGTTAAATAGCTCTATATTCTGATAGTACTCGTGTTTGTTCAGTAAGTTTCAATGTCTCTCCTTCTCTTTAGTAAACAGAAAATGCATTTTCAGCTTGGGATACCTATTTTATTCAATCAGGAGAGAGAACTTGCACAAAATATCACTTGCCCTACCTAACAATAGTGAATAAATCCAAGGTCAATATGAAATAACATGGATGGATATGTACATAGATGAATGTATTGATATAAATTGATTGACAGGTTGTTTTATCTAACAAATCTTTCATTGTTCTCTTAACAGTGGTCACAACTGCCTCCTGTCGCAGCACAAGTGCCCACTCCCAGTGACTCCAGCCAATAGGAAGCGCCTACTCCCCGTCACTCCAGCCAATGGGAAGCGCCCACCCACCATGACTCCAGCCAATGGGAGGTTGAGGAAACGGCCACTCACTGCGTCTACACCCACTCGCAGGTTGGGGAGGACTTTGAAGAGGAGGAGGATACTGTAACAGAAACTGCCTTCTTGGAGGCTGGTCCACTCCAAAGTAAATGTTCCACAGTCAGTCCATCTCCAACTAGACTGGTATCAAGTCATTTTGCAGTTTTCTGATCCGGTCCATGGCGGATATTAACTGCGTTATGAAACCATGGCGGAAACAATGAGCACCGTTGCTCCTCCAAAAGTGATTCTCCTCGGCCAGAGGCATTATCATTTGTTCAGTTTGTTATAATAACCGCTAGGGTATATCCGCCAACCCGGAAACCACTTTCTAGAATTCTAGAGTACGTTTGGCCTAGACTAGATCATACTGGACAGTTTGGGAATGAAATCCAGGCTTTCAAGATGGTGACACAAGGTTACCTCCAACAAGCTTCTGTTATACTGTATTCATTCTTATATGTTAATACTGTATAATATAATGTGTATATACTGTATATATGTATATACTGTACGTTTGTACATTCTTGTATATAAGTGTGTGTGTATATATGATGTATAATGTATATACTGTATGTATGTACATTCTTGTATATAAGTGTGTGTATATATAATGTATAATGTATATACTGTATGTATGTACATTCTTGTATATACGTGTGTATATAATGTATATACTGTATTTATGTGTATAATGTATATACTGTACGTTTGTACATTCTTGTATATAAGTGTGTGTGTATATACTGTATGTATGTACATTCTTGTATATACGTGTGTATATAATGTATATACTGTATTTATGTGTATAATGTATATACATTTGTGTGTGTGTATATATGAATAATAAACTTTGGTTGAATCTTGACAAGTCATCTTTGTTTGACCACTTTCACCCTCGTGTCCCTGTTTTGGGCATGTCATAGGAGACATTTTTTAGATTGGTCATTTTGTAGATCAGCTACTTTTTTTTAATGAATGTTAGTTTTTCCATAACATGCAGTTCCTCAGTAATGTCCATCCAATGTTCTTTAGTTGGTGGGTCCTGTTGGAGCCCAGAGTGTTTTTCAGTGCGGCTCCACCTTGTATGTTTTGATATGCATGCGTTCACACTATTTTTGAGGGGCCTTCAACACCTGGTGTGTCACCCGTGTAGTCATGTGTGTGGCCAAGTCTATGGACTTTTTACAGAATAATTTCTTCCGTTAAAAGGTTTTTCCATAACATGCAGTTCCTCAGTAATGTCCATCCAATGTTCTTTAGTTGGTGGGTCCTGTTGGTACCAGCGTCGTGTGATCGCTTTCTTACTTAAGAGGATCTTGATTAAATATTTATCATTATTTAGATACTCTTCAGGGATATTTCCCAGCAATAAAAAGGAACAAGTCTGAGGTACCACCCTAAACCAAAACTGATATTGTTTAGATGTGCAGAGTGAGGAAGTTGGATGCCCCTGTGGGATCAATACAGGTATCTTATCTATATGGACTATATTAGTTTAAATATTTAATATCAAAAGTTGTCCCTTATCTGTTGTTGCCATACCTTTTAATTGAACCAAGGCCACAGTCCAGGCCAGGCCAAGTGTATCATATGTCTCTTGTATCATCAGACCTTCCTTGTGAATTTGTCTCAATCTTGCCCTGAAAGTGTACAGGTTCAGGTTGAAGCAGTATTAACCAATTGCATATTGGCCACGGGGTGGCGCTAAAGTACAATAATGCAAACTGGATTCAGGGCCAAATCTGTTGGTTTTATGTTGTCATAGTAACATTTGTTGAAGATCCATTGTTTTTCCCTTTTTGGTGACAACTTTTTATCCTACAGTTGGATAAGTAAGACTTTGATCGTTATATTTGATCAAATATCAGTGATTGACAGATATTTCCAGGTGTTTAATCAGTAAATTAATCTAGGAATGTATTCCTATAATTATTTAATATGTTAACCTGTACAAATGACATGCAGCTATGAGCTACACAGCATACAGCAGCGGATCTATTAGACTCTTATCAATCTACAGTCTTGTGGTGCTGGATTGTTTATTTTATTGATAGCCAGCGATGAATGTTATGTTATGTCAATGTCTACATGAACCATGGGCCAGAATGATCAAGGATTGAATAATGGTGAGTTTCTCTGATTTGCTGCTGCAGACATGAATGTTCATTTTCATAATGCCTATAAATGATTAATTTGTTTGACCATTGTCTAGTTTGTGAGATTTCAAGTTATACTACATCGTCAGTGCCTACCAAATACCAAGCAGTTGTGATAAGCTATACAGAAAGGAAGGGGTTTTCTTCACAAACCAAGAGATTCTGCTGGCAAGACAGTTTGGTAGGACAATATCAACGAGTCTACAACTTCATTCATATGTATACATATATACCGTTGTACAAAATCATATCAATTGATGGCAGACAGACTTAGATATGCAGCATATGAAGAATAACTATTTGTATTTGCTTCAGAATGAAAATCCTGGACCAGGCACTTATGGTTCTATTGCCACTGCTGAAGTCATTAGCCCCTCTTTCTCAGTTACAGGCACGGGAAGTTTTGCATCAAAGGTGAAGTTGTCCTTATAAGTCAACTTTTCAATGGCATGTACTTTGTGGGGTCTCTGGATTGCACTTGAATTGCCAGAAAGTATAATAAACTTGCCTGGATATAATCTGCTCATTACCACTATAGGCTCTCAGATTCCCCCCTAACCCACAGAGAGGTAGGCCTACCCCTGGGCCCAACGCATACAACCTGCAGTCCTCATTGGTTAAGTACAACTTAAGCAGAGGGGCCTCCAGAGCATTCAGATCACCTGTGGGACTGCAAAGAGATGTTCCCAAGGACATAACTCCAGCACCAAATCAATATGATGTATGTGAATTATTCAAGTGCACTGTAATTATTCAAAACGAAAATCTTCAGTGTTAATGTATCTCTGAAAAATGTGGCTTGCCATGGGTCTTTTTACTCAGTGTTAACTGTTAAATGTATGTAAAATGTTTGTTTTGTTTGTTCTGTTTAAATTGTATTTTGTATATTAAAGTTTTACTCTCCTGGATCTATAGGTACACGAAAGAAATCCTATAGTTGCTGCTTCATCTGCTTTTTTGTCAAAAACTAGACGTAGCTATTTTTCCTCCCCTAAAACTGTAAAAGTGCCATCACCATGTAAGTATCAGTATCATTCTTATTTACTCTAAGGGGCTGCATTACATTTACTCTATTTAACCTATTAAAACCGACTAAGCATCCATGAGAGCCAGTCATTTTAGATTTTTGTGTCTCTCACACATAAATCTTGAGTGTGAGTGTGCGAACTACTGATTCAGAAGGCATTTGTAGAATCGACCTCAGGGCTTAATGGGTTTACTTTAAATATTTTGTTGTTACTTACAATTCAAGGCCACTATGAAGTGAAGGAGACCGTGATCCAGAAATGCCCCAGAGTTGCCATGTCGCCTTTCAAGTCAAAAACTCCAAGGCTCCCTCCTGCACAGGACAGCCTTGTGCCAGGCCCAGGAGCCTACAACCCCCACCAGGCCCCTGCGCCAGTGAAGAGGACCATCATGCCGTGAGTAAAAACCCATGATATGAAGTCTGTGCACAAAAAAGATACCATAGCAATTTATTACCACCAGATGTGACATTTGAGCATAAGGTCTTCATTAGACAATCTTGTATGTCTGCTGAAGAGCTATGGTGACATTTTCTATTGTGAGGACTTAATTTGACACTCTATGGAAACATATAGGGCTCCATTTTCGTCACCGCTAAACCCCTTATCCCTAAACGTCTTTGCCTTTTTTACTATTTTTTATTACTAAAAACATTTTTGAATAGTTCAACTAGCCAATCTACATTGACACGTTGTGAGCTTGTAGCCTGGCCATTTTAACTGTTCAAAAATGTTTTGCAAAATAGGTTCAGGGATAAGGGGTTTAGCGTTTTCAGTGCGGCTCCACCTTGTATGTTTTGATATGCATGCGTTCACACTATTTTTGAGGGGCCTTCAACACCTGGTGTGTCGCCCGTGTAGTCATGTGTGTGGCCAAGTCTATGGACTTTTTACAGAATAATTTCTTCCGTAAAACATTTCTGGACAAGTCAATGGCAAACGACGTAAGTGGCGTCATGTTTGTGCATGCCCCCCAAAGTCGCCCCTCACTTCTCACAAGTGTGATTTTTGTATAACCAACAATATTAACCAGTAACCTTACTTTACCTTATTCACTGGCCTATAAGTCCATTTTCTCAACTGTCTTTTTAAGGAGGCGACACTATCTGACGCTATCAGCCCCTCCTCTGATTGTTCACAAGAGCCCTCTCTTACCTGGCCCAGGGCAGTATGATCTAGTAAACTATGACGGACCACCCAAGCACCTCATGTCCTCTGCTGTGTTTGTATCACATACCAGACGGATGATCCAAGAAAAGCAGGGCCAGGGCGGACCAGGCCCAGGTACTCTTTCAAGCCCCTTATACTTTACAAGACAAAATGCTTTGTAAATTACAGTGGTGCTATTTCATTTCTGTTGAGTCTGTTCTGAATTGACATGTAATGATACCCTTCAGGGCTGCACACGCAACAACAGTTTGTAATGGGAAATGATGCCAATATCAATACAGTCAGTGTAGTCACACAAGAATACAAGGTTGTCTGACATAATGTTAGTCTTAGTTCTCTCATTTCTAGCTTTGGGATGGTCAAGCTCACGATTATTTAATGGACTGTGTTAGCCAATACGGCATGAGAATTATTTTGAGTAATACTAACTTCCCCCACCCCCTTCTCAGGTTTCTATGAACCACAGACACCATCAAAGCGGTCGTTCTTGTACAATCATTCCAAGATCTGGATTCCTACATGAGACACTCAAGGCAGCTGTGTGTGGGAGTTTGTAAGTGTGGCTGAGCGCTTATGCACGTGCATAAACCAAGTAACAGTGACAACATTATATCTGTGGGGGTGGATGAATTCCATGGATATAAATTTAGACACTTTGACAATCCCTTCTTTGCTCACACATATTTTTGGTCTACAGTCTGACTGACTGATGAGCTATAATGATTTTACAAATATCCGGTCGTATTAATGGAATTGTTTATTAGTAATTATGTGTCAACAAGGCGATTCAATAGATACTGTACAGATAAAAAATCATGACATGATATACTGTAACTGTTGCTTTAGGCAGGCAACTGTCTAAAGAACTGCTGGTCTGGCCAATGATACAACACAATAATATAACAGCTGTGGTTGAGATGATGTGACCATGCCAACTGTTAAGGCAGAGTGGAGGGTGGTGAGGGACACTGAATGTCAACAATGCCCCTGGCTGGGCAAGGAGTATAGACCCAGAAGACAAATGGACAAACTCTATGACTTACCGTATTCATTATTATTATAATGTATATTATTGAATATGAGGAACATCGCCATGGCAATATATTTGTATTTACCAGGTGGTGCTTACAGTACATCTATAAAGAAATATAGTATAAGTATAAGTTTGCTTGTAAGTTTGTGTAAGTTTGCTTGTGAGAAATAAGCTAGAAATAAGTTGGAGTTTTTGCTTAGTGCTCACCCTGTGGTGTCTGCTCACTCTGCTGTTGATACCACGGCAACTGCACACATGCTTGTGACTCCCACAACATAACAGCTGTAGTTATATTCAGACAGTGACTTCAATAACAGGCTCTCCACAAATCATATCCTGTAAAAAAACATTATACAAATGTCTTCCGATCTGCCTTTTAGATCGAGTCAAGTTAAAAAGTTTTACAAGATAATTGCAGCTTTTAAAGTACTGTGATCTGGATGGCACAGACACCTCTGCCGGTATATAGAGTGGGAGTGCTTAAGGTGGTATTATTATTCTCTGTTTTTGTTTGGCAGTTATAACAGGGTTAAATGTAGTGTCCTAGTGGTGATGGTAGAGTGAGGTATCCACATTCCTCAATGAGTTTATGGGAGGCCCCTCTAAGTTATAACCAAGTGCAGGTAGGCAAGTATGAACAAGTATTGCCTCAAGGGAAGCCTATTCAGACTGCCTTTTATTGTCAGGATAGGTATGTATAGGTGCTAAGTAAACTACACTACACTCTGTACGCTTCAGCACAAGAAAGTTAACGTGAAGCCACAAACATTCAGAAAGGTATACCTAATATCAAACATTATATTTGAAAGCATTCTAGGCTACTTATAGATGTGTGGTTTCATATGAGAAAAGGGGACCACAGGATGTACAGGGAGAATACTACTGTGCTCAACAACCACATAATCATCAACAAGAACAACATTATGACATTAAAAGCAGATGTATAACAGGCATGCAAATCACATGCAAGCATAGAGCACATGCATAGCACATAAAGCAATGATTGAGTCTTAAAAAGTATGAATCTAGGCTAAAGCACATTCACAAAATTAAAAGAAAGCCATGCATGGAAATGGTGCTGGATGAATACAAATGGCCTGTATGGTAGATTCATATTATGGATATAAGCATTTCAAAACCTCTGCATTAATGAAGTGTTCTAGGTCTGCAGTGCATGAACCTTTTGATTTATCACAATGCAGTGGGACAGTGGGTTGGGTTGATAACTTGATATTTTCCCTGTCATCATTAGTATCTCGATATCGTCATCAGTGGAACAAAGAGTCTATTCATTGATCATTGATTGAATTGAATGACCTCAAGTCAAGGGACAAGGAGAAGGAGATGATCACATGTCCATGGAAATTGCATGACTTAATGTTTTCTTCAAAAGCACCACATGCATTCACCATGGTGGAAAAACATTAAAAGGGCCTTTAGTGTGCTGTGCCGTGCTGTGCTGTGCCTGTGTGTCACACAGAATATACCTATACTTTAATGTTTGCACTTTTCACTTCTCACCAGTTTCAAGCATTTTTGTCTCCACCAGGCCGAAGGCATGGGGGGAGAGTATGTTTTGCACTCCGTCCGTCCGTCCGTGTGTCCGTCCGTCCGTGTGTGTGTCCGTGAGCAGCTAATCTCCGGCACCGTTAACCCGGTCGATGCCACATTTTGCACACACACTCCCTGGATGCCAACGATGAACCTAAATTGCCCCAAAATTTCCAGAACGGCCTGTTATAGCGCCACCAGGAGGCCGCTTTGTGCAAAACAAGTTTTTGCACAGTACACCTACAGATTTTGTCCAAACATCGCGCAAATTGGTACACAGTCTCTCTAGTTTATTTTTGTTGCCCTGCTATCCAACCACCAGATGAAGGCAAGCTGCAATGTCCTACATTCCTATCCTTCTGGTGGAGACCTGTGCCCAGAAGGGCACTTTTTCTAGTTTTAATACTTATTCTAAGTGGAAAGTTAATGTAACTAAACGATTAAAACGCACCATAGTCACTAGTAGGCTACTCGGCTGAAGTTTTATCAATCAGAAATTGAAAGACTACTCTCTGAGTCTGACCACGCACTGCTCTGCTCACCTTGCAAATATCGCTTTAATGTGTATAGTCCGTCGTACGACGAAGTACAAATCTGGGCGGCTGGGCCTGTGTGCGAGTCCGAGATCAGCTGGTGGCAGACATCTGATGGATTCAACCATTCACTGTATAGGCTACTGTACTGGACCGTTTTCAGCTGTATCGATCAAATGCACGAGCACGAAGAGACGATATTAGGAAATGCAATGGATGACAAAGGTTTACTTTAGATAAGATTAGATATAATATTGCTCGAAGTCGAAAAATATTGCGAGGTAAAAAAAGATTTCTGCCCTCTCCCCGTTTCCCAACAGATGGCACAGTCCGTGTGAGAGGCAGCGGTTGTCCCGCATGGATCATGTTGTCCCTCCCTCCCTCCCTGCAGGATTTCTCCTACTGAAGCACAATCTCACTGTTGATTTTTCACTTTAGGAGGACCGACGGTCGTATAATATACGGCGTATACACCCTCCCGGAATCGGTATAAAATATAATCAAGGAAGGAACACTGACATCGACAACTAGAACAGAACATTAGAGATAATTCTGCGACGTGTCGAAGCGGATCTTTGTATTTCTCGGCGGTATTTTGTTACTTTTCAGTTGGATTTACAAAGGGCGTGTGTTTTTGGCGATCTGTAAGCTACCGAACCGGGAGTTTGATCTCCTGTACTTCCATACTGAGGAATGACAGCAACTGGAATCGTTTGAATGGAAAAAATGGATTACAAGGACCTTGAAAATGATTTCGAGGAGAAACTGTCATTAACGGAGAAATGTGAGTTGTATGTCAGATATAGTGTAATAAACGGGTCATACCGTCAGAGCAGCAGAGTGTTGAGTGTGTGTGTGTGGGGGGGGGGGGGGGGGCATGTAGCCTACTTGCCGTACTGCAGTTTATTTTAATATTGAACATGTACAGCGAGATGATGAAGCCATCGTTTTACATTTAGCTACATGGTGAATGTGTTGGTATTCATGTTGCCGAATGTCCCGTGTGCATGAGAGGTTATTCTCTCGACTTTATGACATAGTAAGTAACACATGATTTAATAACCATCATTTGAAATCGGTACCTGCAGTCTACCCACCAGACCTGTACCCCAAAATGTGCTCTCGGAAGTCGAAACCCTTTGCATTGTCGACAGCGCTTAACGCAAAGAGCGGAATGAACCGCTAATATGCCTAGAATTTCGCTCGACAAGAGGTGCAAGAGATCCGTATCATCAGGCTTTCATGTCCCACAGTCCCAAGCAGAAAGCCTGATAGTAGCATACTGCACCGGGCCGACCGACGCATCAAATCAGTTCTGCTGGCGGGCTGCCCACAGCATTTAGGCAGGCAGACATGGAAAATGAGCCTGACACTGGAGATCTAGTGCAGTTAAATGACTCCAGCTGCACCATGACCAACCAACCACAAAAACACTTAAGTCGACTTGGTCCCCTACCAAGAAAACACTAACTAACGCTAATTTGAGCTGTGACAAGACTGGTATCATTATAATTAGGCTACATGTGATTATCCTGATATGAGGGGTGTAAAGCCGCATTTACTAATACACACCTACAGTATACCAAATACATGTTTACTTGGTGGAAGGAAGGTGACTTCTGTGGTAGGCTGCAGGCATGACCTCCCCCTTCCACTTCACAAGAGTGGAGTCGTGGAGACTGGAGAGCATGCACAGAATAGAATAGATGCTTGCTGCAGCTAGCAGCAGCTCAAACACACTTTATGTTATACTTCTTTTCCTTATACAACTTTGTCGCTAGTCAAAAACAATTGAGAATAATTAATAACATGATATGTCATCACTGGCACAAAGTGGAAATCTGCCATCACTCTCATGATGGTTCCCACCTCCTGTGTGTGTGTGTGTGTGTGTGTGTGTGTGTGTGTGTGTGTGTGTGTGTGTGTGTGTGTGTGCGTGTGTGTGTGCGTGCGTGCCAAGATTGTCATGTGCTGAGTGACAAGGAGAGGTGCTGACAAGGAGAGGAATGGCAATGTACTGAAGGGAAAAAGAGATGCTGTGTGTGTGTGTGTGTGTGTGTGTGTGTGTGTGTGTGTGTGAGACTGCAGGACAGGTCAGCATTGTTGGTCAACATTGAGGGCACCTTGTAGCTTGTTTTTCTCAGGATATGCTTTTACTGCATGTTTTGACCGTCAGTGCGTCACATTATGTGACGTATTATTATGCGTCTTCAGATTACTGAAATGGTTCACATTAGCCTTGAACTGTAGGTTTTCACCAGGGATGTCTTCTCTGAGCATGTTTTGGTCCCGTTTCCCGAGGTGGTCTGCTGTCAAGCTCACAGTGTGTGTCATTATCAGGACTGTTGGACCCTGAAAAAGACAAAGTCCCTAGATCAACAGAAACATTCTTTTGTTCAGACTTATCAGGCAGTCTCATCCTTGTAAAGAACCAGGGAGTTTCTACAGACCGATGCACCTCCCATGTCAGAATTGTGAAAGGGTATCTAATCCCATATATCACTGTGATTTATTCAAACCCGAGGTTGGCAGGCTGTCGGCTTACCCACTAATGCATTTAAACCCCCTGTTGTCTCACCCTTCTCGACCCCACCTCCTTAACCCCACACCCCATCTCTCCTGGTTCCATGGTCCATACCATGATGGAATCGGTCAACTATACTGACCTGAATCTTTAATGAGATAGCACTATAGATAGCACTATAGAACAATTCTGATAATAATCCCTCAAAGTCAGAGAACTCTAAATCACATTATTGCCACCCAAATCAATATAACAATAACAACAAACAAACCACATGCAAATGACAGCTGTGTGTGCAAATGACTGTCAACTTCAATATCATTAAGTATACAGTAAGTAATGGAAATCAGCAGTTAAAAATAATTCCGTTGAGAACAGTTCAGCCATTGTGTGTGTGTGTGGCGCTGAATATGGCTCAGCGTTGGATTCTATTGATAAGATGTGCACTACATAAATATGCAGTAACCAAACTGCCCAAACCCTGGCAGTTACTGACTAAAGATAACATTGTCACTTCTGTGCCCCAGAGAAGGCCCTGACTTTACTGAAAGAGGGTGTGAAACAAGACACCAGCCGTAAATACCAGCTTCTCTCGCAAGCATCTGACACAGCAGGAGGTCTGATAAGGAACAGAGATGAGCACATCTTTACTGTCTCCAAATAGCCACAGCACATGAGCACATGTGCTGGATTCACTTCCTGGGTCCAGAGCCCAACTGCTTCCTGGAGGTGACAAACAACCAGCACATGGGGAAAGCTTTAAGCTAACCAATGGCTGAGGGCCTGGCACAAACAGCCAATCAAAGGAAAGGCTGAGGAATGCTCAGAGAAGTTTCATATAATCTAGCATGGGTTAACTTGATTCAGTTCCTAAAGCAAAGAGGGACCAGCCTCATGTACATTGTGCATGAAGAACCAAACCTGTGTATCAACAATGCACAGCATCTAAGCAGACTCACACCGACCAATGGTAAATATGAATTCATGCAATATGAATAATGCTATATGTGTTAGTTATGCTGTAAATCTGTATTTGACTAATGTATTATGTGTATTGTCTTTTATAGGTTTTTTACCTAACTACTAATTAAAGGCCTGAACAAGGGCTATAATCACTAACCCGATCTAAATAGCTAGGCTCGTTGTGTCGAATGTATGCTTATGAAATCAATAATAAATATATATAAAATACAAATGAGTTATGTTATTTAGGTTGCGAATGGCCTGAGATTCGAGTAAAGACATTTGACCCTGTGTAAAGCTGCATCCCTTTCAGAGGGACTAGACAGCGCGGTTAATGTTATCAATTAGCAAAGAAAACCGGAGCAAACTATAAATCTGAACAGTAAAAAACCAGCGGCGTAATTATTATCATAATTACGGTCGACTGTAACAAAACTCCATAGGAGTAAAGAACCACGGAGTGTAGTTATTATCATAACTACGGTTCATTTAAAACTCCATAACAGTAGAAAACCATAGATAGTAATTATTATCATAATTACGGTTGACTGTAAACAAACAAAAAGTTATAATGTAGAAATATCACAGCTAGACGCAAAGTCTCAAAGCATAGTTGGTAAATTGGCCTGGAGCTAAATCTACAGATAGGACTAAACAGCAAAAACAGTACAGCTAGAAATCCAATGTTTCGCACAGAGCTCCGGACAGAGAGCCAGCAAACTTAGATAAAAGGGCGTTAAAGAACTGAGCTGAAAGTCATTATAACTAACAAACAGGCGGACTAATGATTCTGTGCTCTGGGTTTCGGTAACTACTCCAAAATCAAAGACTATTAGCCTCTGGTTCGAAGCAAGCTAACAGCCGTTGATCTGGGGTGGATTGCTGTAGCTAGGAGCAAAGAAGCATTAGGACCATGTTAATTCTTGCTTTCAACAAGGATAAAGATGGCCGCCAAAGCTAACTGCTAAAACTAGCAGTAGCCTAGTCCTCAAAAGCCTCCATACTGGAACACCACCCCTAGCTAAAAGAGCGGGGGACGGGCAGTGTGGCAACAGGCACTCCTGACTTATTCTGTCAAGCAGAAAGCAGGGGGAGGGGTAGGTAAATTGTCCTCAAAGCCTCCATCATTGGAACACCATACCCGGCTATAAGCGGGGGATGGGCAGTGACGGTTAACAGGCACTCTCTCAAGCTGAACACAGCAGAGGGAGGGGTCGGCAATAAAAGTCCCCAAATATGTTAATTGCAGGCCTAAGCAGGAACATGCATGTAAACCACAGGGGGTCCAGCACACAGGACTAGATTAAATGCTAAACACGAATTGATTGTAACAAATAAGGGAGCGGGTATTAATAAATAGTTAGGAAACTATAATACTTAAAGCTATCAATCTGGGACCGTTAAACAAACGCCATCCGGGTTAAACCTTGTCAAAGGGAGCGGGTATTAAAATAGTTAGGAAACTATAAAATACTTAAAGCTATCTCAATCTGGGACCGTTAAACAAACGCCATCCGGGTTAAACTCTTTGTCAGAGCTAATAAACTATAAAACCGTGGTGATAAATCCATTAAAATACTAAAATCCCAACGATTCAGGCCAATCAAACACCACCAGCCAGTGGAGAACGGGGGACCGTCAGCTGGGGTGGGGGTCAAACCCTGATAGGTGAAGTAAAATGGCTGATTTATTAATCAACGAGTTAAAAGTTAAAAGCAAATTAGACCAATCAATATTCGATGAATTAGCGTCTAAGTGTCTAGTGCTGGATACAAACGCCGAAAAGGCAACCGCATTTGTGAACCTCAAAATAGCTTACGAAAACGTGGTAGATAGCTCCACAGATTATTCGGAAGGATTAATCGAAGCTAAATTGACACAAATCGCTGGAGAAGTGGAAGATCAAATTAAAATCTACACTAACAAATACCAAAATATGAGACAGTTTGTAAAGGCTGCGTTTTGGATAAAATTAGAGCCAAAGTGGACTGAGCTATCTGACAAATTACACAACTTAATTTGTACAGGGTCGATGGCGATAAAAGAGCTAGAGAAAACTCTTAAAGTCTTACATTTATTAATGGAAGAAAATAAAACTCTCATAAGTCCGGAAAAAGCTATAAAAATGCTTGCCGACTACAAAATGTTCGTAAAAGAATTAAACAAATTCAAATTACTAACGAAAGACCACCGACTGACCAATGTGGAGATCGGCTGCGGACAACCGACAGCTAACCCAGCAGGGGCGAAAGACCACCTGATGGGACCAGTGGAGAGCGGGGGTCCACCAACACCGACAGCTGAGTCAGCGGGAGTCAAACACCACCAGCCAGTGGAGAACGGGGGACCGTCAGCTGGGGTGGGGGTCAAAGAGGAGGGACCGGAAACTGCTGATGAGAGCGCCATCGGTGCCAGGCAGTTCCACCACCTTCTCACACAGGATGAACCTCTACGTGTGGCTAGCACGGAGGACATCAACGAAGCCTGCCACAGAGCCCAGCAGAGTCCCAACACGGAGCTAGGAAGCCCAGAGGACGCCAGGACAGCAGTGCTAAACCCAGAGGAGCATCAATCCTGCGCGGACCACGCAGAAGAATCAGCGCCCTCAACAGCCGTACAGGAAACAGTCGCCAGGAAGCGGCTGATCACGGCGCCACAAAGCCCAGCGGAACCTACGTCCGACGTGGGGTACCACAGGACGTCAGCCGCCACGGAGCAGTGGCAAAACCCACAACAGGATCCTGACGCTCCTGTCAGTCAAACAGAACTGGACAGAAGTGTCAGGGGTCAACCAGACATCAGTAGAAGGCATCACCCCGCTCTGAATTTCACCGGGGCGGAATCTGTGATGCCGGCCCTGCGATGTCCCCCAGTAACCACCACTACCCAAAGTGGCGAACTGGGGGTTTTAACAGACATTAGCCCAACCTTCACCCCGTCGAGGAAGCCCTCAAAGTACACCGGGGCGGAGATTGTCATGTTGGGATTGCTAGGTCTACCCACTCCTCAACAGCTCAAACCGAGCGGGAGTTGGCAGAAGATCTGCAGAGCTCTATCGATCAGCCCTGCCGGTGAAAACATCACACCGGGGACGGACGTTCAGAGCAGAAAAGGAAAGGTCAAAATGAAGCCATGCAGTGACTGCGGAATCCGTCATGAATAAGTAAAACTACATGACGCGCGCACACACACATGACCCCCCCCCCCTGCATTGATCCAACGGAGCCAAAAGATGGCTGCTGAAGTCGCGCACACGCGCGCGCACACACACACACACACACACACACACACACACACACACACACGCCCTCCCCTGGAACAGGGGGCGGGCACCGAGCTGGCAGAAGAACTCAGCGGAGGTGTCGCAGTGCAGCTGTCATAGAACAGTGAGAGACAGTGCGATTGATTTGTGTAGTGTTTTGTGTAAGTTGTGTAAACATTTAAAATTGTTAGGACTCAGCAGATACGTCGCAGTGCAGCTGTCATAGAACAGTGAGAGACAGTGCGATTAATTTGTGTAGTGTTTTAAAACAGTTGTATGGTGTAATTGTGTAAGTTGTGTAAACATTTAAAATTGTTCAATTGATGTGTCAAAACCTCTTCCTCCCGGAACAGCATGGTGGGAGGAGAACGAGGGAACGCTTTTAAAACCCATAAATTTGCATGCCAGTTTGAGTAGTCAAGTGGAGAGCTTGCTAAAACAGAGAAGTAAAAAATCCAGGGGCCTTTTACATCAAAGCAGGTATTTGCTAACACCAACAGTAAAAGTTAACCAAAAACCCCTTGTGATTATCTTATCTACAATCAGCAGACAGGAAAGGGCTAACCAACCTCTTATCACTGTTTAGAACACTAAGTTGTAAGTGCTTCTCTTCTAAATAAAACCTTAAACAAATTAACTTTATTTAACAGTATGGGATGTTAAATAAACTTAAAAGGTTAAAATAAGGTTTCACCAAACAAAGATTGACAAAGAACAATGTTACAATTCCACTTAATAGTCATTTCAAGCCAATTGGGTGGTGAATAATTGTAGTGTTGTGTTTATCTGAAACCTCACTTTGCACAGATCATGTATTGATGGAAACTGAACCCTTTCTGCATAACCAACCTTTGCACAGATAATCGTGTATTGAAGTAATCCGAACCCTTTATGACGTTATGAGAGAAAACCTCTCCATAAGTTTATGAATAGGTTTTGGTGGGAGGTGTGGCGCTGAATATGGCTCAGCGTTGGATTCTATTGATAAGATGTGCACTACATAAATATGCAGTAACCAAACTGCCCAAACCCTGGCAGTTACTGACTAAAGATAACATTGTCACTTCTGTGCCCCAGAGAAGGCCCTGACTTTACTGAAAGAGGGTGTGAAACAAGACACCAGCCGTAAATACCAGCTTCTCTCGCAAGCATCTGACACAGCAGGAGGTCTGATAAGGAACAGAGATGAGCACATCTTTACTGTCTCCAAATAGCCACAGCACATGAGCACATGTGCTGGATTCACTTCCTGGGTCCAGAGCCCAACTGCTTCCTGGAGGTGACAAACAACCAGCACATGGGGAAAGCTTTAAGCTAACCAATGGCTGAGGGCCTGGCACAAACAGCCAATCAAAGGAAAGGCTGAGGAATGCTCAGAGAAGTTTCATATAATCTAGCATGGGTTAACTTGATTCAGTTCCTAAAGCAAAGAGGGACCAGCCTCATGTACATTGTGCATGAAGAACCAAACCTGTGTATCAACAATGCACAGCATCTAAGCAGACTCACACCGACCAATGGTAAATATGAATTCATGCAATATGAATAATGCTATATGTGTTAGTTATGCTGTAAATCTGTATTTGACTAATGTATTATGTGTATTGTCTTTTATAGGTTTTTTACCTAACTACTAATTAAAGGCCTGAACAAGGGCTATAATCACTAACCCGATCTAAATAGCTAGGCTCGTTGTGTCGAATGTATGCTTATGAAATCAATAATAAATATATATAAAATACAAATGAGTTATGTTATTTAGGTTGCGAATGGCCTGAGATTCGAGTAAAGACATTTGACCCTGTGTAAAGCTGCATCCCTTTCAGAGGGACTAGACAGCGCGGTTAATGTTATCAATTAGCAAAGAAAACCGGAGCAAACTATAAATCTGAACAGTGTGTGTGTGTGTGTGTGTGTGTGTGTGTGTGTGTGTGTGTGTGTGTGTGTGTGTGTGTGTGTGTGCACGGTGGGGGGGGGGGGGGGGGGGTAGTTTATTGAGGAGCTGTATTGCCTCACGAAAGAAGTTTCATAGAAGATAAAACTTGGGCTTCAGTGGTCTTATAAGAGCACAGACAGTCATAAGCTATCTAGTTAATGAGCCAGGCAAGGACCCAGCGCGGCACTCCAAGACATAACATGTCCAAAGCCCCACTGTTTGTGGCTTCACAATAGGAGTGGCACCCCCTTTTCTGTGATGCACACAGACAGAAACTGTTTGAACGTGTTGAGGATTTAGCAGAGAAAGCCCCCACAGCTCCGGCCCTATAGCCAACTTCAATTGTCTGTATAATGCTATAAGCATTTTAATGGTGTAGGTTTACGTGAATGAACTACCCAGATGTTAATCTTGCCAAAACCAAACTTTCCGAAGCCTGTGGCTAAATGTTATTTATTTTTCAGCTTTACTACTGCCTTATAGACAGTTTCTTTGTTTGGAGTGACGTGCTCCTCTATGGACATAATCATGGGATGTGGTTAGTCATGATAACCACCCCTTTGGCCCCTGATGTTATGTTCCTCCTGAGTCAAGGTGACAGTCTGCTTGCTCTAAATGAGCTAATATTCTACCTCCACTTTTCCGATGTTCTTTTTCCACAAATGAGCCTTTAGTCAGAATTGGAATGGAGAACAAAATGAAGAAGCTTCTTTCCTTCAGTTGGACTGTACTCAAGTTCTCTCAGCTCTGCTGATGCGTTGTCTTTGCAGCCCACGGGGCTTGTATGTTTATACATGTGGGTGGAGGGAAAACAGACAAGGGGTAAAGGGAAGGGCGTGGAAGGGATGGACAAGAAAGTAAAGCCATGCATTATTTTCCAGAGGCCTTGTGTTGCACAGTGGTGTTGTCGTGGTGCTAGTCTTCTTGCTACCCTGAGCTAGTGCCTGGAAAAGGGGGAATGAGGGAAGCGTCTCTTTCACACAGTACTGCAGTGGTTCTCGAACAGGCAGAGTGAGCGTCTACACTAGCCTGTCGAGTATGTCTCCTCTGAGCTCCACGTCAGCGAAGCTCCCGGTCCAGATGGTATAAATCACAGCCACGGCACTGACCTCTCGCACAGGAAGGAGAGGAAACGCTCCGTCCTGTGGACGAACGGAGGAGGATGTAGCGCTCTGCTCCGCCTATGGACCGATTAGACATGTGTAGGTTTTCCGTCACATCATCTGAAGAATTTCATGAATGGGTTTCCTTACTTACGGCCATTCTTAAACTTAGTTTAAATATGGGAATGAATGACTCTTACACTATGTCACACACTTGTATTTAGTTTCCACTGGAGAAACAACACCTACAGCTTGCATGTCTCACATATGTTTGTCCATCCCACAGGAAGGGAGTGACTTAGATCATGGCAGAGATACTTTTCTGTTATAGAGAATTGTATGTTGCTGCTGCACACATTTTTTTGTAGGCAGTAATATAAGGTGTAATGGTTTAACATGCAATGTTAGTCTAAACTGAAAACAAAACAAACTGGATTAGAGATTTGTTTTAGATATATTGTTATACTTTATTGATTCAGAAGGGAATTCTGTCTAAAACAGGCCTCTATAATCTTCTACCTAGTCATGTTATGTGGCTTGCTCAAGGAAACAACAAAAAATAAAAACAAATTTCAGCTGTAATTTGTATAAATCAGATCGTATGATAAGAAAAAGCAAGCTAATTCATGAATAACAGCCCCCGATTAGCTAAATTAATTTGCTGGTTGGTTGCTCATATTTCATAGCTGTCTTTTTTAGATGAACTGTGTGGCACAATGGTTGGTGGAGTTAATTTAAGATTAATTGGGATGATTCAGCAAGTTAGTCCTTTAATTGAGTATTCTGCACTTGAATGTAGCCTGCATGCGCAAACAATCTGCAGGTTCAGTTTGGTCAGTCAGAAGCCTGTGGATCCGTTTTTGCAGAGCACGGTTGTTTTCCTTGCTCCGGAGCTGGGCTGTCCCCACCATTACTAAATGGGCAGTTGCAATTTATTTTATGTTTTGTATTACGTATTTTATTTCTTTCTGTGCATGGTGGCAAGAGGACAACTGTCTGATAGTCTAGTCTAGTAGTTAAACTTAAATTGCTTTAAAAAACTATAATAAATAAAATAATTGTTGTTTACTAGTGATTTAGTTTTGTTGTGAAAACCATGTGATATCTATCTATCTAAATATAGATATATATCTACATATATCTATATATATACACACACAGTGATGTAAATAGGTCAAGGGACCCAGAGGTGCTCTTTTAGATGGGTTCCAATGACATTATGAGTCCTACTTCAACGACGTTAGAGTACAGTACTGAGGACCCCGGAGGGTAACATGATTGCATCGTTTCTCAATTTAGTTAGTCTAAGGATGCAGGATGCAGGCTATATATATTTGGAGGTGATTTTCAGTTGTCTGCTTGATTAATATTATGCAGCTCCCCTTTACCCATGTTGCGTTGCAGGGAGTGCTAGATATTTCTGTTTGTGTCTCTCCAATCTCACCAACATATTTTGCATGCAGACTATATCTTGAATTTTTAAGTGTGTGCATGTTAAGTGTGTTCATGTGCATATGCACTTTATTCTATGTACAAAGTGTGTGTGTATCTACTGTATGTGAGACACAATGTACAGTCGGTGACGGTACAGATAAGTGTACATAACCTATACATGTCATATGTATAGCTGTACACACACACACACACACGCACGCACGCACGCACGCACGCACACATGCATGCATAATGCATACACATATACCGTTTAAGTCACTCACACAAGTCACAACACACCACCTCAGTCACAGGATCAACTGGCTTTAATATTAGAGCACAGATGATGGCTGCAATGCAGACTGTTTGCTGCAGCCCCAATCCATTTGGGTGAGTAGAGAGATGGGGGTGGAGTGGAGTAGATCAGTGCAGTCAGTGTTATCAGTTGTTTTCATCTGTAACCACTTCATAAAACAATTATATGTATGTTATGTAAGATATGTATCATTTTTTAAGTGACATACTGTGAAACCTTTCCCTTGTTGTTGTGCAGCAATACATTCATCGGGTGGTTAGACAGGAGGTTCTGGCTGGTGTTTTCAGCTATAAAAGACCAATCCCACATTAATAGCATTCCATTTGTCTTAAATTCAATACATTAAAGGCAGCCTTATGGCTCTGAACCAATGGCCACTGTGCTATGCTGTTACACAGCTGCACCAGTCAATTGATTACTGCTGCAACAGTCTCTTTAATGACGCTGCATGCGCTGCACTGCTTCCTTCATCACAGATCGACCGCAGCCTGCCTAGCTATTCTAGCCCTTGTTTTGTGTTGTTTCCCTATCTTCTTTTTCCTGTCACAGCAGTGGTCTCTGAATTATTATTTTCAACAAGGTCACCAACCTCTTTGAGAATTCTTCCTGGAGAACAAAGACATTTTTGGGAGGAGCACTCATTTTAGTTGACACAACATAATGTGCATGTGCAAGTTTGACAACGAATTGAAAACACTTGAGATTTGATATCAGGGCAGACGCTGCAAAAGCGAGGCAATGAGGCTTGTCAGGCACGTCTGAGAGAAATGCCAGGCGAGTGAGTGCCCGCGCTGAACGGCTGATGGCTTCGCACATTGATGAGCATGGTGTCCGACTTGCCAAGCCGTACGTGGGTGGATGGAATAGGTGAACCTTAAATGGGGCTAATACAATCCTGCACGTCACGTCTCACAAAAATTCCTTTGGAATATCACACATACGTCTTGAAGAAGTTTGTTCTATTCGCCTCCTGGTGTTATGCCTAGATGTGTTCCCTGTCAACATGTGTTCTCCTATTCAGTATCCACCACAGTTATAGAGTTATGTAGAAAACCTTGCCTGCAGTGTGGTTAGGAAACCTAACCACACTGCCCAAATCTATGCTTACCCTCTTCATATAATTGTTTCTCACTAATACTCATTATAAAATGACACCAGTGTCTTCTCACTCTGTTTCTTTGCCTAAACTTCACCATCTCATCTGTAGAAAAATACCTACACTAAATAATTTTGAAATTATTATGATAAACCCTTATACCTAAGCCATCTCTAATCGAATGCCTAAATTTAACCATTTGAACCATTATACAGTACCTAATCACCTCTAAAATAATGCCTAAACCTAACCAGGCACATCTTGATACAACACCGGCTCTGCGGCTATTCATAACATGGAGGCTGATCTGCTCCCGTGTTCGACTGCCTTGCCAAACCCACAGGCATGTTCCAGGGTGATAACATATCCACGTATCCACCACAGCCCAAACAAAGGTTTGATTATGGAACAAATACATTCAATTTTCTGATTATTTCAGTGAATAGTCAATAGTTCTTTAGCCACATTATGCTTGTGATCAGCTTGTTCAACAGCAGTGGCCACACTGAAGGACAACCCTGGTGCACAATGAAATCAGACCCTCGTTGACATTAAGCATACTCTGTTGCACGTCACCATGCTGCCAGGTCAACATTAGTCAGCACAGACTGTAACCTACAGTTATGCCCTACTTAAGGGTTCCAAAACAAGGCTGCGGTGCAGCAGCTGATGTTTGTTTCATCTTGTGCTATGGCTGCTGCACACAGGTCATGTCTTTGAATGAACAAAAAGAATATGATATGCTACCACTTCTTAGTTCTTATTCAATGCACAAATGTGCTTATCTCAGACAACTAAAGCTAAAGCTGGTTTTGACACGGCAGATTATCATTGTTTGTAATATCTGGAGCATACTGTGCAAAAAACAAACCAAATCGCACAAAAAAGGTTTTTGCACAGACTTCCACACTCTGCTGAAGTTAGAGCTCAGTAGCTGCATGTACAAACGCACATTAAAACAAGCGTCTGTACAGTATGTCCAAGCCTTATAAAGCTGGGTTGTGCACCGTGGCTGTGTGAGTAATGGATTGTCCAACAGGACACCCCCCCCCCCAGATGTTCCTTTTGGCCTACTGCGCATATCTGATCATCTCTGTCTCTGTGTTCCCCCTCTTTTATTCACCCCCCTCTCTGTCTCTCTGTCTCTCTCTGTCTACAATTTACAATTTACAATTTAGGCATTTAGCAGACGCTCTTAATCCAGAGCGACTTACATTAAGCAAGAACAAAAAGCATGTCTCTCTCTCTCTCTCTCTCTCTCTCTCTCTCTCTCCAGTCGCTACCCTCCTTGAAGCATGCTATTTGGGTTGAGCTCATGGCTAATGGACATTGTGCCCTATAATCTCACAAACTGGGTTTAGTTGCCAGTTTGAGATGGAGAGAGAGTTTAGCTTTGTTCTCATCCTGGCTGTTCTTTTTATTCCCTCTATTCCTTATTGTGTGAAGTCGGAACCCACCTACGTATCTCAGTCACGTGCCAAGCTATGTCACTGCATCTCAGGGAGATGAGCTAATGATGAGCTCATTGTTGAGGATGTGAAACAGAGTCACCATGACTACAGAGCAGTCACAACACACCACCACGCCTAGGCTATTTTCTCCCTGTCTACATGGCAGCTTTATGTTGTAAAAGCCTTTCTCAGAAAGCCTTCTAGCATGGAATTCTCTTTTAAGTGTCTTTCCTGTTTTGTCATTGTTTGAAAGCATCTCTTTGACTTTTTCAACATTCTAGTGTTATACACCAGTGTTTCTAAAGGTCCCCCAGTTTGATAGGCCACAGACCCCCATTTCATTGATTGATTGAATACTTTATTCCAAAAAGTGTGCCAAAAGTACAAAGGTACAGTTATACAATAATGCTAAATGGATAATGACACAAAAAGCCCTTTTGTTTCAATTGTGGTGGACTGGTGGTCCGGTGTATTCAATTCATTGAGAAAAAAGACACACACACGCACGTGCACACACACACACACGCACGTGCACACACACACACACACACACACACACACACACACACACACACACACACACACACACACACACACACACACACACACACACACACACACACACACACACACACATAAAGACATACAATACTATACAAGAGATCATCAATACTAGGAGCAGTACAATTATATTTTTAGAAACAGTAATTTCTTTTCTCAAGCTAGAAGACTTGTCTAGGTCCAAGTTGGGAGTTGGTGCTTATTACCTTTATTGTTTATTTTGATGGGACAAGGCATATTCATGAACATTACAAATAAATGCAATACACCGGAATTAGCAAAGATGCTAAATTTCATCCGCGGTCCGGATGTTTGTTTATGAATTCATGCCCATGTTTGTGCCGAATCTGAGGGGAATGAGATCAGTGGAGCTCCCTCTGGTGTAGTCCCTGTAGGCGTTAATACAGACCCAAAGATCAAATCATTCCTTTAGCTGGGGGACCCACCGGAACCCAGCCCCCCACCCCACCCCCAAGGATGCCCTGTGGGTCCCGGACCCCTCCATGAGAACGAATGAAATACAATACATGCAAAGGAGTAAAATGAGCTAAATGATTCATGACCTATGTATGATTCATGCTGTGCTCTATTTTCTATGTGACTGGGTAACCCAGTTTATCCGAAGCATATGGATATCATCCCTGTTCTCAAAGGAGTCACGTTCTGTTTCACCTTTTTAAGATTCCACGACCAGCATATATGGAAGCTATATGGCATATATAGCTGTCCATCTTTAACTCACACATTTGAATTCATGCAATCGTTCTAATATAAAAGGCTACGGGCCTGATTCACTAAGCTGTTTACACCCATTTGTTGGGTGTAAAGGAATTTTCCCAACATCCCATGTTAGTAGTCTGATTCAGTGATCTTTTTTTGTCTGTGAATTTTGCAGAGGGCCGCTCTTTCTCAAGTCTGCTCGGAGGCAGACTTACATGGGACTATATCTAGTCTTGCATCACAATATTGATATATCAATGATACTGTATATTGCTCAGCCCTTGTTCATAGCACACATAGCTTGTGATTGTGAATGGCCTGCAATTGTCACCACTGCTTTATAATGAGGAACTGTACCTACAACGTGCTAGGTATTGGAATTGGTAACCAGCACTTCAGTCTGTCTGACAATGATTTGTAGTTGTGTGCGCTGTTTGTTGCTGCTATTCACTTAGTCTTTCTAAATACAGCTGTTCCTCGTAATCCTTTAAAGGTTCAAAGGGTCGTGCAAAGTTTCCTGGGCCCTAAAATGTCACACAGCTTCGAGTCGCATGATGTTGGGCTGTTAGGTTGTTCAGGCACTTGGATGAGTACAGAGCAGAAAGGATTTGGTGTTATTTGGAGCTATTGACCCAGGTTTTCTCGGTTTTATTGTTGTTTATTTACTTTTATATGGAGCTGTGAGTGAATGTACTGTGTGTGTACTGTATACCAGTAGTTCTCAACGTTTCCAGGCCGTGACCCCTTCCCAAATAATCATAGGCCTATTTGAACTGGTGACCCCCCCCCCCCACCCTGACAAGCACCTGGAATTTATTGTAGAAGTTGAGGTATTCAAATTAGTTTGACTCTGTTCCACAGATAAATATTGCGTTGCGAGGCATGGTGAGCTTTTGTAGAGCAGCTATTTTAATCTTGCCACTTTTTGTTTTACATTATTTGGCAATTTGTTGACCAGTTTTTATAGTAGTTTACTTTTGGTGGAGTTTAATTGTCTTTTTTCCATTAAATGTTGTTATTATAAAGGTCTTAAAACCTACATTTGATATAGTATCCTTCTCCATGATCCCTGGGTCGGCGGTTCGAATCCCGGCTCCTCCTGTCCACATGTCGAAGTGTTCTTGGGCAAGACACTGAACCCTACATTGCCTCCAATGAGTTGCCGTGAGCTTGCCACCATTGGTGTGTGAATGTGGGAAGTGAGGACGCTGGCATCAACTGTTCGCTTCCCAATGTATGAATGAATGAACCATTGTAAAGCGCTTTGATCACTTGGGAAAGCGCTATAAAAATGCAATTCATTATTATCATCGATTACTATATTTCACATTTTTCATTGTACCAAAGTGCTTCACAGGTCAGAGACAATACAATACAAAACAAGACAAAACAATACAATACATTGTCCTTCCTAGTCAATGCAATCATCTGAGTGTTTTCTGATAATACGATCATGTTCATCCCACAGAAGATTCCCGTTAGTACATCTCTCATGAGAAGTAGCGAGCACGTTGTTTTATGTTGCTGTTACGCCATAGGGGCAGAGAACCTCTTCCTTAGCCTATCCCAGATTCCCAGGAGCACGGTTATTGGTCAGCCTCTCCCCCCCCCCCCCCCCCCCCCCATCAGGAAGTGGTGGATGAGATATTCGTCTTGCGCACATGTGCTCCGTGCAGTATGTGTCATGCCCACATCCTGCCAAATGTGACTGTGAATCACAGAATGGAGAAAATGTCCCTTTTGACTTGACATTTTTCCTTTCAATCTATTGGCAGCGTTGTGGTCATTTTAGCCTCGGTACCAGGCTTTCATTTTTGTTTGGTGCAAAAATTGAAAGCCTGGAGGAACGCATTGGCCGCTCTGGTCTAAAAGTGCAGTCAACCCTCCCGGGTGGGCGTCGCTCCAAATGATGTGACGTAGCGCTGCACTAGGGGGAGAGGAGGGGCCGGGGGTGACGGACAGATCGATGAGATCCAATCAGGGCGTGCGCAAATCTGAGCCGCGACCCGCCCCTCTAGACCAGAAACCTAACACGTTAGCTCAGGCTATGGTCTTACACACACACACACACACACACACACACACACACACACACACACACACACACACACACACACACACACACGCACACACACACGGGGGGAAATGTGCATACCAGGGATTTCTGAGGTTGGCCTGACCCAGATCCAGCATGTGCAGATGACACTCTCCCACTCATCAGCATACACACATGCATTGCACACACATACAGTACAGATGCAGGCATTCTCGCCTTCGCACGCACGCACGCAAAATGACTAGTGCACCATGGCTTGCACCATACGCTTTGACCTGTTTCATGCCACATGAGCTTCTGTACAGATGTAGTAAATCTCCATCACTTGGACTGGGACTCCTATAACATGCACTGGCGTTTGTGCTCTTGTCCTGCATAGATAAATAAGGTATACAGTCGCTGTGATTTCCCAAGGTGCCTCAGCAGAAGTCAGTCCCTTTTATGGCTGACATTCTCTGTAGGGTGCACATCCCTATTTATAACTCTTGAAACTGTCACAGTGGCAGAGAAACCTGAGATGGCTGCAGAGGGAAGGCGAGTGGAGGAGGCGGGGCCTAGGCACACAGATGGACGGGACCATGGCGAGTCTGTGTTTCTGCGTTAATTAGAACCCGTCATGTGAACAGCTGACGAGCACTACACTGCACTTGTTGAGTGAGCTGAGAATATGTGCAAATTGTGCACGCACACTGCTCGATTTATTGCATGGGTGTTGACATTGCAGAGTCACTCATTTCAGTTAACTAATCTCACAGGACACAGACAGAGGTTTTTTAAAAACTGGAAACCTTGTCTAACTCAATCACTGTACCCTCTGTATGAGTGGACGGCTGGCCTTCTTTAGCAATTAGCGCTGGTGGAGGCGGAGCCTGGAGCCACTGTTACCTTTTCATTTATAAAGCCATAATATACAGTTTATGTCTTGTGACTAATGGCAACTATCAGCTTTGTTTACAAAACAGTGCTTTGTTAAAATTGCTTACGGCTCATCTGGAATTTGTTTGTTTGCTTTCAGGAGCTTGAATGATTTATGATATTGATGATGACAACGACAACTATGATGATGATGACAAGCTAGGGATAAAATGATTGAGGACAATGATATAGCAATGTTTTGATGGCACATTTTCTGCAACAGACAAATGTTACTTATGTAATTAGTCTGTGATCATTTCTTTTATTAAACTTACAGGTTCTTTCATTTAAAATTGCAGCACTAATGTCACAGTAATGTATTTTGCGTGGTGCTTAATAATCAGGTAATCTTTTTCCTGTCTGACTGTAACTTTGTACTTTGTACTGTAACTTTGCACTTCTGATGAATTGCAAATGGAGAACCTTCTGGTTTCATCCGATTCCTCGTAGAAGTTTTTGTATTGACCTGTACCTTCGTTTGAACTGTGCCCAACTGCCCATTTTACTAACTGTGAATACAAAATTCAATCAATCAATGTCTTTTTCAAATCAGATTCTTGCTTTTTTTACAGTTACGGTTAGATCACTCGGTACAGAGAACTGATTTTACTTCTGTATTGTGAATAAGTATGTAGCCCTTGCACTTGTTGGTATATGGATATATATGTGGATATATCATAGATATATTTTGGATCCTTTTGTACCAGTGTTTTGTAATTCTACCTACTCCTTATTGTGTTCTCATATCAGTAGAGAGTCGAGGAAGCACACAGCCACGCCTGTTCTCCAGTCCACATACGCATTATGATAATAACCAGTTGGCTAAAAACCTACAGCATAAGCCCAGCCTGGCTGCGAGAGTGACTTCAGCCTCCGAGAGCCACCACATTTCCTTCCATTTTGGATGGTTCTGAGTTGACCCAACTTTCTTTCTTCCATTCCTTTCATCTTCTCAACGCATGGTCCTGGAATTCAATTTCCAGAACCTCTCTTGTTCAGATTCTGTCAGTAGTAAACTTTAGTTTAGCACATCGAGCAGCCAGTCCTGCACTTCCTTGTCACCCCCTTTGCTACAATATTGGTCTACAATAATGTATTTTCTCCTTCGGAGGCAACCACACATCTTGTTGTTCGGGTGTAGTTTATGCGTCATCGTAACAGATGGGGCCTATAATTCACATCACGTTATCCTGACGATAATAGTATTCTACTATGCACGCTTCGGCTTTAACCACCCTACTTAACCAGCCCTACTACAGTTATTTGACTGGGGTCCCTCTGAGCCAGGGGTCTATACTTGGTCCCCTCCTTTTTTCCTCTCCACCAAAAGTAGAATTTTGTCTACTCTGGGACAGTTATTTTTCAGCTATAATGACAAAGTAGGGATGCCAAGTTGAACGTGGTCTTGTTGGCTGCTTGTATGGCAAAATACTAGAAGGGGGCAGTTGGTGAGAGGCCCAGTGGTAACCTGTGATCAGTGAGTGTTTGCACGGGCCCATGGAGCATGTCACGCCCCATCTGCCCACCATTAGCCAAGGCTTTGAACCCCTAATCTGATGAACTACCTCAGCATCTCTACTCAGTATTGTTTTATTAATGCTACTCCCCCCCCCCCCCCCCCCTGCCCATTTGTCTCTGTCCTTTGTCTCCCCTACTCATTTTATTATTTGTTTCTCTGTCGTAATGGATGTAGTGCTCTGCTTTCACTCTCTCATCGTCCTCCAGCCTTCCTTTTCCCGGTAGAACTTTCTACACAGTAAAACCATCTGTGCTCATTTTCACTTTTATAACTCCATTGTACACTCAGTTCAATTAACAATAGGGATTTTAATGTTTAGCACTGCCTTCCAAAGGTCATTGTGGAAGTGTGCTGTGCAATTTGTTTGCCCTTTCTCCTCCTGCCTCCTCCTGTGTCACCTCTCACACCCTGTCCCTTCCCGTGTCATGTGGCTTCATAGCTCTGTGTCTCTAGTGTGTGTGACAGAGAACAGGAGAAGGACTCTCAGAGAAGCAGCAGCTGAACAGCCAAACGCAGTGATGAGGGTCACCAAGTGTGAAAACAAAGTCAAAGCAGGAATGAAAACAGGATGTGTTTTTGTTTTTGTTTTTTGGCTCTATGTAAACTCACCCCCCCCCCCCCCCCTTCCTCAATGACTGAGGGGCATCGGACTTATGATGATTATCTCGGGAGATAGAAATCAACAGATCCTCTGCATGTGATGTGCTACTGAATGTTTGTGGCCATTGATTTGGCTGCTGATATTATTTTACATGGCTGGCCCAGACCCAGCCACAAAAAAGTATGGAATCCAAATTGTAATGTCACCACAGTTTATTTTTTATACATGCCTGTTAAAAAGGGGTATATATTATTAAATTATGGTATTTTTGTTCTTCTTAGCCAAAGCCTTATTATGTGGCATGCGCCTGGACCACGTGGCCAGCGGGTGACCCACCTGGGCACCGCTGTTGTGTTGGGTGGGGATATTGGCTAAGATTAGTGCTTACACCGCTAATATAATAGGCGGATTACAAGATTATCCCTATTGATTTGTAATTCCACAACCTTCCCTCTAGAATCTAGATCTAGAATAATCCTTAGCCTAGGCCAAAAGGTAATGTAGCTTTTCACAGTTATGGTTTTGTTTCACTTTAAAACCTCATCAGTCGGTTCAAACGGCTTTGGCACAGCTGTGTTTAGGTAGCAGGTGAGCCTTTAATATACGGGGTATACACATGCTTTTTCGCAAATAAAAAAACATGTCGTGACCATGTGGTGCATGAATATCTGTTAAATGTGTAGCTGTGTAGTCATTCTGGGTGTCTGAGGTGTAAACCGATTTTAGGAAAAGACTGGCTTGTGTAATACATCGGATCAAACACATGCACTCAGTGTAAGGTGTACACTGTACAGCATCTGGCAGCTTTCATTCTATCTAGCAGCTTAACAGAACAGTGTGAATGCGATGAGTTGTTAATGTAATGGTGGATAACAGGCTGTGAGTGTTGGGCTAATGATAGTCTTGCGTTGCCAGACTGTTGTCTCTCGCAATTTCCAATTTTCCATCATATATAGCATTCGGAGATCGTGGAATAGTTGTCTGGATACGCGAGACTAGGCTAATGATGCTAGTGAAGGCGTTCCGTTTAAACAACTTAATACTTTTCCATATACAAATCCACAGAGGGGTGCCCTGGGTGCAGCCATTACTGATGTGTACCATTAAGCCCAGCTTCACACCTCAGCACTGATTCACCTGGTCTACAGGGCACTGCTCCATGGATTTGTCTCTACAGTACTTTGTAGTAGTTTTTTTTTTTTTTTTTTATAAATTGTACATTTACACAGGCTGCCTGGGTTAAAGAGGGACAAGAAAAGCAAGGGCGAGGGAGATAAAAAAGGTAACGGTAGCCATTGTTTTCAAGCATCACCTTGCTGATTGTTTTGAAAAGAAAATATATCAACATGGATAGAGATGGAGAGAAATGGGACCAAAACATTAGTCAAATATTAGTCTGCCCACAGCTGTGTGTGACTGTGGCAGGGTATTAAAATCTGTGCTGTCTGTCTCTTTGTGTGTGTTTGTAACTTGAACAAGGTAACTTGAAAAAGATGTTCACAAAACCTGGTGGGAATGTTCAGTAGGCTGCTCAAAAAAAAGAAGAAGAAAAAAAGGTTTTGATCGAACCGGCACATACAAGGTCAATGTCAAAATCCAAGAATAGATGGATTTATCAAACAAAAGAGCAGCAGGCTGCCACAAAGAGATGATTAAGATGAAAGGAACAAGGTCACAATCAAGAGATGTACTCTTTAAGTATTGCTCGGCAGTTATCACACATAATGCGTATTGTACGCCAGATGTAATTCCACGTGATCGTGGATAAAATATTAATCTTTTTCTTTTCTTCTCTGTCTTCCAGCTCTGCCCTTGCCTATTGAATCCCATACCATCCAGAATGAGGACAAGGTGCCAGCGAAGGAGCCTCTGACTCCCAATGACTCGGCTGTCGCAGACCTCTCTCCCAACACAGACTCCAGCCCCAAAACAGACCTCTCTACCAAGACAGACCCCTCCCCCAAGACAGATGCCAGGCCAACCACCCCTGGCACCAGCCCGCAGCCCAAAAAAGGTGCACTGCTAGCTATACACTTTGTTTGATTATGATATAGCTCTAGCCTCGACTAGTCTACACATGGTGTACATGGTGTGAGAAAACATTGGAAACCCCAGAGGTTCTGTTATTGCACTGAACATGAGACACACCTCATAATGTCATCTCTGTTCTAGGCATGTAGTATTACTTATTAGGCAAACATTGGGACAAAACTAGGCGAACATTTGTCAATAATAGCCAATCTACAAGCTCGGGTTCATGTTCCAACGTGATGATGAGATTTGGTGTTGAGGGAAAAAAGGACTGGGCCAAGTACAGACCCCTGGGGGACCCCAGTTAATGAAGTAATCTTTTATAGGGTTTAAGTGGTTAAAGCAGATAAAGAAATCATGCTTCATCTTCACATGTAGGATACACATAGCTGTTTAAATGAAGGTCAAGTCCTAAAAGGGCTCAGTTCCACAGATGGTGATGGCTGAGTGCCATACTCTCACTCTACGGTATATGTATGCAAAGAAGACAGGGTGTATAGTGCAGAGGAAGACTGATGGTGGTATAAGGAGGTGCAGAAGGAGAGGGGTGGGTCAACAATAATAAAAGACCTCCGGACCCAGAAGGGTTATTGTCAGTATCTTCAGATCGACCAGACTAAAGCGTAGCCGGGGCACGGGGAACTATTTGAATGTGGGGAAGGGGAAAAGACGGGTTGCCATGGAGATCGGGCTCCAAGGCTGCAGGGTGTGATTGGTTGAGAATTCATGACACACATACTACTACATAGCATGGAGAACCACAAAAGGAAGCATGCTCTGCAGGCAGGCAGGCATGCCGGTGGGGCGGACCCCGTTTTCTGCATAGCTCCGTCGCAGCCAATTGTTTTGCCCCACGACCACACTTAGAGAGAGAGACCTCATTTGCACAGCTGGATCATGACATGAAAAATCATCCCTGTTCATATGAACTATGAACGCGATGTATCAAAGTTATAGGAGATGGCACATTTATATAGAATTTCTTCCTACTCATTAGATGCCCTCAATATCAACTGTGTCATCAGTGTTTCTGATATGCAATTAATCTGATATTTCGCTTAAAAAAACAAGACGGCATCTGATAATGATGTGACGCCCGTGTCTAAACTAAAGCTATCGATGGCATGTTACTTGGTAGCAGTCTGTGAATGAATTGTTGGCTTCAGACAATGTAGTGCCAAAAGCAGTATTCACAACATTACAGTCTGCTCTGTGGTACACAAGTATGGTGTACCACACTCGTGCGAGTGTGTGCTCTGTGGTAACGAGTTGCACTGTAAATTTTCTATTTCTGAACATCGTAAATACAGTATAGCTGTAATTGTTCTATGTCTTTGGTGACATACTGTAACAGCCAGGCATACAGATAAACCCTGTACGTACTAACTAAACAGCACGGCCTCAGGCCACTCTGTAAAAAATTCACAGCAATGTTTGTTTAAGATAAGAGATTTAATTAAAAGCATCTTTTATTTATTTTCTCCCTACAGATGCGGTGAGCTCAGAGCAACGACAGAAGCTTGCCAAAGAGAGAAGGGAGGAGAGGGCCAGATATATTGGTAAGCCCACAGAGACCTGACTCAGTGTTGTCACTTTGTGCCGCGTTCACATTCTGACCGGTAGACACAGATGGCGATAATGTGTTGTTTTCTTTGCAATGCATGAATTTGTAGTCACTAACCTGGTACAGAATGTGCAGACTTCTATACTATTTCACTGCCTTCAACCTTTAGTTTAAAAGAAAAGAGCAACCGCACAAACTCGTAGCCACGATGCAATGGGAATTTCTTTAACCACTTAGAACCACTTTTCTACTGGGGTTTCAGTAGAGAACACCTGCTTGCTCAGGGGAGATATCGAATTTTCATCTTCAGGCAGTATCATTACATTTCTCAATAGAAGAGCAGGGTGACCAAATACAACAACTGTATGTTATATTAACATTCTCTATCATACAGATTAGTCAACATAATTGTATTCACAAAGTTATATGACTTTAAGCTCTATTGTATATTATTTGTACGCCGATCTACAAGCTCACAACACATTGCATTGTGAGCATGTAGGTCAGCTTTTTAGTCTGTTAATCTTCACTTATATTAAATGTGTAAAGTAGGAATACTTCAGGGTTTGATCTCACCACAATGTGTTGAAAAGTTGGTATTTGTGTAATCAATTCCCATTACCTCATGGCTACACATTTCTGTAACTGCTTTTTCCTTTTAAACTTGTGACCTTTTCACTGTGGTCGGCACCTCCTTAATACTGGTGTGCACTCCTTTTGACTGTCTTCAATCTGGCAACAGTGTCTCTCGTTCCTAGTGTCATGGGCTCTGCCCTTGGTGTGATCTTTGTTGACACCTTATATTGTTTCCCCTTGCATGGCTTCAGAACAGCAAACTCGAGTGCAAGGTAAGATGTCCCACTAAAACCTACCTACAGCATAATGCAGAAGTCATGCCATTTCAAATATCCTACCCGTGATCATGAATCTTTTCCCCTCCTATCTTGTCTGCGGTGAGGTCTAATTGTTTGCTTCCTTCCATTCATGAATTCTATTGATCTTCATCCTTCATAAAAGCCCCCCACTCTTCACAAGCTTTACTTAAATTGAGTTAACACAAACTTGTATAGTGCCATGCATTCCTGAAATTTAAAAAGTTCATAATTCCTTCACCATTTATTTAATCAATGTCACCAATCTTAATGTGCATGTACTGGCTCGTGATTATTATTATTATTATCATCATGGTTTGTTATTTATTTATTTATTTATACACTTTTAACTTTTATTTGCATTTGAAGATGAAAGCTGCTCTACTGTATGTAACATCCCTCTTCTACCTCGTATTTGAACTGTCCACTGTCCTGTGCAAGTCCTGACATTTTTAATATGGCTTTTATTAGAGCTTTATTAGTGCTTGCTCAGGGGATACATTTAATCTTGACCATCAGGTCAAAATTCATGTCGGATCCTGTGTCTAGGTGAGACATGACCTTTGACACAATCTAATTTGCCTCTTCTCTGGGGACTGTTAACTGCTTAACCAGAGTCCACCAGGGGTCTGTACTAGGCCCCCTCTACACCAAATATTTTTGCCGACCAGGCTATATAATATCTACAATCTAGCAACGCGTTGCAACACAACATGTTGTGAAATTGCAGATCTGGTTTTGTCCCCAATTATAGACGCTAGGGTTCATGTGGAAGCCAACAAGAGTCTTTATTCTGCTGAGATGTCCTACAGTGCCATAGGCAATTGGCATGCAAAATGGGTAGTCATTACCATGAACTGAGACCATTTCCTCTCAGACAGATTATATTTAATTACGTCTTTCATTAACATAATTAATGAAGAGTGCAGACCATGCCACACAATTGTTTAAGACTCACTCTACATATCTGAAATCTATCTCTATCTCTTGGGGCCAATTTTGATCTGTGTATTCCTATTCGTGCCTGAGGAAGGTCTACTAACTACACCACCAAAACGTTGCTTTACATACAATTGTACTCTTGACTGTGAAACTGGAGCGTGCGGCGTGGGCCTATCTTTTATTGTTGATATTGTTGCCCACACACTTGCCTCTAAACGTAATAATAATCTAGATGTGCGAAAGTTTTTCTACACAGGATCTATGTATTCTGAAAATAGCACAGATCCCTAAAACAAGTTTGAGCATTTCTGTTATCCAAGATACCATGAAATAATCTTTCTAGGTAAAACTATACATCTTTGTCAGATTGCAGATTGCAGAGGGTGCAGACCATTAGCGCAGACTCGGCTGCTTGCTTCATTAATTCATAAAATTAAACAAGGGTGTAGTCAGTGACAGCCACACAATGCTTGGTCCACTGACATATTGGGTCTGGCTTATTAACCAGGCTATTACTCATTTACAGCAGAATATACTGTATCAGCAACAGCTGCCTACCAACCATTCATATCCAATAGTTGTGAGTAATCTAGAGCACCCAGATTCAATTCAGATTCCATTCAGATTTGATTTAATTCAAATTTCATGTCTCACAACAACATCTTATACAACTCATCTAGGAGATCAGCATCCACGCTAACTTCTACACACAGCTTTAATCACTTACTGTAGTCCCATATACCTATAATGGCTCACAAGCTCACACGGCTATTTTCACAATGTTTGATTTTTGCTTTTGTAATTTTGACATTAAATGTCAAAATTACCAAAAATTTAAAAACACACCCATGTGAACTGAGCGGTGCAGGCTGTGTGTGTGTGTGTGTGTGTGTGTGTGTGTGTGTGTGTCAGACAGACAGACAGACAGACAGACATAGGGACACACATTGCCCTTCATTAGAGCTCAAAACCCCAAAGAAAGGTAAGGTCCATACACTGGATCATGCTCCTCCTCTTCATCAAAATGACAAAAACAAAAATCAAACATCTCTAAAAAAAAAAGAAGAAAACAAACTAGACTGCCACCCACCCTGCTGAACATGTGTTGTCCTGGAAGTGGTATATATGTGAAGCAAGCAGTGGAAAACAGGAAATGCCACTGTGTGAGAGATGTGGTGCATCTACCTCGGGGGGGGGGTTGAGCCCGTCCTGGCGGAGAGAGAGACACAGCTGCTCAACAGCATGCTGAGAATTTAAAGAAAGACGATTGATTGCCTTTTAATCGCGGTTGCTAGAAACGAGCCGTGGCAGTCAGACTGTGGCGCTATACGTTATCGGCCGGAGGGCACTGTAAAGCTCAGTGTGAAACGTCGTGTTTACTGTTCTCAGAACTCTGGGAGAGGATTACTGGGTAATAAACAGCGTGTCTCCCGTCTGTTATTTCCATTCCCACCCTGGTCCCAGTGTTGGCCTAATTGACACTTCGTCACATGAAGTAAATAGCAGATCTTCAAGCGAAAATCATGCATTTACGGTAGTTCCATTAAGTATGAAAAAAAAGCTTTAGTAATGTAAGTGCATCAAAGCCTTTGGAGAATTGTTCCGCGTCACATTTGAAGAATTGTAATACTCATTAGCCATGTTAATTATTCATTTGTAACTCTGAGAGTTTACACATGGAACCAAGTTGAATTCAATATACCCTTTAGACTCTAAAGTTTAGTTTATCAGTGTTCAAGTTCCAATTTTGTCTACTCATTTCTTTGTGACATCACTTCCAATTTCAAGCGTTTAATCTGTATCCTCTGTCTGAGTTCTTTATCCTGATTGGATAAAAGTGGTATCTTGACCTGAAAATACATCTTTAGTTTAATAAAGAGCTGGAGAGACATGATAGAGACTCTGTCACTGAACAAACACTACAGCAATACTACTATATTACTATCATAATATAGTGCTATTTAACACTTATTTTAACCAAAGAAAATCACTTACCCTACCTTTAACATCCTCAAAGTTTAATTAACACGGTGCAGGCAACATGCACAAGGCTCTGTGTGTAACTTTGTTACTTCTCTGTTCCTGTATGTGTGTTTTACTCATGTCCCTCTCTGTCTGGGTGACACCGTAGCGACTAAGAAGGCCCAGTGGCTGGAGAAGGAGGACAGGGCCCGACGCCTGAGGGAGAGCCAGCTGGAGGAGCGCAGGAGGAAGCTGGAGGAGCAGCGGCTGAAGTTAGAGAAACGCAGGTCCTTGCTGGAGGAGAAACAGAGGCAGAAACTGGAGAAGAACAAGGTGGGGGTTATATGGAACGGCGTTAGAGGTGTTTTGTTTTGAGAATGGGCATTTGGCAGGCATAGTCGAAGTGGCATTGTATTAGTGCTGGAGCCAGTATTTTTTAGGGTACTTTGATTCACTAGAGATGATATTCTAGCAAGAAATCTAACTTTCTGATTAACCTTTGATGTTTGATTACTTTATTAGACAGAAATGCAAACAGCAATAGCGTATAGTCAAACACTTGGGGCTCTAGTTTCGTCCATGCTAAACCCCTTATCCCTAAACTTCTTTGCCTTTTTTTTGCTATTTTGAAAAACTTTTTTGAATAGTTAAAATAGCCACTTCAGGCCTGGGCCATGGCGCAATGGTCCAGGCACCTTGGCTGGTAATCCAGTCTGGCAGTGTGCCGCGGGTTCGACTCCCGATCCCGACGGCCTTTACTGCATGTCTTCCCCCCCATCTCTCTCCCCATTTCCTGTCAGCCTACTGTTTGTCCCTCCATAAAAAATAAATAAAATGAAGGCGAAAGCCACAAAAAAACATTAAAAGGAAAAAAAGAAATAGCCACTTCAAACCGTAGCACTCGTTTTTGGTCCACCACGGGCTTCCCTGGGCTCAGGTAATTCAGGACCCTAATTGCATGACATCCAAGAGGCCAATAGCAAGAGGGGCCAACTTTGCTTTACTTCCCGTATCTGCGTGAGGTGGGCGGTAACATTATTAGGAGACGGGAAGAATGTTGGAGTCTATTCATTTCCAATGGGAGAGTGAACGTGAACACAGCTTATGATCCATTCCTTAGCTCCATGGTCACTGAACTGAAATACTGGACCCAATCATCACAACGCACACAATATTTACAAGATATTCATAGTAAAATGGCTTCTTTTAGCGAGACAAATCAGGAGAAAATCTACTTTGTTAATGACATTTCTTTATCCCAGCAACAAACTCTTGCGTGATTTGAGATGAGTCCGGAAGCCTCTCTCTGTCCATCTGCAATTTGACGGACAACACATAGGGGGCTCTGGCCCCATATTTAAGATGACAATATGTGAATATTAATAATATTCACATAACGTGAAATGAATGGACATATTCAAAGTGAAATAAAATGTGTGTTTAATAATATAATTTTCCATAACTGTCTTAGACTCTTTGTTGATTTGGGAAATAGGAATCATGACATTTGCCATAGAATGCTCTCAATGCTCATCCACATGACGTTGTCAGCCTGGGAGAGGGGAGGGGGGGGGGTGGGGTGGGGAGGTCGGGGAGAAGCAAACCACGCCTACTATATTTAGGAGACCATTTGTAGGCTTTGTGTACCATTTCGCCTATAGTGGCTCCAATGAAGTTCTTCATATATAAACCATCTTTGATGACATCATCTCTTGCTGTCCTATCACTTCTCTGTCCTGCTAAAATAAAAGGTGAAAAGGTTAGCCAATCAATCCATGCATGCTACTATGATGATAAATATCATGCAGCCGGTGTTGGGGGGGGGGCAAGTACCTATACACAATATTGTAACTGGATTGGGAAACATCCATTGTTTTACAATAGAAATCTTAAATAATCTTACACAACTAAGATCATATTTGAAAGGCCCTGTAGATGTGTCATGTATTGGTGCTGAATCTGGTCTGAGGTCTGAGTCAGAGAGGTGATTTTACATTGAGTCTCTGTGCTGTCTTTTCCCCTGCAGGAGAGATACGATGCAGCCATCAAGAGGTCAACAAAGAAGACGTGGGCAGAGATCCGCCAACAGAGATGGTCCTGGGCTGGCGGACTCAACCAGACCTCCCGCAGAGAAAGTGAGTCATGCTGGAACGCCGACCTCAAAGAACAACATACTGTAGAGCTTTAAGTTGGATGGGTTGCGTAGCGGTCCGTGTGCCCCGCCTCTTATAATGGAAAGCTCCGTTTTCAGGTTCAGTTCCCCCCGGTGTAGGTGTTACGCTGCGACATGCAGAAGAGTTGTTGAACCTTTTGTAAGTCAGCCTGGATGAGAATGTTAGTTGAATGCATAAAATGACGTAAATATAGAAGCAGCCAGGGTTAGTGCTGTTGATGTCAGACTCGTGGATCTGCCAAGAACTCTGTATCACGCAGCTGCATATCAGTGTCTGGATCATTACCACAACTCATGCAATTCAGGGAAATTACTGAGCTTCTTCTTATGTGCAGCTTGCCGTCATTAGGGAGTTGACTTAGTCAATACTTGGCTTTTTACCACTACCAATGAGTCAGGAAAAGTAATAGTGACACAGAATTGATAGTCTCTGGTCTCCCTAAAAGAAGCAGAAGGCTGAAGAGACACAGCTTGGCTGTCCAGTAGCAGTAACTATTTCAGCAATGGTGTTTTGAGTTTGCCAGGAACCTGTGAAATACAGTAGGCCCTCTGTTACTGTTACTTCTGTAACCTGTGATTATTATACCCATTCACACAATTACACAATCTTGTGTAACAGGAGCCTCTCTTGTGACACTGAGGTCTGACTTTTAGGAAGTGTGAATGAGCGTGTGTGTGTGTGTGTGTGTGTGTGTGTGTGTGTGTGTGTGTGTGTGTGTGTGTGTGTGTGTGTGTGTGTGTGTGTGTGTGTGTGTGTGTGTGTGTGTGTGTGTGCGTGTGCGTGTGCGTGTGTGCACACTTGAGTGAGTGAAGGAATGTGCCGATTTGGGCAAGAAATGGTCACCATCAGAAGTGAAAGTAGCCGTGGATAGTTTCACAGCTATAAGGTAGAACTGTACTGAATACCTCAACAACTCCTTTCCTAACCTCTCCTCATCGTGGTCCCCTGTAAAGATTTGTAGTGAACGACTTAGACAGTAGGGGGGGCGCCGTGAGATCCTACTTTTTTCCTCCAGGTGTGTCGTTTGCACAACAGTGTTGCAAGACCACTAATCTCAGCCATGCAGGGGCACAACCACGCCCTCCGCTCGCCCTTCCCTCAGCTGTTTCGCTAAATCCACGACTCCGCCCCGACAACTCGCGGCTCCGCCCTCCCCTCCCCTGCGGGCCGTCTTGTGAACAGTTGTTGTGTTCTGTTGCGTTCTCTCCGGTGCAGGCAGATGCTCGGCCTCCACAGTCAACTTGCCAAGACAGGTGGAGCCTGTCATTAACAGCAGGCTGTCCAAGTCCTCTGCCACGCTCTGGAACTCCCCCAGCCGAAGTAAGGACGACCGCACCGGCGTCAGTGTCCACCAGGCCTCTTCTCCCCACCCCTACCACTCCCCTCCCCCACCCTCCTTTCACCCCCCCAAACTGGTGTTTTGGTTTTGTTTTTATTATTATAATTATTCTAACTGTTGTTTCTGGTGGTCTGCCTGCCTGCCTGTGCTTGGTGACTGGTCATCTTACACCTTGCCCTCCTCCTCCTCCCCTCTCTCTCTCACACTCCCTGGTCTCCTATGCATCGTGGCTTATTTTTTGATTTCGTCGGTGGTTGTTGTCTTCTATGCATTTTCGATCAGTCTTGACATCAATAAACCATATTTTTGTGATGATTTTCCATGGGCTTATAAGGAACTGGTCATATCTTGCCACGACATCTTCTTTTTCCATGCTGTTAAGTTGTCCCTTTTATGTTACTGTTGATGGTATGCTGTGTTGGTGTTGGTGGTGGTGGGTATTATAGTGTGGGTGGAGTTTAACAGTTTTGATTATTTACAAAGCCTTATAATTACATTAGCTGAATGAACAGTGTTAAAAGTTATAAAAAGATATGCCACCTTTTGCATGGTTAGATGGTCTAAATCTAACTGTTCAAATATTTGAACATAAAAACGGTGTCACTCATTTCACCATAATTCTCCTAAGTTGCTACACATACTGTACATAGGCAGTGTTGTCATCATTTCAAATTTGTCACATCTCATATCATGCCTCATTATAGACCGAATCACCCACAGTGTAATCAGCAGTTTCACTTTTTACTACAATGGCTTCTCAGATTTTGTGCTTTGTCATCAGCACTCAAGATACTCTCTGATACCAAAGGAAAAGATGTAACAGAATGTTGTCAGCCGAAGGATAGCTCCTTCCAGAATGCATTTTTAGAATCCGATGAAGGTATCAGCTCGTGGTTCTGGCCTGGGAGGTAGTCCGCAGCAGGGCTTTGTTAGAGACAGACTTCCAGTCCACACACAGTGACTCTCAGTGCAGCGTCAACTTGCCGCATCGGAGGAGGTGAAGAGAAAATACCTCACTGTTGCCTAGCAACAGGGGGTAGTTGGGTTATCAGCCCAGTCATAAAACATGTTGTGTGTGGAAAAAGATCCATCCAGCACACAGCAAAGGTGACCCTGCCCCCCCTCCCATGCCATTATAGAACATGAGTCCGCCTGCATTCCGCTTATTTTGTCAGAGATTGTAACAGATTTAGTTATTCTTGGTGCTGTTATGATTGCACTATTATTCTATGTATACTGTATGTGTGTTGCTTCTATCACGCATATTGTTTTTGTCTTCTGCAGAGTAATGCTAGAGTGGGGAGGAGCTTGCTTCCTCTGAAACCATGACTCAGCTAATTCTGCTCACTTTCCCCTGCTGAAGAAAAAAAAACTACTGACAGTTTGATTGACATGATTAAGTGAGCCACACAGTCAAATTGACAGTGTTAATTTCACTCTGAGAGTGTAAGATTGTTCCAAATGGACCTGTAAATGATCGCTTACTGTGCATCTTTGTACAGCTTGCAGCAAATGTGAGTTCTAGATTTTGTTTGAGAGATAAGTAATCCACACACACCAATCTACCTGTACTCACCTCAAACCTGTATCTCAAAATGATGCAGCAGCAGAACATATATTTAAAGGGGTCACTTTTTCTAGAACCGCAGTCATCGTCACAAATGCTGCGTCCATCTCTTTTAGCCAGGGAGCCATGCAGTCACCCACAATTTGAGAGGACCTGTGATGTCATGACATTCTTTTAATGTGTGTCTTTGAGGGGTGCTAGCCCCTCCTATACACATGTTTAATGTTTGTCTTTAGTTCAATGTTTGTTTTGTAAACGGGAAAATTCACAAATGTGATGAAGTCAGCCCATTTGGGCAGATTTGGGCAAGTGGCTATGGCCGAATTTAGGCCAAGGATTTTTTTTTCGTGCAAAACTAATGCTTGGAATGGATTCAGAATCATGAAAACCCCCTAGTTTGACATGTCACATGCTACTTAAAGTATGATAAAATTTGGAAAATGTTGCCTTATATTGGTTGTCTATGCCCTACGGTGTGGTATACAAAAATGGCCATAACTTTTTTCGTGATGTTTCCGGCAGAGCAGACCTCTCATTCTGTGAAGTGAATAGAAAAAAAACACAAAAGTATGTCATGACATCACAGGTTGATCTCTATTCCTTGAGCTTTTGGGACTGTGGCTCCCCGGCTATGTGTTTTCTTCCCTCTTTGTGCAATCGTATATATCCTTTTGTATTCCACTGGCAAAACCAACCTTTCTGGGGCAGCAGAAAGAGACAATGGAATGGAGGCATGGGAAGGAAAACAAGGCAAGCAAACGTTTGAGAGGGCAGTCCTGTAGTGAAGCTAACCAGTGAGATACAATGGCATCAATAGTCCAGACTTGTAAAGTGTCAATGCTGCAAATAGAACTTGTAAACTTGAAAAAAGTGTAAACTTGTGTATTTTTTTTGGCCAAGTTTAATCCAAGAGACTTGGACTCACTAGAATGCTGCAATGCAGCCTGTCCTTGTTTCAGCTAATTGATCCATATCTCCTCTAAATTATATTCCTTGTGGGAGTTTCAGAGTCTGGGCTTACATACCATATAATTTAGTTCTCTCTCTCTCTCTCTCTCTCTACTTCCTAGTGTTTTACAATCTACAGTAGTGTGATTTTATCTAATTAAATGTTGTATTTAATGGATGCGGTGAAGGCCTCCAACTGAAAAAAGCAACATTGTTCTCTGACACTGCTTGTTCCACTTGCTGTTCATGAGAGTGTGTTTGTTTGTCTTACTTCGCCCCTCATTGCAATGCACCTGATACATCTTGCTGTGGTGGAACGTCATATGTGTTGTTTAGTCCTCATCATATGACTCACAATAACAGTAAAGACTGTTAGATTATGCACCATATGATAGCAAAATGTGTTGAGGGCATAGAAGCGAGCCTTATGGCGTGTTCATGCCAAGTGGCCTACCTCAGAGTGTTCAAGAGGTCGTAACAAAATGCACACCCAAAATAAATTAGTGTTTGTTTGCCAGCTTTTAACAACACAACCTTATCTTATCTTGCTGTATTTATTGCATAAGCAGGTCACAGCACTATCTCTGAAAAGTCTGAACTCTGAGAAAGTCCCAATTTTCCGACCAGGATTTATCAGTTGGAGGGCCGATCATGTTGATTTGTCCTACATGGAAATCAGAAACTTTTCTGTTCCCACTTGGCATGAAGGCACCCTTACTCATAGCATCTCAAACAACTGACAGATGATTTATACTTCACCGTACAAACTGCGTCACAGGCCAAGTTATTTTTGGTGAGAGACACAGCTGTACGTCAAAGTAGAAATTTGCACTAATCCTGAACTGATCTATTAAACGGGCCATTGCGTTGAATATGAGTGGGATCGATTTGGGGGCGCGAGGTGGCTTGGCTTTTGGTGAAATGGCTTTGAGTGGTAAGTAACAAGAATTAACGTGGCCTGGATTTGTTCTTGTGTGGTGGTGTTGCAGTTGTCGAATGCGCAATGTGAACGAACTATTGTGTGCTATTCATTCATCGAATGGAGAGTCTTGATGTCTGTCAAAGAGTGAGTGGGTGTTTGTCTGAGTGTGCATGGCCACACACTGTCAAAGAGTGAGTGGGTGTTTGTCTGAGTGTGCATGGCCACACACTGGTCAGAGTGTGGAGCCAGACTGTGTTCACAGAGTGTCTGGGGGTATGAGTGTTGAAGTTCTTGTCGATCAGGAACAACACAATTGTGTCGATGTCCTCAGGACTGTGTGCGACTGTGTGTGTGTGTGGGGGGTATCCATGAGTGTGTGTTTTGTTTGCAAGAATGCGTGTTTAAACGTATGTGTATTGTGTACATGCACACATACTGTACACACAGACCGAGCTGTGGTGTGCGACAGCGACTTGGTACTGACAGCGCCCTCTTGTGTCAGCCCGCAGTCTGCGTCTGAGCCCGTGGGAGAGCAAGATTGTCGAGCGCCTCATGACTCCCACCCTGTCCTTCCTGGCCCGTAGCCGCAGTGCCGCCACCCTCCTCAACAGCAGTGACTCGCGTGAGTGTGACCCCCTTTCTAGCTCTATTTATATTTTGTTTTCACCCGGCTATATCCACACTTTCCACCACAACTTTGTAGGTGGTTGAATTAAGCTCCACCACTTAAATCACGCAGGCATTTAGAAAGTGACGCTTACAATTCATCATACATATACCGGACAGTGCACTACTTTGCGGTGGTTTTACAAAGAGGCTTATGGTCACTCTCCTTGTTGTGATTGGGCCCGCGCCACGCACTCGTGCGTCCTCTATGTCTCCTGTATGTGCTGTTCAGACTCTCACCACTGCTCCCGCTCAGCCTCCGCCAGCCCTCTGACGGGCTGCTCCCACCACCACCCTCACCAGAACACCACAGAGCGCTGGAGAGTCTCCTCTGCCAGCACGCCAGACATCACCCAGCACCAACGCAGGCGGATCTCAACGCCGGTAGGACGCACCGTGCATGCATGCACACACAGGCCCCTTTTCCACCAAAATAACTCGCACACACACACACACACACACACACACACACACACACACACACACACACACTCTATTGAGGTATTTGCAGGTGTACTTATTTATTTACATGGTAAAGTGATTTCGTTTTTTGTTTTGTCACTAGATTGATAAGAAGAAGAAAGAGAAGAAAGACAAGGAGCGGGAGAATGAGAAGGAGAAGAATTCTCTCATCACAAAAGAGAAGGTGCCGACGAAGAAACCGTTGACCACACCCACCACCACCACCACTACACCCACCACTCCCAGATCCCGGCCGATGACCACCAGGTACTGTTTGGCATCAATACTGCAATATAGGAATAAACTGTTTTATTATGAGCCCAGAGGGCTGATCATTATTGTGACAATTATTATCATTTTATTTTTGTAATCTTTAAACAATATTTCGTATAGTACAACATTGTGTGTGTTACACACAGTAGCCTATAAGCAGCATAAGAGGAGAGGTTTCTGTCCTTGACCTTTATGTAGAAAACAGTCCAGTCATGAAATCTTCTGCCGCGTGTGTGTGTGTGTGTGTGTGTGTGTGTGTGTGTGTGTGTGTGTGTGTGTGTGTGTGTGTGTGTGTGTGTGTGTGTGTGTGTGTGTGTGTGTGTGTGTGTGTGTGTGTGTGTGTGTGTGTGTGTGTGTGTGTGTGTGTGTGTGTGTGTGTGTGTGTGTGTCACATGAGCGTACGCACACGAGCGAAGCAGGCTGAGAGACAGAGACAGGGATGAGGCCAGGGGAGTGTGTGGGTTGCGTCTGGACCGGAGACTGGTTGGCAGAAACCTTGAAGGTTAAATGGCCAGTCTCACTGACAGGTGGTCCTAAAGTGAAATCATATACTGTCTCTACACCCACAGAGAGTTGGATGCTATAGACTAGAGTCTCCAGCCCAAGGCCCAGTCTGCCAAAAACAGGGCTGCGTGTTCGTAGGTGAACTCTTTAGACAGAAATGGGGTTTCCCTGACTAATGCCCAGGAGGAGAGTGATGGCTCCTTCCTCATCTCACATTTCACCTCCCCTGTTTCGGGAAATCATGAGACTGGACGACGTGGAGGCTCGGTGTTAGTTACTCACTAGGCTTGACCTAGTTATGGCCCTCGCTCACTGTTAAGCCCCCTACCTTTTGCTTTAGTTTGATGACCTTTGATGACCCTTTTCTCTCTTCCTTACCTGTCTCCTCTCCTCTCCAGCCTTAGCACCCCGAAGCGCAAAAACAGGCCCCCGTCACCTGCAGCCCCAAAAAGCAGGCCATTGTCCCCCTGCGTGCCGGCAGTAGCCTCCAACACCCCCGCGGGCAAGAAGACTCCTACTGGCACCAAGACCCGACCCAAACGGGCACAGACCCCTGTCAGAGTGCAGCCCCAGACGGTTACCGCGGTTGCCGTGGAAACGCACGACGGGCCCCAGCAGCCTGACACTCCTGTGGAGACAAAGGGTAAGTCTGAGTGCCAGGGGCACAGTATCCAAGCACCAAGGTGACTTATAGTTTTTGGCCGACATTCACCTGCCACATTTTATTCACATGTGATTACCACAGAGTGTCTGTGCCAGGCAGCAGCTGATTCTTTTTTTACACAGTCTGAGGTACTGGTTTTTAGATAATACCTAGAGCTGTTTTTCTTTTAGTTTGTATGGTAATTCATTATAATTGCATCCTGAGAAATTCAGGATGCATTATTAAAAACGTCTCATCTAGCAGTTATTCCGCACCTTGTGAAGTGGATATACGTACGTTCTCCCGTTATGGTGGAATAAAATATGTTGCAATTATCCCCGAACCTGTGGTTCATTATGTGGCTTTAGAAACGGAGATCTGTCTCATGTCCTGTCCTTCCTTTTCCTGCATACAGGCTCTGATAATGTTCCTGCTATCGTGGTGTCTGCTGCACCAGTCACTCCACCCTCCATAAGCCCGCCAGTTGTAGCGGCACCCTCCCCCCCTGTGCAGAGCGGTGAGTCGGCCGCCTCAACTGCCCCTCCTGCCCCTCCTACCCCTCCTACCTCTCCTGCCAATCCTTCCCCTCCTGCCCCAGCTACCTCTCCTGCCAATCCTGCCCCAGCTATCGATGATACTCCTGCGGCGGCTACCACCACCACCACTCCCACTACACCCTCTACACCTGCGACCACTGCTGCTGCCACTACTCCAGCAGCTGCTGCTCCAGCCAGTAGGCCATCAGCTGCCACTAATGACCCAGAGGAGGCAGGCCGCGTCCTGGCTGAGAAGCGTAGGCCATCAGCTGGCACTAATGACGCAGGGGAGGCAGGCCGCGTCCTGGCTGAGAAGCGCAGGCAGGCCCGCGAGCAGCGTGAGAGAGAGGAGCAGGAACGTTTGGAGCAGGAGAACAGGAACAAGTAAGCTTAGCCACGTCAGCAGAGTATTGTGTTGTTCTGTCTGTTGTGTTGTGTTGCTCCCTACCAGGTCGTAGGTTCAAGCAAACACACGCCAAGTCAAGTGATATTCTCAATTATCCCTCATTTAAACCTGTGATTACCAACCTTTTCTAAGACTGTATGAACTATGAATGTATCACTTGTACACTCTCAGAGATACAGATCTTTAACTCATCATGGACCGCTGGGGGACCAGAACCACTAATAAACTATGGGAAAGAAACACCTTTGTGCAGACCAATGCAGTAACCAATTTCCCACTGAATTATAATCTTTTGATTATATCATTTGACATAATGATCCTGATTATTGATCCATTCATTTATATGACCATGAAAGTGTCATTATTTCTAAAAGCTAGCATATGGTTGGTCGCAGTGAATGCAACACTAGCACTCATGCTACATACTGTGTGTAACAAAGACCCCCTCACCTCACTGCAGGATCCTGCGGGAGGAAGCGAAGGTGCGGGAGGCAGAGGAGAGGAAGCGCAGAGAGGAGGAGGCGCGCCTCATGGCCGAACAGCAGAAACTGAGAGACGAGGCCCAGTGCATTCAGGAGGAGAAGGAGGCACAAGAGAGAGCCAGGGCCGACCAGGAAGAGAACGACAAGCTGCAGAAACAGGTCAGCCGGATCAGTTTTGTGCCGTGCATTCTGAGAGTGGTACTATTCTCAAGGAATTTATGCTTTATCGTATTGACGCTTCTCCGTGTTTCCTACCCGATTTCGCACCAGTGAGGGGAGGGAGGGGTTAGCCCACACCGTATTCGCCGCAGTCAGCACACACAGAAGTCAAGACAGACATCTGTGGAACGTGAAGCACAACGGACCTGCGCTTATGACTAAAACAACACAAATAAAAACTTCAGCCAAAACAGAAGCCCAACACAAGGATAAAGGAAACATTCAGTCCAAATGTCCAGTTTGCTGGAAACTTCAAATTTCTCTAACTAAACTTTCACGACAGTCAATATAAGTAAAATAATATAGGCAGCCTTTCCATAGGAGTATCTTTTTATACTTTTCCAAGAAGAATACAGCCAGTAGTATTAAGTTATGTAATATTATCGTTAAGTTATGTAATATTATCGTGGCTATAGGCTATTATGGGAAATGTACGGTACACTAACTCATTTACATGATCAGAGAAGGTTTTCATTCTGGATGAAATCCAAAAATGGTTTAATCTAATGGATAAATGGATGATCAAATGCAGGAGTTTTGACAATTCAACTAACTGTAACTAGGGCCGTCACCTTGCCCCCCCCCCCAACACCACCCCTCCCTCCCCTCACTGGTGCGAAATCGGGTAGGAAAAACGGGGGTATTGACAGTGATATATATGTTTACATCAACTACCTTGACTCACCCGCAAAGTCAGTCAACCTTTCTACCATCTGGTTCGATTTATACATGGGTTGGGGGGTGGAGTATAGTTGTGTGAGCCGTAACGTTAGGCCTCAGTCTGACTAACTCACAGCCCCCGACTTTCTGGCATCTGGGCAGATTAACGAAGGAGAATATGTGCTGTCAAAGAGGATGTGTGTCATCGTGCGAGCCCCGACAGTCGGAGGCTGTCTTGTCCAGCCGGGCCAGATGCCAGCTGGTGACCTCCATAGTAGCGTTAGCCCAGCATTTAGCAATGGGCTGAGAGAGCCATTGTGACTGTTGGCCTCAGTGACAGCTCTGTGCTGCCTCTTGTCTAGGCTTGGCATTGGAATGGGATGACAGCGTTATAGGGAGAGACTATGTCACTTCATGCCTGAAGTGTTCAGCTATGCTTCATGGCCTGCATGCTCGCTCTTGCCCTCCAGGGATTTGCCCCGGTTCAATTGGCCAGTTGTTTAGCGCTTATGGTGCCTGTGCCTGTATGGCTTTGTATTTTTAGCTCTTGGTTTAGCTCAAGGGGTAAACCCCCTTTGCTGGAATTATGGTCCCAATAATGTAATAAATGAATAATAAAGTATGGTATGTTTGTACTGTTTCTAAAATACCTAGCCCTCGCTGCACTTGCAGCCAATAGCATTCATTTCCTTGGTGGAAGATGGCGTATTTGAAATCACTTTGACGCCACTTTGTCCATTATTTTTTACGGTCTATGGTTAATTATAGTATTGTGTCCTTGTGAATGAAAGGCCTTTGAAACTTGTGTGGTGTTGTTTAAATGTTATTTGAAGCATTCTTTCTGCCTAGACTAGAGTAGACAAAAGGTATAAATTCTGTTTGTTTTGCTAATGATAGATGATATTTACATGTATGACATATCATTGTTTTCATCCCTGTGCTCATCACATCTGTTTAGTTGCCACCAGTGAGTCTAAACACGCAGTGAGCTATGTAATGGAATCATTTAAGGAACATACTGTATCAACTTTTGCCTGAAGGCAGCAGACTACTACTAAAGCAAGCATGTGCTGCCACCTGGTGTTTTTAAGTGCAAACTGACTTACCAGAAACTAAGTGCTAGCAGCTAGATAGTAAAATATGGCAAAGACGTTTAGGGATAAAGTAACATGTAAGATGCACACCAAGATAGGGCCAAAAGTTCCTTGCCCCAGACTCATGGTAAAGGTTACCATGACAACCAACCACCACTCTGACTCTGACACATCACTGGAAGGACACATCATTATTTTAAAATAAACAAAACAAAATAAACAGAAAAGGCAATTTGGTTCCAACAAAAAGTATCCAATTATATTTTTTTCTGAAAGGTTGATATAATGAACTTAAAATGTTCATTATGGGCCCAGGCCGTGGCGTAACGGTCTGGGCACCTGACTGGTAATCCAGTCACAGTGTGCCGCGGACTCCCGAGCCCGACACGGCCTTTACTGCATGTCATCCCCCATCTCTCTCCCGTTTCCTGTCAGCCTACTGTCTGTCCCTTCAAAAAAAGATATCTTAAAAAAAGATTCATTATGTCTTTGTTTCAGAGGGAAGAGGCTGAGTCCAAGGCTCGTGAGGAGACAGAGCGGCAGCGCCTGGAAAGAGACAAACATTTCCAGAAAGAAGAACAGGAGCGGCTGGAAAGGAAGAGGGTAAGGAAATTAATTATCTACAGAGTCCAGTCAGTAAACACATCTAGCTTGATCCAGTGTCATGACATCACTCTCTTGACAACAAACCAGTACGCACATACTACATGCTGACCACTCTCACGACATCAAACCAGTTCACACATACAGTACATGATCACTCAGTATACAAATGACATGTTGAATCATTGACGGCACCTCCACCCTCTCCCCCTGGACAGCGCCTTGAGGAGATTATGAAGAGGACCCGCCGTAAGAGCGATGCGGTTGATACGGTTGGTGTGATTTGATATTCTCTGAGAAACATGATTACTAGCTGGTTTCAATTGGTTCCGTTAAGAATCAAATGTAGAATTATCCTGTGAAAAGGAGACCACTGGAAACTGCCATTTCACGACAACGGTTTTTAGAATGTAGTACCTCAGAATGTAGTTGTCATGAATTATACCACAGCTAATTATGAACTTGCATTTTTGGTTTTGCTGCGAGGCATTCTTATAAATGTGAAATTCCACCAATTTCTCTCGATTTACATTTACCTGTAACCTCACAGTGGCCATCAGCCGCTGTGAGTAACAAAGCAGTTTTCACTTTCACGGTTGTGCTATACGATTCTTAGACTTTGTGCCAACTACTACAGAAACACCAGTGCCAGTAATGGTATAACACTCCATTTTATGTACTATATGCTCAGATTACATTGGAATAAATCATCGTATGTTGTTTTTATCAATTGCAGAAGGATGCCAAGGCTTCTCCACAGGTCAATGGCAAGGACACAAACATCAATCAAGGTATGTTTTTCTCAGTTGATAAGTGTGCTTTTGTCTTGGTACTGTAGTGTCGATGACTTGAAAACCATCTCAACACCAGTAATGTTGCCTATTAGTAATGACAGAGTCCACACATTGCACATTGCGTTACATAATTACCAATTATTATTATACTAAAACCATTAATTCCTTGCATATTCATATTCAACTTTCCTTCAGGACCTGTAAATCCGCAGGAGCCGGTGAGTAATAGCACAGCAGTCATCAGCCAATCACAAGGTGTCTCTGGCTCTGTCCTGAATGGTGTCCAGCCAGCCTCTCACCAGAACGGCCTCTCAGCCAATGGCCAGGCAGCCGACTTTGAGCAGATCATCAATCTGAACAGTGGAGGTAATCCCGGCCAACAGCCAAGTGGCAGGGGCACTGAGCCAATCTTGGCCTTTGAGGGAGGAGAGCCTTTCCTGATGAAAACAGGTCCAATGAAACCTCAGCATGTTGCAGGTACAGCCCCTGGATACACTACGTTATAGATTGTCTGTGCACTGTATATGTACTGTATAGCGAAAAAGAGCTCACTTCTAGAAATACGGTAGTATAATATGTTATACTTTTGAAAGGGAAGCTTCAAGCTTCAGGTGGTAGCCTCAGTGGTGGGAGAACTGTGCAGTTCAAAACAAAAAAAAATAGTTCCTAACATATGAACTAATATTTGAACACCAAATTATGTACAGTGTGGGTAATGCGATTTAATAAATTATGATTATTAGTTATGAATTATTCTCTCCAGAGAGCTGGATCCTCTGATTTATACTTATTTGCCTTCCAGTGTGGCTCACCGAACATAGCAATCTACAAGTTCACGGTGTGCTCTAGCACGATGTGTTGTAAGCTTGTAGATTGGCTATTTTCGGTGTGGGACACATGTGTGCAACTAAGTATAACTTTTCTCCTCTGTTTATGTCTCCACTCCCTTATCCCCTGTGCTTCCAGAGGTCCTGTGAGTCCTGACTGAGGCTTCCACTGAGGTGCATCTTTCTGACTCTGGTTGAGCTAAGAGATTTGTGCCCCCACACCGCAGAAGATTATAAGAAAGTGTGCCAAAACTAAAAAAAACTATGGACTGCTTGAGGTTCTCTGTGATATCTCCAAACTGCAGAGGATAAAACGGAGGAACATGACTCAAAAAGAAAAAAGAAGAGACTAAAAAAAAGGAACAAAAAAATTAAATCAAGCAAGTATTGTCTGTCTAAGAAGTCACTGTGTGTCATGGTGCAACATTTGATGAGTTTTACTGAAATGTCACATGGCAATTTATAGTGCACCTTAAACATGACTGACAGTGTAACACATTTTAGAAAATATAAGGAAATACATACTATTTGACAGTGGTTATTATTATTGTTGTTGTTATGATGTTGCTATTGTTATCTTAAGTTGAACAATGTGTGTGTTTGTTCTGTTTGTCTTGAATTATTGAGTTATTTAACTTGCGGAGCATTGTAAGGATTGACCACAGACAGTGTATGTAAATGTATAATGAATGAGCCTAGCTGCTAGGCCTCCTGCCATAGGGGATCTGTGGAATAAAGCTTTATGAAAGGGAGTTGGGGTTGTCTCTCTATCTCCATATTTATTAATATCTATTATACTGTATGTCTGGTTCTGAAATCCAGTCAACGTACATTGTGCATGCTATTTGTATACTTGCTCTCACATCTCACAGATTTTGATGGCGATAGCAAAATGATATATTTCTAATCAAAATTGCAAGAGTTTACAATATGCACTCCCATAATTCTGTAATCTTGGCTTTTTGATTTGCATACAATTCCTTGCTTCAGTACATAATGTTAATGTTCAGGCCCATCTCCAGAAGGTGGCAGTACTGTCTTTAAAACAAAATGGCAGTTCTGCCCTCATTAGTTTTCTGCTGCACTGAAGCCCAAGTTTACAATAAAACTGTAAATAACTATGAACGATATAAATAGAGGCGTTATTGCGACCGGAGGTCGCAGTTAACTATGAAACCTTGTGTTTTTGACACCTAACCCACAATCCCCGTCACTCACCTAACTAAAATCCCTGTTGCTCACCCCAGGCAAGCCCCCAGGTCATCGTGACATCAAGTGACGACAGCCCCCTGGTCACCCCAGGCAAGTGCCCAGGTCATCGTGACATCACGTGTCGTGACATCATCCCCCATATATGGTGCCCGCAGGTCATTGGGATTTATTGGTCAAAGTTCATCCCATGCCAAAGCGACCGCACGCGCCAGGCGGATACGCGCACACGCCGATCTGCCCCAGCAGTTCGACCTCCACACTCTCACGGAGGAGTCTACTCAATTAGAGAATGTAGAATGTAATTTCTGCATTGATGGCACCACATCAATAAATGCAGCATGGAATTGTGGGCAAAATCTTATCCAACGACATCAAAAAATGTTGGGTCTGAGAGGCAAAATCTCATCAAATGCTGGTCTGTGGCTCAAATGCTGAATACTGGGCCTTGATATGAAAAGGGTTGAAAACCACTGGTATATAGCCTATATTTCACCTAGCCTATATCTTGAGGGCATTAAAGACCTTCAGTAAGCCTCTTCTAGGTTATATAGTGCAAGGACTAACACCAAATGGTACAGAGAGCAAAGGCCACAAAGATTGTGTGAGACTTATAGATGCACTATCATATGTATCGTGCACTTTCACAGTTAAATATAATAAGCCTCGTGCTGAGACATTAATGTCATCGCTATGGCAACTCTTTCATAAACATAACTCATTACTACACAGTCCACCCTCTTTTGGTTACAGTGAATCTGTCGTATTGCTAGCATATCAAATGTCAGTGCAAGTCTGTAAGACAAATGTCTAATAAGATAAACTGGACATTGTTGAAATATGACCACTTTGACAGTGAAATGTGATTAGAGACAGAATCCCAGTGGGAAAACAGGCGGTGCTGTCTGCAGCATCTGTTTGCTCTGTTTTGGACAGATCTATGTAATGGGGTATAATTAGAAAGCTGGCCTGGCTCACCATACAATGCAAAGCTGCACACAAAGAAGAACAGGTTTGCTTCTGTACACATGGCCTCTACAACAATCGCCAATATGATTTACTTTGCAGCCTCAGGAGCGCTATACATGTAATGTATGGCTTCCCAATATCACTATACATTTTGTACTTCTCAGTTTCTACATTTTCCTGGTAACGCCGTAGTTTCTTTACCATCTCTTACACTCCACAGAGTCCACACCATGAGTTCTGCCTTGCAGAATACAATAGTGTAAGACTGTTGGTATGGTAATAGGGAACATCCTGTTGAACAACTTCCTATCCCTGTTCCTGGAAGGTCAGCATTTGTATAGTCAATTCATGGTTCTACGATATGAAAACTTCAGCCAGGTGTGATTTGGGCCTGCATTCCACATTACTCAAAGTGGTATGGGTAGTATCAGTGGGGTTTTGCCTTTTAAATGAGTAGACATTGAGGAGAGAGAGCTAAGTGATCATTGCTACCTTTTTTTTATTGGTTCTCTGTCAAATGTAGAAAATGCTACTATATAGCACAATGAATAGCACTGATGGCGAAACTGTATTCTGTACTAACACTAACCCTCACATGCCAAGCAAACTGATGATCTTGCCTGAATTATGATTTCAGCCTTTTGTTTGTTAAGATTCTGGTGATTTCAGTTTATAGCTATCATCATTGCTCATCATTCACATGGTGGGCATTTTGCGCTTAAGTGAAAAGGGCGGGTTGGCTGGGGTCTATGACTTCCTGATAAGCAAGTCTTTTGTGAAGTACTTACCGGTGTCTTGCATAAAGTCATTCATTTGTATGCATGCAAGGACCCGCTCCGCCCACTAATCATGAAGGTACAGTGTCTGAATACCATTGGACTGTGACAGTGACACTCAAAGCATAACCAAAAGAATCTTTGAGTGAGAAGGATCTAAATAATTCTGTTGAATTTCCTCCAAGAGGCCAGTCGCCAGTGGGGAGCTTTTCGTTTCACTTTTACTGCTACACAAGGTAAGGGATTGTCTGGTCTTTTTCTCTTTCTTTTTTCAGCACATTAGGCTTGAATGCCTGAAATAATGCCTGACCTAGTCTAAAGTCTAAAGGTTGCCTTTAACTATGTTTTAAATCTCAGTGTTGAAAGCTTGTTGGTGAATTTGGCTTCATAAACCCTATATTCGTTCATAAAGTAGGCCTATGTCCAAAGCTTTACAAGCAGGATTTGTATAACTAAAGACTACCACAGGGTATTCAAATTTGTAGGAAGAAGAAAATAGGTCAGAGACCGAGAGCATTGCTTTAAGCTGTGACTTCTATGCTTGCTTAAGAAAACAGTTAAATCAATGACACAGACAAACCTAATTTACTGTGAAATGTTGATGCTTTTCTTTATACATTGCAAACTTGCAAAGACAATAAGTAGGCTCAAATATGACTTTGCCCCTCATATATACAGGTTTAATGTTTGTTTTAAGTTCAATGTTTGTTTTTAAAACGCCATTGACACTAAAGAGAATTTAATGTTTGTTTTGTCTCAATGTTTGTTTTACATCATCATGTTGTAAGATGATAAGAGAGCCCCTCACTTCGTGTGATTCCCCCCCCCCATGTGTTGCTCTGGGTTGTTCTAGGATCTAGACCTGTTTTGCAAGAACTCAAATGAGGAAACCACAGTTTCACTGTTATCAACTGTAGCAGTGTAGGGGACTGATCTACATCTCCTTTGTCTCTGTCCTTGAAATGGCTTTTGTATCACAAGATTCACAACAGATGAGCCCTTGAAGACTTGCTTGTCAGGTTTTTCAGTATGGATGGTATGTTATGCAGAACACCCCTTATCAAGTTATCAGCATATGTGTTGTGACACAATAATTCTAGACAAATTAGTTTATGCAACCATGCCTCAACCCTGATGCTTATGCAAATGGTATGACATGTTATTACCATCACTAATACTGCAGTCACTCTGGCTCTAGCCTCGGAAACCCAGACGTTTTTATTTGTCTCTGGTGCAGACTGCAATACTGTTTTGAATAATGTAAACACAGGTGTCTTTAGACTGCTGGCATGCACAATTGTGACAGCAAGGTACTAAAGATGGCATTTAACAATACGAATCCCCCTCTTATTATTTCATTGGCTGGGGTCATATGCCAACAGAATGATACACAGCCTAATGACAAGATAAACAGCACGGCACGTGTAGTTCTAGGATCTTAAGTTCCCTCCCTGCTACAGCTTGACACGAAATTAGAACAATAGATAATGACATTATCTAATACTTCACTAAATGCATTTATCAGATTCTCAGATTTCATGTTGTAGGTAGGACCTACCCTGTAAGACCCAACGATGCTTCTCGGTAACATTTTTAATTTAATTAATTACTTTAAAAAAAATCTGTTCTTTTTTCACCTATACATCATCATTGATGTTCATTGTTTAGTCTTGCAATGCCATTGATCATGATATTTGCATATAAATACCCCCCACAGAGGCACAAACTACTTCAAAATCTCTGGATTTCTTTAAATCAAAATTTACCTATGACCTTTAATCTTTAACCCTGATAAAAATAACTAAAATCATGTAATACATATATGTGTGATCATTAGAATGTCTAGAACATGTATGATATCCACCGAATGTAAATTATTAATTTTTTAACATATTTTTTTACTACTAAGTCCTAGTAGTACAAAGTAGTAGTAAGGTTGAAATCTATTTTTTGCAAGTAGAAATATATCCGGGTCTTACAGGGTTAAAGTCATTAACTTCATGGTGGAGGCAACTATGTGGTGGCAATGTGAAACCACTGTAGATTGATTCCTACCAATAGAATGAATACTGGTATTTTGATTTTTGATATGTTGTTATTTCTTGTATATCATTTTGATATCACATTCTGTTTCTAATTGAAAGCTAACGCAACATCTAAACATAAACAACACTGAGGCTGAGATAACTATAATGCAAAGTAATGGCCAAATACTTTTGTATTTGGCTATCTGTATTGTGTCCACACAGGCCTAAAGCTTCCTTGACAGGTGCATGTGCTTTCTCACCCGCGCCTATCAGACACAGGCAGATGAGACAGACGGTGTTATGTGGATCAGATAAAAATAGTGTCCTGTGCTATAAATGAATATGAAGCTTCAGACTGTGTTGAAAAAAGTGCCATGCATTTGTGTGGAAAAGGGTGTAACAAAAGGTTTTTTGGGGTTTTTTACAAAGTTTTTGATTGATTGATCGAATACTTTATTTGACGATTTATCCAAGAAAGCCTATTGCTTGTTTCCATTTGGGTCCGTTGTACTCAATTCATCGAAACATTGAATGATAGACATATATACAATCCTATGCTAAAATAAACGAGTAGTATAAATATAAATATGTACAGTAATCAGCTCAGGTGGCGCGTGGGGGGGTTAGGCTTTGACATTTTACCAATTTACAATTTAGGCATTTAGCAGACGCTCTTAATCCAGAGCGATTTACATTAAGCAAGAACAAAAAAGCATGGGAATACATCACATAAAAAGCATTTATCATGAAACATGCGTAAGCTAAGAAAGTAACAGTGGAATAATGAAACTATACATATAAACTATACATATATACTATACTATGCTATGTACTATGACGTGCTATGACTACATACAATGCAATTATAGTGCTGTCTACATAACATGCTATAAGTCTGTATCAAATGCTATCTAAGTCTACAGAAATGCTGGGTAGGGTAAGTGCTATGGGCCATGATGGAGTCTGAAAAGGTGGGTTTTACCGGGGCCAGTTTATTTTCTTTGTTTTTATTTCAAAACCACCAAATAATGAATGAACAGAAATCAACTATAAATATAAATACAAGAAAACTAAAAACATAACAAAGACAACAAAAGAAACCCAAAGGTAAACAGAAAAACAGCTTGACATAAACTACAACAATACAGCATTTTTTCAAATTAAGTGTAAAGCAAAGCAGGAAAGAGCAGGAGACAGCCCTCGCTCACACCCCGAAGTTCCGGAGACCCCCAGCCCGCCACCAAGTGACTGGCCAGAGGCCGGGCCAGTTTCGAATTGCAGCCACCTGTTTTAGTGGTGATGAAAGGAAATGCAAATGCTGCAATGGCTAGTTTCTGACTGCATTTTAATTTAACCAAATGTCCTTCTGGTGAAGTGGTAGGCCTATCTAGTAAAAGCAAAGACAGAGGTCCTCAAACTCCTACTGCATGGACTCTTGGGCACTGTTCGACAGTTGCTGCTCCTATGGGTTCAATCTGGGAACCCAGCAGCATTCCTTTGATTTTGCAGCTGCTGGCTACGAAGTGCGAATATGTCTTGAGAGATTATGATGGGTTAATGGGCAAATTCCAGGTATCCCTATGTGCAATGTACTTTCCCAACAAACATTTAAATCCCTGATTGGTCAGGGGAGATATTGCTCAACCACTACTTGTCAACCAGACCAGTAGGCCTATGTGTCGTCATACACTAGAGGCCGAAACTAGGCCAGGTGACGGTCTATGTTTCTCAATGGAAGAGTAGGGAAGGGACTAAGGGAGACCAGTGGCGCATTAGAGCTATGGACCAGAGCTAAGCCATATCAAGAACCTGTGTCCAAGAATTTAGGATTTATTTGCTGCAGTTAGAGATTACTGAAAGGTGGCAGTCAGACTGGCTGTGGCAGTCAGACTGGCTGCACCAGCAGAGCATGGCTGCATTGGCTGTGCTCTGTGCTGCCGTGCGTGGAGATTAGATACTGAAATTTGACCCCTGCTGCTGCAGCTCTGCCTCACGGTGGGACTGCCTTTTTCGAGGAGCTTTTGCGCAGGTGGGCGTGGTTATATGCCTAAACCTAGTAACCCTGACCTTAACCTCACAAAAACTATGCCTAAAGTTTAAATGTAACCCTAACCTCACAAACACTATGGCTAAACCTAAACCCTACTCACAGAATAATCTGAGAATAATAACCTCAAAGCCACGCCCACCTTGGCGAAAGCTCTGCGAAAAAGGCAGTCCCGCCTCACGGTCACACGGCGTCTCGCGCGACTCACTCACTCCTCCTAGGCTCCTATCATAATTAGATCGATTGGTTGGTAGCAGCGTTAGCGAATGGTCGTTATCAAATTTTAACAAACAATACCATCCCCTGCGCCACGTGCAAACATGTATGCTTAGCGTGATTTGTTTTTGTTTTTGATTGAGTCACATTGTGACATCAATGCAGCTACCGAGCGGTGAACCGAACGAAGTTGGACCGTCCAGGCGTTTGTTTTCCGTGTTGCTAGCCAGTTGCTAGCTTAGCCGCGCGTCGCAAGCTAGTAGCAGCAGGTTTCGAGCTAGCTCGCTAACGGGATATTGTTCTTTCAGATCAAACCAGGAAGCAAAGGAAGGAGGTTGCGTAGCTCCACTTTAGCCTCGTCTCAACCACCGACGGACGCGGAGAAAAGACCACGGTGAAACGGTATGTATATGACCACTGGCCGTGGAGTTAATGGTGAATAGTGAGTGACCACTAGCTTATTATTGTGTCCAAGTGTGTCTCGAGTAGGTGCGTTGAACTACGTGGTGGTGGTCAAGCTATAATTTAGTGCTGCTAACTTCAACGTTATCGAGAGTCTTACTTGTAACGTGTGTTTTAAATAGAAAATGAACGCTTCTACCCAGCTCGTGAATGATTGAAAATTGTATTAACAGTTTGTAGAATGGGTAGTTCAAGTAAAGTGCAGGTCAATACAACATCTGCTAAGAGTTGTTTGCATAAGGGTCCCCCATTTTCAATTAATTGAACATTTAAACTAAATGCATACAGATATACACTTTATGCAATAAAGGAATTAATCATATACACGGTTAGAAAATAATGATGTCGTGTTTACTGGGTGGCAGCTGTTACATCTCTTGGGTGCATTAATTAAAAACATGGTTTCTCTAGTCATCAAAACAAAATGTAATGAGTGTCTTGTGTGTTCTCTTTCCTCTGCCTTCCCCCACTCTCTAGTTCTCTCTCTCTCACACACACACACACACACACACACACACACACACACACACACACACACACACACACACACACACACACACACACACACACTGTGAGGAGGGGGGGGGGGTATGGCATACAAGATTTAAGATTACACTAGATACATTTTGTTTTGAGAATCTGGCTTCACCTTAGTGTGTCAGTTTAAATGCCTGTTTATACCACAAACTGCAACAAATGCTGCCTTTAATATATACAGTCTGGGTTGATACTCAGTCTCTTGAACAACAAATACAATGTGTCTCCCTTTGATTGGACCCCAGTCCACATTGGCAAACATCAGCTCATATACCAATCTGGCTTGTTTTCAAAGTAAACAAACTGACACAGTTACTGGATGGATGAGTGCACATCCACAATGGGCCTGATAAGTTAGCCCAGATGAACATTGCATACCCATACTCACCTACCATAAAGGACCATAAAGTCAGATATTATGTGTTATTTGTGACTTCCTGCATACGGTGTGCGTTGCTTTTCTGGAACCAACCATACATGCTTGTAGCCTAGCTATCTCACGTTCCTATCTCCATTAAGACTTTGCTAGAATTATGCACCGAAAACCACATCCTCTGTAAAAACAAAAATGCATAGCAAGGATGCACTTGTACACTGTCCAGTTGTCTTTGGCTATGTCATTGTGGCTGTCCACTGAATGATTATGGTGAATAGAAAGATTCATAGAGCTTTATTGGTCCAGCAGATTTAAAAAATGTTTAGGCTTTTATGCCTTTATTGATAGGACAGTAGACTGACAGGAAAATGGGGAGTGACGCGGAGCAACGGTCTCAGGATTCGAACCCACAACATGCTGTCAGGTTCCCTGCTACGCCAGCGGCATGGGCCCTGCAGGGAAAATTCAGTCACCAGAGGCAGCACAGCATAATAGATGCAGTAAAAGAAAAGAATAGATCATATGACTTTCTGGGATTTTGGGCTTAAATGTCTGGCCTGTGAGACTGACCTGCTGCAATCCTAACCCATTTAATTGGAATAATCTGGTGAAATATTACGTTGTCCCATTTCCTTTTTATTTATTTATCAAAGAATGGCTGGTGGAACTGCCAGTTTGTGCAATGACATTTTCTTGTTCTGGGTGGCAAGGACCATGTCATGTGATTGTCTCGCCTCTTTTTGCCCTCAGTTCAGTGACCACACTACACCCTATAAAAAAAGTATTTGGGAAACAGTGAAAAATGCACAGACATGGTACACTAATTAGTAATGACTTATTCAGTACATGTATGTGAATAGTACGGCACAGCTTCGATAATGAGGGCAACGGTAAGCATGCAAATATGCATGCAGACTTTTAGGGCCTTTATGCATCTAATAATTAACCTAGCTCTTCTTGATGGATGCATTTATTGTGCACCACTCCCTCTTCATTGTTGAATTTTTGCAGACGTGACTTATAGAGTAAAACATACATCTTGACTTTTTCAAACAAAGGTGCTATTTTCATTCTATTTCTTCTATTATAACAAAAGTTTAAAATCTTTTATTAGAAAAGCATGTCTTTAACCCATTCTGGGCGGGGTTCCCTATTTGTACCTTACCCCCTCAGGCCGGGAACCCATATTTGGGTTCTGTACAGTATGTACAGTATTCAAAAATGTAAAAATTTTGATTCTGCTATATCAATATTTGAAGTTTTTCAGAAACCTTAGGTCAGGATTTAGAGGCGTTTTTAGAATCGGCCTTAGGCCTGAATGGGTTAAACAACGGCTATGTAGGCTCCCACGATCTTATTTTAATTCAGCCGAAAGCCCGAAACATACATTTTGTAACCGCGATCAAAAACGCTTTAGTTATGGGCCGTGAATAAAGCTTGTTTTGACCAAAAATGCAATCGGGGGGGAAAATAATCTGAGATGAAATGCATTTGAAAAAATATGTTTACATGAAGGCAGACTTTTTCACATCAGTTTAATTTGCTGTTTACTCTGTTGCCTAGCAACCAAGAGCTATTCGTAGGTAGTGAAGAGCGCCATCTAACTTAATAAATTATACAAAATTACGTATTTTTCATCATTTGGCAATGTGGACTTCAGAGCTTTCTGACGTATTTTTTCATCATTGGTACAGAAATGAGTCAAATCTTGGATTTGGTAAATGTCCAGCATGGTTTTCACGGTTTGTTGACTTATGGTTGGATTAATATTTCCCAGAATGATGTTTTGTTACCAGACTAGTGAAATGGAACACACAGGCCATTTGAGCTCTGACCCATTGACACGCCTGACCCCATTTGTGCCATTTCTTTTCCACTGTCAGTATTTGCTCAACTGAAGAGTCACCCGACTCATATAGTGGTAATGTGTTTTGCCACATTTACAAATCTTTGCGTAATGGAAGACTGGGAATGCTGTCTGTCGGTTACTGTTTAAATGCATTCCTAAATATGGATGCTAGATTTGACCCCTTGACTACCCACTGGATCCCATTATGAGTCTTGGTCTGCAGACTTTGTACCGGTCCTGCATTAATGGTATTGATGCAAGTCCTTCAACCTTCTCAAACTACGTTGAATGTGTTCCCCTTACAACACACTTTAGCTAAAGTATGGAGACTTTCCTCAAGTATCATTTTACATTTAGGAATTAATCTGGTGATCTTATCAAATGTGGATGAGTGCAGCACTAGAATATGTGTCCGTTTTCACATTACAAGCAATTGAGATGTAAGGAGTTGGAGTCAATATACGAGTCTGGTTGTTACTTGATTTCTATTGTTACTACATTGTTTCTGTCTGAAGTGGACCATGCCAGCCAGCTTTCATTGTTCTCTAGCTAGCACAATGCATATTGCTCACTGTCTGTTTTTTCTACCTTCTGTATTGCTCTTACTCTTAAGATGTGTTAAAGATGGCGTATTGCTCATGCATTGTTTTAATGGTGAGCCTGTGTGTTGCTGCTAATCCTCACTTAGGTTTCGATGCCGTTCTTCTCTTTGCACATTGGGACTGTTGGTGTCAGGGTTAAAAGCAGAGCGGAAGTCTTGATGACTGCAGACAAGGTGTTAGGCAATTTCACCAGGCACAAGCAGCTCTAGATTTGTAAGGCTGTTAGCATTTTAGGATGATGTGGTTTTCTTTTGGTCGCTCCGGAAGCATTAAGTGCGTTCACTGACTGCGTTGGTGTACACACAAACTGCCGCTAATTTATTAACCTGTTAACTCAATTAACGGCCTCTACTTCCTTGTTTCATTGACAGGAGAATTGTTGAGAATTGACAACCGTCACAGCAGAGATGTCAAAGGCCCCGGGTTCTCCAGGTCCTCCTAGGTCCCGTTCTAGATCAAGGTCCCGCTCCAGATCAAGGTCTTATTCGCGATCTCGATCCAGAACCCGTTCCCGATCAAGATCCAGAAAACATCGCTACAGGTAATGTAATGTCAGCCTTGTCTTTCTTAAAACAGAAAATCACCTCAATTTAACAATGCCAGGATCCTACATTCATTTTTATACTAACTAGGGATGCCACAAAGTGACCATTTGCCCAATCGAATAATCTACAGCTCTGGCGATTAATAATCGATTAATCGACACCCCCCCCCCCCCCCACACACACAAAAAAAAAAAACCTTTTAAGATTTTATATTATGCACATGCCATGGTCACATAAACATTATATGTTGAGTGCATGCTTTGATGGTTACAGTTTTATAATCCGTTTTGATGAGTAAACCTTTGTGGAGAAGTTCTTCTCAGTGCCATTCAGGATGGAAAATGAAATCCATTTGGATTTGGGGAGAAGTAGTTTCATAAGGGGCTGGTATGAAGTACTTGATATAAAGAGAACATGTTCAGTTCACTAGTCTACACTCTACTCTAGACCTGCCTTAACCCATTCTGACCGGGCACCCATTTTGGTGTTGGCATCATGTCATGCCTTAGCTATTGAAAAATAGCAGATCTACAAGCTCATATCGCGCCACCGAGTGGCGCGATACGAGCTTGTAGGTCTGCTATTTTTTGAAAAATCGAAGAGCGACTGACATTTTTTAGAATCTGATCTCAGGTCAGAATGGGTTCATCAGACCAGTGTGTGTCCGGCGGAAACCGCGTATAAATCTGATCTCAGGTCAGAATGGGTTAAAGGGACACTTCACCCTTTTTGCAAAAGAATATATGTTAATGACGTTTAGAAGCTTTAGAACACTTTCCTGGAGATCTTTATGTGTGTAATATGTGGTTTTAGATATTTTAGATTGTAGCAGTGAGCCTGTTGTCTCTGATGTCATGGACACTGGGCTCACTTCCTTCCTGGACTACATGTTGTCTCAGAAAGACAGCTCTCCCCCTATCCACAAGGAGGAGCAGTGCACCAAAGAATTATGGGAATTGTAGTCCAGGAAGGTAGTGAGACCAGTGTCCATGACATCAGAGACAACAGGCTCACTGCTACAATCTAAAATATCTAAAACCACATATTACACACATAAATACCCCCAGGAAAGTGATCTAAAGCTTCTAAACGTCATTAACATATATTTTTTTGCAAAAAGGGCGAAGTGTCCCTTTAATTTCATCTGATTGTCTGTCTGGCAGGCACTTAACAAGCGATCGTTAACTGTGTCTGTTAGAGGGGCAGAGAAGAGTGGCTTTGCTCAACTTGATTTATACTTATATTCTCCACTCTGATGAAGGTACATATAGGTTCGATATATCATGCAGCCTTACTTATTAGCCAATATTATGGCTATAAAAAAAAATAAAAAAATTAACTTTATTTTTTTCTATTTTCGATTATGAAATATTAAAAATCGATTTCGGAGACGGCAACTATTAATCGGAAAATCGATTATTCGGTGGCATCCCTAATACTAACCTGGGAAGATTACCGCAGAAAATGTATTTAATATAAAAATAAGGTAATTCTTTCTTCATTAGTTTTACAGCATTAGGCAGCTAGCTTTTATTGTTGCAATTGAATTTCATAAAAAAGTTAAAGTTGTTCATCCAATTCTAGTTCACAAATATAGAGTATCGGTCAATGTCTGCCTGGGCTGTGTCTCAGGACCAAATCCACAGAGAAATAAAAGGCTCACATTTCCATTTGCTCCATCATAGCCTGGTCCAGCCAGCATGATTTCTGGTATAGAGGGGCGGGTGGTGCATGGAGCTTCTACTGGATAATATGGGTTCAACGATCCTTGCTACCTAATGTTTATGTAACATTTTGTGTTGTGTGTGTGAATAAAACACTTGTCACCTAACTGTAGGGTAATACAATATAACTCTTCAAGCTCTTCTATTAAGAAATTTAATTTTGCTAGTTGCTACCTGCACAAAGTTTACAATGTGTCGTATTGCTAGCTTGATAGCATAGATATGACAACCTCTTATGGCTGCTAGAATGGTCTTCTCTACACAGCTGGATGGACGCACCACAGCTCATAGACAAATAATGCAGAGAAGAGAGAATGTTTATCTCGGTCAGAAACAAATACTGTTCATTGTATCGCAGTAATGGCAACATTATTTGGATTAATAACTAATATTACTGTTTTAGCAACTGTAATGCTACACTATTCTTTACTGGGGAAACCAATACTATTGCAGTAATATATGACTTAGTAGCCCAACATCCTTTTTTTTTATTTGAACGCACACATGCCTTTCTGTGGTCCCACTCAGGTCTTGACCTCTTTAACTTTTTTTTTGAATGATTAGAGGGTGATTTGAGACCATTGCACTACATAGTCAATGATTGATCACCAGTAAATGCAAATGACTTGGTTACTACCATGTTAAATCTCCCTCAGACTTTATTTAGTCTGTCTCCGAGGACTGCTGTACGTTGTGTTCTGTTGTGTGGCCTTTGGTACTGTTTCACTCAACACTCAAGGAGGCAGTGTATGGGAACGTTGATAGTGATAGCCTTGCCATTCAATTCCAATGAAACGCGTCAAGGGGTAAGCTGAGAGACATTAGAGTCTTATTACTGATCCACCAGGTATCGGTTTACAATTAATATTTTAAACATAACTTTCAAAAAAATCTTCCTGGGTTAGTACAAATTAATTCTCTGCTTTTTCTAAACTGTATGTTTTGGAAGGTTTTGTATACACTTTAAATCTAACACTTTTTAATGTTCTAATCTTGTACCCATCTTTTCTTAGTCAGTTGAACGCTGTATTTGTACTAAATAACTAACATCTAGTTGTCTTAAATGTATCGTGTTTGTTGGTTTTGGTCTTGGTGAGACGGTGTATGGATTTAAATTGTTAAAATTACAGCTTCTTTAGGTTGTTGGTTGATGGATGAATGGCACCACGCATGTTATCCATACAGGGGGAGGTTGAGGGCTCAGTGTAGTGTCTGATGTTATATTGCCCCCTTTTGGCCAGAACAACAGTTGCCCACAGTGGTTCCCAAACTTCTCAGAGACCCAATAAAGAGATTAGCCGTTAGCCTGGGACCCAAACTAGTGAAAATAGCAGTTCTACAAGCTCACAATGTGTCGCTTTGCATTGTGAGCTTATAGATTGGCTATTTTCACTACTACTTAAACATTTGTTTTCTAATATATGGAATTTCTTTGTTTTTCTTTGATTTCTTCATGAAATTACTGAAAAAAGTCATTGGATTTTGCTTTTAATTATTGATTTTCTTTCCCTCTTTTTGGGGGGAATGTTTTGAAATAATAATTCAAAACAAAATTTGTCCACAACCCACAAACGGGTCCCGACCCACTGTTTGGGAACCAAACTTCACTGGTTTTTAGTACAATAGCAAATGTTTTTTGTTCTTTCTCTTCCTCTCATCCAGCTCTAGGTCTCGTTCCCGGTCCAGATCATACTCTCCGTCCCGTGACAGACACTACCCCACCAGGGACTACCGAGACCAGAACAACCGGGGAGGAGGAAACTTCAGGGGTTACAACAACCGTGGTTACCGCAGACCTTTTGTCTACCGAGGTGGTAGACCCAGGGGCTATTTTCCACGCGGCCGCTACCAGAGCAGGGGAGGTAGCGGCAACTATGGCTACCGATCCAACAACTGGCAGGGTGGTGGTGGTGGCAACTGGCATGACCAAGACCATCACTCACACAGCCCACGGAGGGGCCGCTCACGCACCCCCCCCAGGAAGCGCTCAGGCAGCCGGAGCCGTTCCCGCTACTCTGACCGCTCGTCCTCCGGCCGGTCCCGGCGGTCCAGGCACTCGAGCTACTCCTCTCGGTCCCGGTCCCGGTCAGTATCTCCACGCCATCGCAGGAACAAGGGAAAGCCCGGCCCCAAGGACAATAAGGAAAGGCCTGCACAAGAGCAAATGGATAGGCCGGACCAGGCGCCAGATGGGAGTGCGATCGAGAAGGTATCCGGAGGTAAATGGCTTGACTATGACACCAGCCCCAGACAAACCAGCCCTAAAACTGGCTCTACTGCTGGAGCCAAGGCGGGGAGTTCTGCTGCAGCTGACGGTAAAGAACCAGGGAGTGGTGGCCCAATGTGGAGAACCGTTGGCGGCCCTCCTCCTGCACCTGCCGCCGATGCGAAGAGCCCTACAAAGTCCCCTACAAAGTCCGGGCAGACAGCCACCTTCAGCGGGTTCGGATTCTTCTCAAAAGACGACGTCAAGGCCGAAGATAAGAGCGCAATTTCCTCTGCCTTCAAAAAGTATGTTTGTTTCTTTACTATCACAGTTACGTTTCCACAATGATTTTCTTTTCCTTCTGCAAATTGTGTCCACACAGTGTTTGACATGTAATTATTCTTTCAAATGTGTTCAGTCTGTGCCAAGCCACAAAGATCCTCAGAAGAATACAGGTTAAAATGGATGACATAGGACTCGTCTTTTTAAGTGTGAATAACAAATTGGGAAAAGTCCTCTTCTATGCATTGCAAGGAGATTGTATGAATCCCTCTTATTTAGGAGCTGGTGGTTAAGTAAGTATTAATTATTGGAATATGGGTCCTGGTCAGTAATGTTTGTATCAGAGATGGGCATTCCATTGTCACTATTGTTCACAGAATCATTCACACATAATTTGGACTACATAATTACAAACCAATTAACCAAGCACAATAGTCTTATTAAAACACCCCTATCAAACAATAAGTTTTACTAGGTAATTACATTTTTATAGGCAATTGGTAGGCTATAAGGCCACTATAGCTTAGTAAAAGCTTTCAAAATGTTTTATTCATGTTACATCTCATCTAAATGTAGATTCCCATCTCTGATTTGTTTTGAAATTGGCCTTTTATTTGTCTCTCATTTTTGTTCTGTAATTGTTGTAGTCTTTGATACCTAACCCATATTCTAAAATAACAAATATTCAAGTGATTTAAAATATATATACATTTCTCAAGATATATAATAAATGGTCAGTGCCTTTGTCTCTCTCAGGTTCTTGGCAGATTCTAAAAATAAAAAGCCAGACGAGGACAATGTCCACGATAAGGAGCAGGGGGAAGTGGAGAAAGCCTTCATCGCTGCCGCGGCCTTTGAAGGAGACTCCAAGGAAGAGAAAGGCACGCCTTTCTTTGATGCCGGGGAAGAAGAGTTCCTCAAGTCCCACGGGATGAAGGGCAGGGAGCCTGAAGAGGAGGGTGAGATCAAGTCCAAGTCCACCAAAACGCTCACTGAAAGGGACATTTATGGGAAATGGGATGACGAACCTGCTTATCCAACCTCCTACCCGTCACGTAAGGAGAAGAGCCGCAGCAGAGAGGTCGAGGAGGGAGAGGACATTGAACATTTGGAGGAGGAGCTGTACCGCAGCCGCAAGCACAGCTCCAAGAAAGAAGAGAAGGCTAAGAAGAAGGAGAAGAAAGAGAAGAGGGAAGAGAAGTCCAGGCGAAGTCCGTCCCCTGCTGCCCCACCTCCCAAAGGCTCCAACAGCAAGGAGAAGGACAGGCCCTTGTTCCCTGTGGCCATGCCGCCAAGAGATGCGTCGCCCACTCCGCGTGCCCATTCCCGCGCGAGGGAAGATATTGATCCCAAACCGGCCTCCTTAGATGAAATGCCCAGGTACATGTGTAGGGCATATAGTGTACACCTCAATGATGTATGCAATATGCATTTATGCTTCAAGCCATTTTCTGTTCTAACAGCACGCTTGGCCAGTAACCAGCCTTTTTAACCACGGGTGGTTGTTCTATTGTTAATATCTTGGTTGGCTTTTAAACCAGTTAATGGCTATTGAGTTGGCAGCAATCAGGTGATCAGTCATTTGTTTTTCACACGTATTTTGTTATTGGCTCTTTCAGCTCTTCTGGATCTGTGCCTAAAGAGCGCCGTCCGTCGGTCAACCCTGCTGCTAAGAAAAATGAGGAGTTCCGCTCCATTTTCCAGCACATTCAATCTGCACAGATCCGCCGCAGCCCTTCAGAGCTGTTTGCTCAGCACATAGTCTCTATTGTGCATTACATCAAAGGTACAGTATGGTCTGCATCAGGTTTGTCCACATTTCCCAAGATTCCCAAGATACACAAGAAACCGCAGACTGACTCGTCGGATAATCTGTTAAATTTAAGTGTTGATAAATGATTTGACACTATCAAATCATTCTGAGGTAACTTCACTTGTATGTTATAATACAAATGCATTGAAACTGGTGTTTCCTCAATAACGTTATCCTGTTTTCTTTCCAGCACAACACTTTCGCTCCTCAGACATGTCTTTAAGTGAGCGGTTTGCCATTTACCAAAGAAAGGCTGCAGAGGTAGAAAAGATGAAGCAAAGGAAGAGCCCAGAAATCCACAGGTAAGGTTATCATTCTCTTGACACTGAGATCACACCAAACATTGTCAGTGAAAATCCTTTGTGTGTCCTTCTGGGACTGGAAGATTGGCAAATATGTGTAGATCTTAGTCTTATTTGGCTTTCTTTCTGCCTTTTTCTCTTTAAGGAGAATCGATGTCTCCCCCAGTGCCTTTAAGAAGCACACTCAGCTGTTTGAGGATATGGAGGAGAGCAGCTACAAGGTGACCAGCATTTTTTGACATTTCAAATATTTGGAAAGAAAACAAACCTATTTGTGCTGATCTGAAGCAGCAGTATTCAGCTTTGTGCTTTTCTTTCAAAGGATGCATAAATCTATATCAGAAAGAGCCCAATTGTGTATTGTAAATACCAAGCAAGTCCCCCACAGCCTATGAGATATGGTTATTGATTATGTACGAACTCAAGCAAAGGCTAAAAGGAGGTGAATTAAGATCCTGAGTCCAAGCCTCTCAAGGGACCCTAATCAGTGCCATTACCTTGTAAGTATTTCTTCCTCAAAAATAAAGCAAAAAAGTACTGTGAAATTTGCTAACTTGCAATTAATTTAAAAGAGCTTTAAAATGCTGCATGCCGCTTGTTCCCACGACTAATGTTACTATGTACCTTACTATGTAAAATGTAAAAAAACATGTGTGTTTATACCAACAGCATTTTTTTTTTGAAGTTCTAATTGTGGAGAGAGTGATTTGTGAAATTGTATTATTACCAGTAGAGGGCAGTAATGCACTATAGATATTTAAAATCGACATTTTTCCATGGAGTGATGCATCTATTTTAGGAGGGGGGTTGCTTCTCATATTTTCCTACTGTTTAAACTGTTCATACTTTTCTTTGTTTTATCAATGATACAGTTAACAATGCGATAGTTAACTCTGAGCATATTGATATGTATCTCCACAGGATCCGAGTAAAAAACTCAAAGGTGATGTGATGGACCTGCGCCTGGACATTGAGAGACGGAAGAAGTTTTCTGGGAAGGAGCGCGACTACAAGCGGGAGGGTGCCGGGAGCCCCTCAGGCTCCCGGGGACCGAGCAGAGAGCGGTCCTCTGAGAAATCTGCTAAGCACCACAAGAAATCTAAGTATGTTTCTAACCTTGGTTCCACGGTATTTGGCTGTATCAAACCAACCCCTGAAATGTATTCTTCACTTTTAGTGTGTTCCAAACTTCCAATCAATATAGACAGCGCTACACCCTCAAGAAATGTGAGTTTTACTTCAAACATGAAGTCATGTAGTAAGTGCAGTTCCTGATGTTGTGACCTTTTCTTCACACTTGCAGGAAGGGTAAGAAGAAGCGGGAACGCTCGCCCTCGTCATCCTCCTCTTCATCCTCTCCCTCCCCTTATCCTCCCCCCTACAGGGGTAAAGAGTACATGGGGGAGGGGCCAGAGCACGAGGAGGAGAACTACAGTCAAGGGCGCTATCCCCCACGAGACTACCCCCCCGGGCCCATGGACAGGCCGCCTCGCGATTATGAGGGTCACAACATGGACAGGGGTAGAGGACGCGGATATGTAAGTTCTCCACTCGCCTCGGTCGCCTCCTCTTCTAGCATTGTATTATTGCTGAGAAAATTATTAAATATTAATAATAATATAAATGGTAAATGAGAATATGGCTAGGCTCTGATGTGCAGGTTGGTACCTTGCATGGTTTCCTCCGGCATCGGTGTATGAATGTGTGTGTGAATTGTTGAATGTAATGCACAATCTATGTAAAGCGCCTTGGATAAAGGTGCTATATAAATGCACCATTTACCATTTTATATCCATCGTCCAGGCCAAAGGTTACAAACGGGAAGGGTTGGCTCATTCAGTACAGTGGTGTTTTTTACAGCATAAAAAAATCAATATACAAGGGGAGGGATATTATCTCGTTTTTCTAATGACATCACTATAGACCCCATGCCTCATTTTGTTACAGTTCTCTATTTATAATTACACAACTGTAGACTACATGTCTCATTTTGTTGCTATTCTCCATTCCTAATGCCTCCACTTTAGACTGCGATGCTCTGATTTGTTCCTTCCTTCTAATGATAAGGAACATAATGTGGATGATGATGATGGTGGTGGTGGTACTCTTTCATAACATATCCCATGTACTACAATGATTTTTGTACAGGTAAAGTAACGGACATCAGTGAGTGTAATCCTACTAATGTGAAGTAATGCCTATAGTGTTCTGCTAGTGTAGCACCTGATGGTTATCTAATGTCTAATCTATCTATCTAATCTCTCCCTTAATTTATGCACAACAGCTGAATATTTTTTTCTTTTCCACTGAATGCTAATTTGAGCATCATGTCACGACTTCTGAATGGATGACACATAATGCTGCGTTCACACGGGCAGATGCAAAGCCACGGTCTACCATTCATTTTCAATGGAAGCCAGCGACATGAAGATGCAAAGAGCCATTCGACTTTGTAGCCGCTGCAAAAGCTACAAATTGAAGCTGGGCTGGGCTTCAACTTCCAGCTACAAAGCTACAACGGTAGCTGCAATGGCACGCGTCACTACGGACGCATGCTTGATGACGTCGCAACCGTGTGAGCAACAGATATACAAAGCGACAAATATGCTGTGATCTTTGCATCTTTCCATCTGCCTCGTGTGAAGGCAGCGTAAGTGTCAGTCAAGTTGTACTAGTTCACTTACAGAGAGATTGAACTTGTCTCGTTTTGATTTCAGTACCCCAGGGTGAGGGGAAGGGGCTGGAACAGAGGCAATTACCCAGGCAACAACAGCAATGGCAACCCTCCCAATAGCAATGCCCCAGTGCGCCCTCCAGAGGAGGAGTGGGACCCTGAATACACTCCCAAGAGCAGAAAGTATTACTTTGTGAGTACTCTACTCTGAAATAATCTTTTTTACAATCGTGGATAATATTGGTTTATCTTACTGATATTCTAAAATGTTTTTTTTAATCACACATAGACTCCCAGACTAGTGATTTAAAATTACATAATGCCATAATTAAAAATAGGAACAATTTGCAGTGTTGCTATTAATCATTATTGCCACATGAGGGCGTCAAAATGGTGCCATGGTTCCATTTCTCTTTTAAGTTTGTGGTCAACAGTGTACAAACGGTGGCAGAGTAAAGTTCAATTTAGTTACCATGGGGAAATGTACTCTGTGCAGTTGACCAGTGGGTAGCCAGCCACTCAGCAGTGGCCATGGAACGGTCCTGTGATCAAAGGCACTACTAGCAGGAGTATGTGTCTAACATGCACGTATTTGAGGAAACCACCATAAACACTGGGAGAACATGCAAACCGCACACAGAAAGGCCCCAGTTGGGTCAAAACACAGGACTTTCTTGCTTTGGTGCAACAGCACTAACCTAATGAGCCTTTTACAGTGGCAATCTGGCAACCAGGAAACGAGTAAAATGTAGGTGTTGTGTCACTGAGCACATTTGGACCATAAGAAACCAAAGGGATGACACTGCTATGTTATTTCAGAGTGACCGCTGTGTTTTACTCTATGTAGCAACCTACCGATTGAACTGAAGTGGCCATCGTTCATGTGTCTTTTTTAAATGAGCTAGGAATTAATACTGGCCTGTGTCTTCTTGGATCTGGAAAGTCACTCTGGATCTTCTTCTAATCTCTATTCTAGTCACTGTTAGTTAAAAATCATTCATTACCATCATCATCATCATCAACACTTGAACCACGGCAACACATTGAGAGAGAGACCATCATTTTCAGTGTCGCTGACTTGTGACAAAACAGCAACTGCACTTGGTAAAAACAATTGCAATAAAATAACAAGGAAGCACCTATGTCATTGTGCCTTGAAGACTTTGCAAACAACTTATAAAGTCCTTCGCACATGCACATCCCTGTCAATTTAACTTCTACTCCTCCGCCTGCCTTCCCCTTCTCTCTCCAGCACGATGACCGGGACGGTGAGAAACGGGACAACTGGGTGGACAACCGTGGGCGTGGCCGGGGAGCCTTCCCGGCCCGACGGGGCCGCTTCGTCTATCGCAAGGGGGGAAGTAGTCCCAAGTGGACCCACGACATGTTCCAGGGAAGTGAAGAAGGGGAGCTGGCCGATGACAGCATGGATCAGATGGATCATAAGGAGGGAAAGACCGGGGTAGATGTCTCTAATTCACAGCAATAGAGAGACGATTGACTCTCATTACTGTTGTCTTTGCTTCACCAAAAGGTGACCTCTGTCATAATGTCAATGATGGTAATTGATCCCCCCGTTTTTGTCTTTTCTCATCCAGCTAAGTTTTGGTTTAATCTATACAAGTAAAAACTAAAAAGGTGCAAGCCACCTCACAGTGAAGAGTGAATGAAGAAATGTGACAATGACTTGAATGATATTTGAATGGTATTTTTTACGTTAGTCTGTCTTTATTTCTGGGTGTTTTTAATGTAAAGGTGCATTTTGTTTGTCTTGCTTCGCAGTTAATTGGCAGTAAGCCCGTCGCATCCTCTTGTGGGTGAACGTATTGAGGCAGCCTTTCAAAGATGGCTCAGATTTATCTGAAAACACGACAAACCGCGAATGCATTTGTGCCTTAGAAAATATCGTTCTAGAGATGTGTACTTGTGAAGTCTTTCTTTTTTTATACTGCTTTTTACTTGCAGTTCTGGAGAAAAGCATGCAATATGTTTTTTTTTTTATGTTGGTTGGCTCTGAGTTGTGCGCGGGGTGAGAGGGCAGTTATTAATCTTCACTGTAAAACATTGGCGTCATACCTCGCTCCACGGGACCAATCATATTTCCGGTATGGGGCTCATAGAGTCATAACCCTTTATCCATTCTCACCTGTAGAAGTTAGCATTCGTCACACCCCTCGTCTATTTGACACATATCATTTATTTTCTAAATATTAGCATGAAGCACCGATATACCTGTATGTCTCTGTAGGAGATAAAAAGTGTGTGGTGCAGTACCCATTGATAATAGACGTTTTATGTTTTAAAGAAAAATAACTAACTGTAAAAAGAAAATGCAAAGAAGTATAACAAATATAATTTGGCTTGCTTTGATTTAGAGCTGATACAAAAATGTAGGTTTGAACCTGTCATTAGTTTAAGTACTGTAACTGGCTACCTGTATTTACATCTAAGGGGGAGGATCATTGCAAAGGGATAAGTACAGATATGGCAAGTCTAAATAATGGCTTGGGGTAGGAAAAGTCCAATTTTGTTCCTGTTTTTAAGAAAACAAAAAACAGAACTGACTGTTATCCTCTAAGCTTAGTTACATGCATTTAGGACATGTGAAGACGAGAATGTGTCTAAAGATTTTTTAATCAAATGTACAATGAAACAGTTTAAGTATATTTGACAGGAGTTGATGAAAAATTAGTGTAACCGGTTTTGTGACTCAGTGCTGCTGTGCTTCCTTCCTAAGGCTGTATGTACTCAACTGTATGTAGGCTACTTCCCAAAGCTGTATTTAGGACTGTCCTGTTGTATTCAAACCTGCAGCTATCTTTTTTTTGTACTGTTCCCTAAGAGCCTTGTATTACTTCTTTTAATTTTCAATAAATCTTTCCTTTGATCCAGTTCAGTTGTGTGAGAGCCGTATTTCTTTGTAATTCTTACTGTTAAAATTAGTTATTAAATACAATGTTTGCAAGAGTTCAGTACTGCTAAAGAGTGCAATCTCATCTGTTTTTACACTAGGCAACTGAATAATGATTTTGGCTAACTCATATCAGGAGAAGTTGAGTCTCACTATGACTGCATTGAGAGTTGTTTTCTCTGGCTCTAACAATCACCAATTTAGCCAGCGACATTTCCAGCAAGACACTCAGCGGACACTGGACAGAATAAACTTTAGTGCCTAAACAAGCACCCTTTTCATTCAAGGAGGGCTGCCTGAATAAGAAAAAACCAACCCAGAAAAATATAAGAGGGTCTCTTGGGACATAACCTTGGATGCAATGAGCATTGCACTATGAAGCTCTACATTGGTAATCTACAGTAGAGCAGACTCAGCAGAGGTGTCTGGTCTGGGGGACAAGTGGCCTTTTCATACCCCTGTAATGGACATGTTTTAGCAGGGAACTACAGTGTTGCTGCTGAAAATGCAAGGGTTATGGGAACTGTGGAAAGAAACAGGAACTCAGGAAGCGTTGGGGTCAGAGATTAGAACTAAATTGGGTAGAAGGCTCCAGAGTTTCTGTGGGAAGCAGCCATCTCTGCTAACATTGGTCCCCCTGGCTGGAACTGCCTTTGTGGGAATAACCTGACTAATAGTAAATAATCACACAGACGTTTGTACAGTGATGCAACACTGCTGGCAATTTATCAATTTTGTTCAAGTCAAATACATGGTTCTATTCAGACACAGTGGTTAAAAGTTTAAATTAGTCACATTGCCAAGACAGAACAGAGGGACCTGCTGTTATGCCACGAAGAATATGCATTAATCATACTCAGTTTGTTGCCGAAACGTTGGTTTCGTATTAAGTTTTTTGCACGAGCTGTGTGACCTCTTTCTTTTTCAATGCCACAAAAAATAAACAAAACACATTTGTTATGTCATGTATAAGAACTCAAACATGAACACAAATCAAGGTAAACAAAACTTTGTTCCTTTCCAATGTAAGTCCTGCATGTCTTATGCAGTTTCTAGTGGATTTGCTTGTGGCATGGGTTGGGTGTCTCTCAGTGGTAATGTACCCGCCCAATTGTCCCTGTCCCGGTGACCAGGATATCTGGCTGTCCATTCCTCCATATCTCCCTCACTATGCGCTCCCTCTCCTCCAGACGGCGTGCCTTCTCCAGTTCCTCTGCCGACGCAAACACGTCGAGACTCTGAAGAGTTCCATTAGTAGACTGGCTACTGACACTCATCATGCATGGCACCACTGTCACCTTGGGAATCTCTGAGTCTTCCCCATATTCCTCCCCAGTGCTCTCATCCTCTTCTTCCTCACTGGACAGCTTAAGCTGCCTCCTCTCCGGGGAAGAGGGGGGAGCCTTTGCCTTGGGGCGATGGCGAGGCGTGCAGGCAATGCCCGTCACCAGGAGGCACAGTGCCAGGAGTAGGCCGAAACAAACGCCCATCATGAAATACAGAGCGAAGCTCTCTGGATTGGCTGTGTGTGCATAAAAACACAATGGTGTGTTTTGTTAGAGATTTATGAGCAATGAGCTAATATGATATTAAAATCATAACAATTACACAATAACACAATGTGTTCATTTAACTCAGAGTGTAAGCAACTAAGAATGAACCATTTACACTCGAGTTAAAATGACTCACAGGAGTTTGCAGTTTAAGTCCTGGAATTGGATGGATTTCCATTGAAATTATTCTTAAAGCATAAGAATAACAGGATTATATAGGCTACTGTATCTGAGCAACAGTGAGGCCATTACCTTGGATGTAAGCATAGGTAGCCATGCTGCTACTCAGCAGCTCCATGTCTCTCTGTATTGGGTCCATTTTGGATTACTCTGGTTGCACAGTTCACATCTCCAGCCCTCCTTGTACGCCACTGTCAGAGATTGTGCCTGTGAGACACTGTTGAACAAGCACAATAGCCGGTTACTTTAGTATATAAACCCCCAGAAGTCAAGAAATTCAGATAAATACTTTTTCGGCTTCACTTCGACAGATGATGATCTTTGACATGCAGTGTCATTCATGAAGCCAGTCCCTGGAGGTTTTAATTTAGAGGGCTAAGAGAATGCACGAGCATTCCAAATCGCCGCCCATCATTCTTGTGATGTAACGTCAGAGGTCATTGGACATGTCAAGGACATTGTTTTCCTGTGTGTGTCTGCTCTGGGGCGCCAGTGAGGTTTGTATTAACCATTTCTGTTGCAGTGAGTGACTGAGCACTGAGCAGTCTCTTCCGGTGGTGGTGGGAAAGGGGAGGTTGTTTTTATTTTTTCCCGTGCGAAATGGTGTGTTAGATTTCACATGCGTGCTCTGGCTTTATGTGGGGAGGGTTGGAGTAAGCAAGATATTCTTTGGTGACAATAAGGCCAAGCAAGGATGCGATTGGAGTGATCATCTAAATGGCCATTCCCCCATGGTTCCAGTGAAAAATCACTGATATTTTCCCTCATAACATACTCATGTCACTCACTCTGACAGCAACAATGAGTGATTGTGCGTGAGAGCAGGGTGTTTTTGTTGCTGAGCTCTACGTTCTCTCCAGAGTATAAAATCATGCCCAAAATCCAATCTGACCCATCAGTGCCATGGGTTGCTCTCCCTCCCACCCTGATCTTTATCCAGATGACTGTTGGCAGACCATGTGCACTTTCAAGGGTACTTTTCTCTATTTGCCCATTAAGCAGTGGTTACTATAGTAGCAAACCACTTGCGTGGTGTATTGACTCATGGGAAGCAGTAGGTCTAGACCAGCATTGCTTTGGCTTCTGTATTTAACTCTCATTGCTTGCTCAGTTGACTGCCCCCAGACGTTAATGACATAAGTGGACTGACCATTTTGTTTTTGTTTCAGATCACGTTAAGATAAACATCGTTTTCTTTTGGTTAAGGCGTTTGGCCTCCATTTAATCTCTATCCAAATTGCCCTCAGTTGTTTCTCTTTAAAGCACAAATTGTTTTTTCAAAACTGTGGTAATTACTGAATGAATGAATTTGAAAAATACAAAAAAGAGATTTTCTTTCTATTTTCCTCAAAACTCCACAGAAAATGTTAAAGAGTAAGTTAAATTGGCAATGCCATGCCAGTAACAACAACACACAATAATGTGACTGTTTTATGCAGGAATGGACTTCTTGGGACAGACACATTTAACACCTAAAATGTCCAGACAAGTCCAATAACTCTCTGGACATGCGTACACCAACAGCTGCAGCTGTTTATGTGCTCTGTGAAATGCACTCCCATTCAACCCTCTACCCTTCCTGCTTAGATAATCCAATTAAAGTCAAAAGATGAAACTTGAAAAATAATTCTATTTGATATTTATTTTACAGTATGTCTTCACACTTCCACCAGAGGTGAAAAAGTGGCATCTGTGGGAACCAACAAAATACAGTGACAAGCTAAAAAAGCAACTCCTTTGATCTTTTTGCTCTGTGAATTCTAGGTTGGAAACGGAGGCTTTCAACCTCTTTATAGCTACTACTACCTATAAAGTGTTTTATGGTCTGTAGGGACAGCAGTCGCCACTAATAAACTAGTCTGCCGCCTAGAGTGTTTCCAAGAAAATCACAATAGAAAGTAGGTTTAAAAAGTTTGACAATCTCTAATCCAACCCATTGGTGCTTAATCCAATCCATATCCATCTACATTAGATATAACCATAGAATAAATAAATGAAAGGGGAAAAAGATAAAAAATTATAATAATTTAAAAAAGAAAGACTGTTTCAAGTTTGTTTCACTCACCTCAACTTCTGGACCAGAGCAATACAGCTGGGCTACCAAACTGCAAAATAATTCCACTGATCAAACATTAAAATAAATTCCAAATTTGGAGTGACCTGTCACTGTATAAGTGGAATAAAAAAAAGAGTCCATCACAAACAAAACTTGGGTAATTCCATCGAATGTAGAGGAATAACAATGGACAGTGATTTCTCCTGACAGCCTGGACAGATGTTGCTGCTGTGAAACAGGAAGCCAGAAGGAAAACAGCACTCGTGCGTGTGTGTTGTCTCTATAGCATCAGCGTCAGCTATGACCCCACTCCCACTCCTCAGGGACAGGACCGCAGCCGAAAGGGGTCCAGACTCTTAAAAAAAAGGAGGTGCTTCCTGAGAGAAGTGTGTTGTGAGGGAGAAGAACTTTGTTTGCATGTACACTGGCAGAGACACACAGATACAATTCACCTGTTTAGTGAAAACACCCATTCAAGACCTTAAATCCAAGTAAATCACACTTTGGTCATCAAATCGACAGAGTTAATATAGCACACTTTACTGCAGGTATTCATCAGCACTCGTCTGACTTCTTTTTGGAGCTCCCTCTTTGGTGTGCCTGTGATCAGTGAGCACTGAGCAGTGATCACTGCTCTGGCAGCCAGGCCACAGTGAGCTCTGTTCAGTGTTAAGCCAGAAGGGTGGAACAGGAAATAGCTAGTCGGCTGCGGGCCGTCCGTGGAGCTGTGGGGTTTGGCGATTAAATCAGGCTTTTGTTTTAATCTCAGGTTTTGGGGAATAAGAGTTCAACAATATGTCCAATTGTCGATGCCTGAATGTGTTAAGTAAAGTCCACGGGTGCTGACTGCTGAGTGCAATGGTGCTCAATGGTTCTCAAAGGGTTTTCATAAGGACCCCCAAGTTTGTGCCAGGTACCCCATAAGAGATTTTAAAAAAATTGACTATCTATAAAGCAGCTCATGTGTTGCATTGTGCTGTGAGCTTGTATATAGGTTATTTTTAGATAGCCAAAAGCTAAAATAGGGCTTTAAAATGTCCTCATTTTGCTGGGGGACCCCTTGGAATCCCTCCAAGGGCCGGACTTTGAGAACTAGTGGTGTAGCAGGTGCCGTTGTTTGGTGGTGCCTGTGGAAGTGGCTCATACATTTATACAAGAATTGTTTATGCGGTCTTGCTCCTATGTGTGCCTCTTTAAAGTGCTATTCTGAGTTTGGCGGGTGTTGATGTGGCACCCAGTCCAGAGTTTTCAGAAAAGCTGTAAGCAGTCATTATGTGGGTTGTTGTTATTCAGAGGTTCTCAAAGAAAACAGTGGCTTGAGGACAAAACATGTCCAGCGTCAAAACCACATGCTCTACCCACAGGTCAAAACAATGATTCAACTGCCCATGTATATTCCTGAGATGATTTAGGACCGTATGACTCTTGCATCACCAGATTCTAGTGTTCCGCCCTGTGTGTGATAATATCACACCATATTATGGTGGCAGCACACCACTCAATCTACATTCCCAGGTTTATCTTAGCCCGCTGCCTCCTGTCTGTGTTATGTCAGGCCTGTCCTCTTCCTGACATGGCTTGGAAATAACACACGCCAAATTCCAAGAATTCTCCAATAACACTATTTGTCCGTAAGAGAACATTGGGATGGCAGTTTCCAAGGGAAACAGTCTCTTCCTTTCACTCTGCCCCTGCTCAATGCCATTGGCTAAATGCTTTATGGGTGCCAGCCAACCAATCACTGCATAGAGTGACAGCTCGGCTGTGCATGAGAGAGCAGTGTTTGTGAGATGGAGAGCTAAAGTGTGGAAACAGCCGCCTCTGTTTGTTTTTCCCTCCACACTAGTATTGATCATGAGCAATGTTTTCCCTGGCTGGCATATGGGCGTTTAGTCATTTTGGGCTGGTTCCATAGACAGACAGATGGGCACTGTGGTCAATGGCAGGGTTATTCAATGCTCATAAAGGAGGGCAGAGCAAGAAAATGTAAACACTGGACCACTCCTTCCCTGTTAACACCCTTTTCATTTTGAGTTATTAGCCACGTTCTCTGTATGTCATAATAGGTGAACATTCACCAAAAATGGCAAGATTGAGTTTGTAGATCGGCTATTTTCGGCAAAGGACGTTTGGTGTAGAGGGAAAAAAGGAGGGGACCAAGTATAGAACCTCTGGGGCACCCCAGTCAATGAAGTATAAAGTTTAAGTGATTAAGACATATTATAATCATAATCACAAGTATATTTATTTACAATGTCCATACAGTCAAAAAATATTATTCTGCTTCAAAATAAAGGAGAAAAACATAACATAGGCCTGGCCTACATGATACACAAGACAGCCAAAAGCGCTGCATTTATTTGGTGTGATAACTGTGAGTTCTTAAAACTTAATCCAGGAACTAAACTCTAAATATTTGTTTTGGGCTGCTGGTCCCAACCGAGGACAAAATAAACACCATGCATAAACACCATGCATTAGGCTATATATAATATAATGTTGCACCCCTGGCCTTAATAAAAAGTCAGTTCTTTTTCTTGGCAAACTCCTTCCTGCCACTTCTCTGCGCAAAGTTTCGGACATGGTGGATCTTGGCCAGCTGCCTCTGGATGGTCGTCATGATGTCCATGTGGTCGGGTATATGAACGTAGCGGACGTTCCTGCCAGTGATGAAGAGGTCCTCCAGCTGAGAGAGGCGGCCTCGTCGGTCCCGATAAAGCACTTTCTCCAGGCGCACGTTCATGAAGGCGTCCACGTTGACCAGGCGTCCCCGCGCCGTGCTCTCGTCGCGCATGTCCACCGTGGTCACCTCGCCATGCAGTCCCTGCAGGAGGATCACCAGGCTGTTCTCTGCGATGGTGCGCTCCCGGATTGAGTGGGTGATCTGTATCGCCCCACCCTGGGACACTCTTGGACTTATCCCCGCTGATTCCATTGACAGAGAAATAATGGAGTTTATCTGAGTAGGTGAACAAACAACCAGGTGTTCAAGTATTATTATTAGGAGTATTAGGTCTTTTGACACAATAAAATCTGGAAAGGTATATCCAAACAAGAAAAGCGTAAGTCTCAGGCACTATAACTAGAATGAACAGACTGTGGCTACATGCAACGCCCGGGATTCGAACTCGAGTATCCCGCGTGAAAGTCCAATATCTTAAGTTAACCACTAGACTAGACCAAAGGGATAACTCTTATGGACCAGGGGGAGATATTAGACTTTTGAGGCCATCAGGCTGAGGATGAGAGCTACTCTGCTACACTCACCCCCCGGGTCATGGCAGCAATGCAACGCCCGAGATTCGAACTCGGGTCTCCCGCGTGAAATTCCAACATCTTAGCCACTAGACCAAAGGGATATCCCTATGGACCGGGGAAGATATTAGAATTTTGAGGCCATCAGGCTGAGGCTGAGAGCTACTCTGCTACATACATAACAGCCAACATCACGTTTCAACCAAAACACTTGGTCTTCATCAGGACACGTCAGTGTGTGACATCATCATACCCGGAAGTTATGTGGGAATGCCTACTCAGTAGGCCCTACTGAGTGGTAAAAAACTACTTTCTGACCTTCACAGCCACTACATCCAAACAGAAAAGTCCTAATTAAACGACGTTAAACTCACTTTGCCACTCGATTTACCATTAACTTTATGCATGTGCATACCCTCTATATCAGGGGTTCCCAAACTGTGGTGCGTGGTGCACCCCTTGTGGTGCGCGGACGCCCTCTAGGGGGTGCATGACATGAATAGGGTACTGGCGGTTTTATGGTGTGTGTTATTTTACACAAACAGCAAAATCTGGTAAAACACTGTTGTAAGGAGATGTATAGAGCTACATGCTCAACACATCACAAGCAGCAGCTGCCTGTCTCTCAGTCAACCCTAAGCCATTCCAGTCTGTCAAAATGGGCAGGGGTGAGGTGGGTTCGGGGAGTGAGGCCAAGTAGTAACCTGAACAGTTTGTTTTGGGAGGTCTGGAGCCTTGTTTTAAGGGCCTTTGAGGTGCTGTGGTACCAAGAGGTGCATGCATAGTCGAAGAAACCTTGTACGAGGGCTCCTGTTAGGGTCTTCAAGGTGTTTTTGTTTCGTTGTTTCGTTGGTGGCCATTTTTATCACCGGAAAGATTTGCTTCCAGGATGGAACCTAGGTAGGTAATTTCATCTTTTCGTGTGATAATATTGTCACCCACTCTAACCAAGAAGCCATCAGCCTGGCTGAGATTACTATTTGCACGGCCAAAAAACCTTGGGAACCGCTGCTCTATATAGTCAATGGCATAGGGCCTATAGCAACTAACTAACTTTTCTATAGAAAATCATCCTCATCATATTGATAAACCATACTTAAATTGGGACAATTTATTATTATTAAGGCATTTTTGGTCCGATATGGCATTGGAATAACTAATTATTGTACATCCTAGTTGTGTATGTCTTGTCTACATATTTACTATTCTGTCGGAAGTTCCCAATGGCCATAGATGGCGGTAGTGAGGGGGCGTATCCGGTGAAAGCCGGAATTACGCTAAATGTAAACAGGAAGTAAACGAGGAGGAACAAATAGCGTTCGGTCACAAACTCTTCTATATTGAAAACTACGGACTAATACATTGCACAAGCACCCCGTGTGCCTCTCTAACACTTAGGGCATCGGGGTAAGCATCTTGTATTTTGAATTTGTACATGTTCGGTACCAACTGGTGCCCTGCTCCCTCAGGGTAATGAAGGGTAATGAAGCCTTTAATAGACTCGTAGATTGAAAATGTCAGAATCGATTAAATACATAGACGAGAGTCTAATGACTCTAATCTTAGGAATGACTCTAATCTTAGGCTAGGATGGGCGTCGTTTTTAAATCAGCCTACACTAGAATTAGTGCAGTTTCTTTTATATTCACTGCAGTACGTATGTAAAACAATGCTTTGCCTTTGCATGATTGATCAGATACCTCGAAAAAATGATAGAGAGAGCCTGAACTTTATAAACTGTGGTGGCGATGGTGGTGGTATTATCCTAGTAGTATTAAAGCTCACAAGTCACAATGCAGTTTCGCGTTGTTGTGAGCTTTTTCAGGTTTAAGAATAACAACAACACGTGCTGCATAGCAGACAGGATCATTTTGATTTCCAAAACAATAATATGCCCAACAAAGTTAAGTTTACACAACTTTACCTGCAATGATTTATTTTAGTCCATCCATTCGAAATCAAATTTATTTCTCTTCGGAAGTAAATTAAAACACATTTGTGGCAAAGGAAGAGAACCCTGGTGACGTAGATTTTTTACGTCACATATTTCCTTCTCCATAACTACCATGGATACATACTACATCGCCCTCTAGTGTTTCCCCATAGTTTCTTCAGAAGCTGTAATAATGTTTTTGTTTGCTAGCCTAAACATTAGAGGTTTTATGACCAGATGGATTCAGATTCAGATTATTCTATTTTTGTAACTGTATTAAATGCAGTAACATTTCGTCCATATGAAAATGTAATGTCTATTGCAGTTGAAACTCAGACTGTATGGGTGATATTATATATTTACAGCTGCATATATTCTGGAACAAATGTAAACATTTTAGAGACATTGTTACACATTTTAATGTAAAGTAAAAGTCCGTAATTCAAAATGTACAAAAGTATTGGCATCAAAATGTACTTAAAGTACCAAATGTAAAAGTACTCATTATGTAGAATGTCCCATTTCAAATCGTTTGAAAATAACAGTTACAAAGCATTGTGAGCTTGTAGATCGACTATTTTCAAATGACCTTAAATGTATAGGCCTATGGGGCTGGAGTGGGTAATGTATGTTTTGTAAAATATACAATGGAACTAGTAGTATCTAAAGTTTTCAAATATTTGTAGTGGAGTAAAAGTACAATATTTCGTAGTGGAGTAGTACAAGTATTGGAAATTGGAAATATAGGCTACTGAAGTAAAGTACAAATACCTCAAAATTGTACAAGTGTGTAAAGTACTACAGTAGCCTACTTATTTACAGTAGTAAATGGACTTAGTTACTTTCCACCACTGTGTATCTGAGATAAAAGACTGCAGGATCAATCTAGCTGTACATTGGAAATTATATATTATAAATTTAATTTATATATACACACAGCAGTGTGTGGTTGGCCACACACTGCACATCTGACAGTCCCACTATAGAGTAGACTCATCCTCTTCACAGGGGACATGCACCGTGATCACCAGAAAAAGAAACCAGACAAACAAACACTAGAATCAGGCTTCCATGTTGTCCATCATGGCCAACAGATCATCTCCTTTGTTGCTGGTAGTGACCTCCTCTTGCTGCACTCCCTGGTCTGCAAACTCTCCCGCAATTCGGGCCAACTCGGTGGTGGCCTGCTCATCCTGAGTCAAGCCAAACACAAAAACGTACCGTATGTAGCCTATTGTATTACATACAATTGTACATTGTTAACAAAGTTGTTAATTAATCAGTAAATCAGGCAAAAACCTGAAATTGCAACCAATCCATACCTGCATCGCTTGGATGTTTATGATTTCATATAGGGGCTCATCACGTCCATTTAAAGATCCCCTGTTAAAGAAAATGGGAGCTTTATGAAATGCTCATCATTGGTCTATTTAATAATAGAACTCTGATCAGAAAATATGCGTATTAAGGGGTTTGTTTCCTACAGGTTAAAAATCACACCAATGTGAAGTGAGGGGCACTCATATCATCGTACATCATCATACATCATCTCATTCCAGCCAATTAGAATTTGCGTCCTCACCTTCATCATCAATGTTTGTGTTTACGTAATGTTTGTGTTTACACAAACACTCAAAACTGTCTATTTTCAATGGCATTTAATGTTTGTGTTGGGACAAAACTGATCATTCATTATCAATGGCATTCAATGTTTGTGTTAGGACAATGTTTGTTTTACACACACCCTCAAAGCTGGACATGGGCCCTCACAAAATACAGAAGGATACAAACCAGGGAGATTTAGGTGTGCATTGACACTATAATCGCTTATGCTTAATGTTTTTTTTGTTAACTTTTAGAGTAGCCAATTATTTACACCCTTTTTCTCCCCAATTTAGTCGTTATGCCACTGACTGCATGCTGTCATATGATATCCTACTGACTCACCTGCCAGTGAGGAGCCCCAACCGGGAGGTCATAGAGCCTTCGTCCTACTCCTCCTGCCCAACACTCCCTGCTGACAGGTAACATATATCACCCTACCCACCCGACTTCCCACCGTCGAACACAAGCCAATTTTGTGTTTGTGTAAACGTCCGACAAAACCGGTTGCACCACGGTGGATTCGAACCCACAACTTTTTACCCGTGTGTAGTTTTGAACCTGTGCAGGAAAACAAACACACAATTGGCCTAGCGTTTCATGCCCCTTTAAGATGCTGGGCCATGTAAAAAATTAACTCACGCTTCCTCTCCAGTCGGAAACAGGTTGATACGAAAGCCTGTCTCAGCACTTTGCGTGTTTCCAGCCTCCATGCCTCCCATCAAACGTGCCAAAAGGTTGAGCTCTTCTTTGGCCAGCAGGTTAGGGGTGTCATCTGTCTGTATAGTACGATAAGTATACAGGGCTTGGTTAGTGGTTACTCAAATATTGGCTCCAAAATATTTGTATGCAGAGCTTAATTTATACTACATGATTTACAACACATTTAATAACTTGTAGATCTGTTATTTTATGGCAATACTATGAAATTAATTAGGGTTCACGTTTTTTCTATGATGATACCTTGATGGCAGGGCTCTTAGTCTTAGATGTCTGTGTGTCTTCCAGATATGTTGCAGTGTACCTTTTAATTCAGTAACCAAAACAACACAACAAAAAGTGTTACAATTACAAGAGTCTGGTTGCCCTTTCGGGCAACCACACTAATTAAAAATAACACAGACATTGGCAATCTCATAAATGTCATGTTTACCCCTATTTAAGTCAGATTTGCTCACTGACACACACACACACACACACACACACACACACACACACACACACACACACACACACACACACACACACACACACACACACACACACACACACACACACATACATGTTTTTTCCAAGTACAATGACTCTGTTGCCATGTAGTTCAAAAGAACCCTCTCTGATGGGGCTGGTATAACAGCCTCCTGTGGGGAATAGGCTTCGCTTCACTTCTCTCCCCTTATGATCAAACGTTCTGTGGAAATAGGAAGCAATACATTGTGAGACCAATCTTCGAATGAGTCAGCGATAACCTTCACGGTTAAATCAGCTATTCAACAAATTGATGACCTGATTAGTCCTGGGACTTCCATCCTATGGGGCACTGGACCTGAAGTTGACAGGGCAAAGCGCCCATTAGGATTCTGTATCTTATGCCTGAGGAAATGTGACACCTGGTCATGAGAGGGGAAAGAAACGAAGGCTGATAAGAACTGAATTGGCAGTCTCATTGGCTCATCTAAACTGATGGTCAAGCATAAATAACATGGACTCACACGAACATGCATGTCTTGAAAGAATATGAGCAGTGTTTGCCTGAGTAGTTGGAATTCAGCTTCAGGTAGAGATGTGTATATCTACATGAAAGACAGAAAACAATGATGTCATAAGTTATTTTAATTATTCAGCGATTTCATCAGTGATGAATATTTATTGATCCTTATAGACTTTTCACAGATAATATAGACTTCCCGTCAGCTTATAGTGGAAGGGTTCTCAAAAGTTTCAGGCCGCGACCCCCCAAAATAATCGAATGTGAACTGGGGACCCCCCACCCTGACAAGCACTTGGTATTGTCGACATTGCATTTAATTTGACTCGGTTCCACAGATACATATTAGGAAAATAGCTCACAACGCCTCGTACTGCATTTGCCTCTTTGTTACATGATATTTTACAATCTGGCCAATTTGGTCTTAAATTGTAACTTCAGATATATGTAGACACCCTGTATACACTTTTATAATTTGGCTGTCCCGACCCCCAGTTTGGGAACCACTGGCTTAGGTAATCACTGAGAAGGTTGCCAGTTTGACCCCATGGCTTGCTCAGTATGTAATGTGTGCTTGAGCAAGACCCTGGCTCTAACAGCTCCCCCCTAAGCGCTCATCATACCCAGCTGACTAGCCATCAGCTAGGTCAGGGGTAGGCTAGGGCAAAGAAGTATGTAAGGGAATAACTATAAGAGGTCTTATTTTGTTTTTCTTTACATTTTAATCATAATTTATTATTGTAGTAGGAATACACTTATTCTTACATTCTCCAATAATAAATAATAATAAAGTGACATCTATACACAAGATTAAAAATAAATAAACAAATTATTGAAGGAAAATATATAATTTATTGATGCCTGGATGCCACCGCCAACACTGCTGGTTTACTGGTATATTTAATCTGCTTTGAGAAATTAGCAAACAATAAAAAAGTTATATTGAAAGGCCAGAAAAAGCACAAACAATTCAATATATATTCTGTGGCTCCAGACATAATTTCTATCAATTTTGGGGCCAAAAATGTCTCTTTTAATAATCAAGGTTGCCTACCCCTGAGCTAGGTGAAGCTATAACTGAATTTCCCCCAAGTGGGATTAATAAAGGTCTACGTTTGTTTGCATACAAATATCCATGCTATGATGAGGAAATGTCAAGAATGAATCCAGGACTGATTAATCATTACATGTGTTGATATCATAATCAATATATTATCATAACATAATGCGATCATCATCAGTGAGTCCCGTCAGCAGTACCTCAATGATCTTCCGATGGGTGTCGTCCACTTGGTTCAAAACCACGGGAGTGTCTTTAACAAACTCTCTGATGGTGTCTATGTGGTTGTAAGAAATGAGCAGCAAGTCTTTGGGCCGTGGACAATGGAAGATCTGATACTTGAAGGCCATCACCATTAGTTCATAAAGCTTCATGGGAAAAATCAGGAAAAGGGCAGTCAAGATGAAGTACAAAATTGAGCAAGAGATATAGATGAAACCAGCTAGGCACTTATCATGGTAAATAAGTGTTGGGGAAGTGACTTAATGTAGTTGACATAGAAGTTGTTAGAAGTTGACATAAATTACACATTACTTTCAATTAGAAGGAGTTGACATAAGTTAGAATATCGCTGTCTGGGCCAACGTACTGTTACATTTTCATTACCTTTGTGTTAAAAAAGGACTAAGCTCAATATTAAATGAAATTTATGCTAAATTGAATACAAAAGAATGCCACAATAATGTTATTGGAATTAAAATGCTGTATGGACAAAATACATTCCTTTGCTTTTTATATCCCTGGTTATTGTGGTTCTTCATTTTTATGTGGCTGGTGTGGAATATGTTTTATCTCTGCTTCTGGTCCATGTATTCCCCTTTGGGAGAAAATTAATTAATTAAAATAAATTATGTTAACCGTATTAACACTGGGGGATCATTAAAAAAAAAATCTAAAATAGCAAAAATAGCAGATCTACAAACTCACACCACCTCACGATGTGACATGTTGCGATGCGACACGTTATTGTTCAATAATCATCACACAAACAAGTATATAATATAAGCATGTATAACCCCCGTTTTACAAATAGCTGGTAATAAAATAGCCAGTACCTATGGTAACGATTTTAAATATCAGTGCATTATTAGTGCATACCCTATCCATGCTGGCTGGGCTGAGCCTCATGATTGAGGAATGTGCAAGACGTGTAAGCACAGTTTTCATTGTCCTATGAGAGTACAGCTGTTGAGGCTTCAGAAGCTCGTCCATAAAGGCCCTACTATACATGGTCGCAGTGATGTCGTTCATAACTATGCATGCAAACGGGACAGGAACAGATGAATGGTTAGTATAGGCATGTAACGATTTATCGTAAATCGATTAAAATCGACACAAACTGGTGACAATTTAAACCGATTTAATAAAAAAATGTTTTCAGTCAATTGATATACTGTATTGAAAATATGAGAGGAGTAAACACAGTATTGTTAAAAAAAAGAGAGAGAAGAAAAATAATTAATATAATTATAAAAATAAATGAAAACATTCCATTTGTCTGGAATCTTTTTTGTGAGAAATCGTATTGTGAACCTAGTATGGTATCCTGAGTTCAGTGAATCATTACATGCCTTATGGTTAGTTCTGAACAACTTGTATAACGGCAAAGCACATAATAGAAGTTGCAAATCCTTTCAATTGTATGCTATTTTACTTGTACTAATAGTATTAGTACAGGTAGGGCAGCGGTGGCCTAAGGGTTAGAACTTAGAGGAGCGCCCGGACGGGCAGGAAAGATCTGGATGGGGAAGTGATTGTCATCACTCACCCAACACCGCTGAAGTGCCCTTGAGCAAGGCACTGAACCCCCAACTGCTCCCCCTGGAGCTGCTTAGTGGCCAACAGTATAAGACTGTGGTTGTACTGGTCAGCTCCCAGGTTTTAATGTGTGTGTGCGTGTGTGTCTGTCTGTGTGTTTCTATGTGCAGGGTGTTGCTGAAAATGAGCACCTGTGCTCAGCTACTTCCCTGGGTAAATAAAGAATAAAAAAATGAGTGATGAATGAATAATAGTGAATTATACCCCACGAAAAGCTGATAATGAAATGTGAATGTTTACTGTTAGATGCAGTTTAGCATGTTGCATCAGACGACTGTATCTTACACTACATCAGGTTATACACTACAGGATCTACAGTTAATGAACTACATGGTGTCTACAGGAAAAAGGAAGCTAACTGAATACAGTACAATAATAGAGAGTGAATAGTGAAACAATACCTCTCTTTCTATCATTATCTGTCCATAAACCTTTGGCAAACAAGAACAAACACATCATATTGAAAGAGTTATTACCATTATCATTGGATTGTGTGTGTGTGTGTGTGTGTGTGTGTGTGTGTGTGTGTGTGTGTGTGTGTGTGTGTGTGTGTGTGTGTGTGTGTGTGTGTGTGTGTGTGTGTGTGTGTGTGTGTGTGTGTGTGTGTGTGTGTGTGTGTGTGTGTGTGTGTGTGTGTGTGTGTGGGTGCGCGCGCGTGCGTGGGTGGCTGGGTGTGCGTGGGTGCGCACGCATGCGTGCGTGCGTGTGTGGAGGACATGGGAAGTATAGGTCTGAATATATATTTAAATAGACTAATATGGTCCCTTAAACTAAGCTTACGACATGTTTGTAGCAGAATATTCACATCATAGTACATCATAGTGTAATATAGCTTCATGATGTGGATTTCATCTTTTTACCAGGGAGACCGTATAGTTTGTTCACCATCAGAACAAACCAATATAGTACAGTATCATACAGCATCTAAAGCTGAATCAAGTGTTTTTAAAAATTGTAGGCCAAATATTCTGAGGTAGCTTTCCAGGGAACCCATTTGTAGTTCCCCCATTATACATGATGTTTTTATATCCTTTCTGGATTTATAAGGATCAGTTGGTAGCTGTCCATCGATCCTTGAAAGGATCACATGGGACTACTGTAGCTTGTTTGCACCCAGCTGGTCTATTTTCTATGTTCTATAATGTCATCTCTACCTTTCTCTGAATTGTCCTCAGCTGTGTTGTTGTTAGCACGAAGACGTTGGTCCAGTATATACAGCATTTCTCCACCAAGATTGATGAAAACAAGGGGGAGAGTTTTCATAGACATCTTGTAAGGCAAGGGGATTATCTGCTAGCAGACTGGATACAAAATACGTTAATGTGGTGGAAATGTGGCTATTTTGCAGAGGGGAAAATACTCTTTTCACGAATAATATCCAAGTGTTCTTGATGTTTCTGCCCAGAACCAAACTCACTTATTGTCAGTGTGATATGTGCATAATTTCTCTGCAGTAAGGTATTAGCATGCCTCTGTGGCTAGTTCGTCTCAATGAAATGCAACAGGTGGCCAGGAAGGGATCAGCAGTGGTTATAAGCTTATTGGTTGAGGTTCATATGACGGCATTGCACAACCAGCCAATGGTGGAAGAATTTGTCTTGGAATATCAAACAACACAAGGAGACTTAATGTGCTATATAAATAAAGACTGATTTGATATATCGTGCATCCCTATTAAGAAGTGCTTACAATTGTTATACATGCATTTCTAGCTCAGTCTTAAATCCCCACAAAAGCAGTTTGCACACTGTCAATGATGTGTAAATCAAAAACCTTGGAACTGCATAATACTAGTATAATTTATCAGGTCATTTACATTGTTAGTGTTTGTGTCCAAACAAAGTTAAAAAAAAAAGAAGATCCATCCACGCTGCATAAAATAACACAAATGAACCTATACAGTAGTATGTCTCTGACTGTACAAGTTCAGTCTAAGCACTATCTACACTTTCTTTTTCTATTTGCTTATCTTCAATTTTACTCTCTCCCTCTCTCTCTGTCTCACACACACACACGCGCGCACGCACGCACACACTCACATTCACACATGCAGGCGCGCAAACACCTGCGCATGCATGCACACACACACACACACACACACACACACACACACACACACACACACACACACACACACACACACAGTCACACAGTCACACAGTCACACACACACACACACACACACACACACACACACACACACACACACACACACTCACACACACAGTCACACACACACACACACACACACACACACACACACACACACACACACACACACACACACTATCTCACTCTTGTTGCAATGAATGGTATTGCATATGCAAATCTATCTTCATGCATGTTGACTTTACACAGAGTAGACGTTTAAGACAGACAATTGCATCTGCAACTAACCACTTGGTTTACGGGTTAACGCTTAAGCTGTTGTTTATGTGTACAGTCACATAATTTGTGAAAGAATTACGACATGTAATGAGAAATAAGAGAGGGAGATACAGTTGAGTGGATTTCACCAGTCACCAAACCAAATGGAGGTCCAAAAGTGCATCTGGCTTCTATCGTTGTAAGTACGAAATCATAATGCATGTGTAGAAATGTTTTGTTACAATATATTAGCTAGTACTGAATCATGAGTAATTTGTATATTAAAACATCACTTAAACATTTCAAAATTCAGCATGAAATACCGTTTTGCATTATCTGATTTATATAGTTTTTGTTTCAGTTTGATACATCTAACCAACTGTCAAAATTGTCCCCCCTAGAACTGTTACAATCGCCTGCTTAAGTTCAGAAAAAGGATTCAATGATGAACCAGCCTTGGCTGAAAGCTCTTATAACTTGAATTGGATGGAATCTATACCTGACACCACACCGATCTCAGCTATTTCTATACCTGGAACACATGAAAGCCTAACTCTGTACGGAGGACTATTTATACAATGTCAAGCTTGGACCTTAGACAAACAACTAAAAGTGGGAATTCGATATTTTGAAGTGCATGCTTGGAACTTGATTGGAAAAGATATCTCTATCCGAGATAGCCATATGATGATTTGGCAACATATGACATTTGATGAAGTCTTTAAGATCGTTTTGGACTTCTTAGATGGATATAGCAGTGAGACCGTGCTTTTGAGAGTGACTCTACATGGATTATATAAAAAGTATATTGCAAAATCCATCCTGAAGCTCATTAAAAACCTTGAGGATAGAGTATGGACCCAACTTTCAGTTCCAAACATGCAGCAGGCAAGGGGTAAAATTGTGTTTGTTCAGAGTGACAATTTTAATACTGGAGTCCTTATCCATGATACATTTTTCCCTGGTGATGGTATGTACATGGGCACTAAGAACAAGATGAAGAAAGTGAGGAAACATCTACAGGAAGCACAAAATAATTGTGCACATCATATTGTTTTAACAGACACCACAGGTACAATAATCCCCAGGATAGTGGCCCAGGGGATTAACAGTGAGCTCAGTGACTTTATGGTGGAACACAAGAAGAGGTCTTCACCCCCAGGGTGCTTAGGTGTATTAACCACGAACTTCCCCAGCCCTGAACTTGTAAAGAACATCATTGAAATCAAGCCTTGCTTTTGTGGCAATGTACCTAACATTGGAGGCACCTCTAAGTCGCCACTTAAACTTGAGCCACAAACATTTGAGCCGGTTTCCAAACGGGTACCAGAAACAACGTTTCTACCAGAATCAGCCCATGAGTCACTCACTACTGACAAAGCATCACATTCTGCACCCACACCTGAAACTCATGCAACACCAGGACCTATAGTTGACAAAGGGCCAGAAGCAACACTTGAAGGGCATACCACACTTGAACTTACATTTCAGTCAGAAACAATACCTGGGCTACAGAACACAATTCAGCATGTGACTGAACCTCAACCAGAAGTTATATCTCAGCCTCCCGTCACACTTGAAAAAGCAGCTGAGTCTGAGTCACCAAGAACCGAGCAACGTTCTGAAGCAACACTTGAGTCAAAACCGAGTCCTGAAGCATCATCTCAGTTCGGACAGTCGCCTGTGCCACTCACAACACCTGAACCAATGTCTAAGAAAGAGACCGAACCAACGTTTGAACCCAACTCAAATCCTGCAACAACATCTGGACCAGCATCTAAGGCAGAGTCACCAACATCGCAATCAGAGTCAGAGCCAACACTTGAGTCACTCACTAAGGCTGAAAAAGCATCATATTCAGAACCCACACCTGCACCTCCCTCCACAGCAGGACCTATAGTTGATCAAGGGCCAGAAGCAACACTTGAAGGGCGTACCACACTTGAACCTATGTTTCAGTCAGAAACAATACCTGAGCTACAGACCAAAATTCAGCATGTGACTGAACCTCTACTAGAAGTGATATCTCAGCCTCCTGTCACACTTTTAAAAGCACCTGAGTCTGAGTCACCAATAACCGAGCAACGTTCTGAAGCAACACTTGAGTCAAAAACTAACCCTGAAGCATCATCTCAGTTTGAACAGTCGCCTGTGCCACTCACAACAGCTGAACCAATGTCCAACAAAGAGAACGAACCAACGCTTGAACCCAACTCAAATCCTGCAACAACATCTGGACCAGCATCTAAGGCTGAGTCACCAACATCGCAATCAGAGTCAGAGCCAACACTTGAGTCAATCACTAAGGCTGAAAAAGCATCATATTCAGAACCCACGCCTGGACCTCCCTCCACAGCAGGACCTATAGTTGATCAAGGGCCAGAAGCAACACTTGAAGTGCGTACCACACTTGAACCTATGTTTCGGTCAGAAACAATACCTGAGCTACAGACCACAATTCAGCATGTGACTGAACCTCTACTAGAAGTGATATCTCAGCCTCCTGTCACACTGGAAAAAGCACCTGAGTCTGAGTCACCAATAACCGAGCAACGTTCTGAAGCAACACTTGAGTCAAAAACTAACCCTGAAGCATCATCTCAGTTTGAACAGTCGCCTGTGCCACTCACAACAGCTGAACCAATGTCCAAGAAAGAGTCAGAAACAATACCTGAGCTACAGACCACAATTCAGCATGTGACTGAACCTCTACTAGAAGTGATATCTCAGCCTCCTGTCACACTGGAAAAAGCACCTGAGTCTGAGTCACCAATAACTGAGCAACGTTCTGAAGCATCACTTGAGTCAAAAACTAACCCTGAAGCATCATCTCAGTTTGAACAGTCACCTGTGCCACTCACAACAGCTGAACCAATGTCCAAGAAAGAGAACGAACCAACACTTGAACCCAACTCAAATCCTGCAACATCTGGATCAGCATCTAAGGCTGAGTCACCAACATCGCAATCAGAGTCAGAGCCAACACTTGAGCCACTTACTACTCCAGAAAAAGCATCATATTCAGAACCCATGCCTGGACCTCCCTCCACAGCAGGACCTATAGTTGATCAAGGGCCAGAAGCAACACTTGAAGGGCGTACCACACTTGAACCTATGTTTCAGTCAGAAACAATACCTGAGCTACAGACCACAATTCAGCATGTGACTGAACCTCTACTAGAAGTGATATCTCAGCCTCCTGTCACACTTAAAAAAGCACCTGAGTCTGAGTCACCAATAACCGAGCAACGTTCTGAAGCAACACTTGAGTCAAAAACTAACCCTGAAGCATCATCTCAGTTTGAACAGTCGCCTGTGCTACTCACAACAGCTGAACCAATGTCCAAGAAAGAGAACGAACCAATGCTTGAACCCAACTCAAATCCTGCAACAACATCTGGATCAGCATCTAAGGCTGAGTCACCAACATGACAATCAAAGTCAGAGCCAACACTTGAGTCACTCACTAATGCTGAAAAAGCATCATATTCAGAACCCACGCCTGGACCTCCCTCCACAGCAGGACCTATAGTTGATCAAGGGCCAGAAGCAACACTTGAAGGGCGTACCACACTTGAGCCTATGTTTCAGTCAGAAACAATACCTGAGCTACAGACCACAATTCAGCATGTGACTGAACCTCTACTAGAAGTGATATCTCAGCTTCCTGTCACACTTGAAAAAGCACCTGAGTCTGAGTCACCAATAACCGAGCAACGTTCTGAAGCAACACTTGAGTCAAAAACTAACCCTGAAGCATCATCTCAGTTTGAACAGTCGCCTGTGCCACTCACAACAGCTGAACCAATGTCCAAGAACGAGAACAAACCAACGCTTGAACCCAACTCAAATCCTGCAACATCTGGACCAGCATCTAAGGCTGAGTCACCAACATCGCAATCAGAGTCAGAGCAAACACTTGAGTCATTCACTAAGGCTGAAAAAGCATCATATTTAGAACCCACGCCTGGACCTCCCTCCACAGCAGGACCTATAGTTGATCAAGGGCCAGAAGCAACACTTGAAGGGCGTACCACACTTGAACCTATGTTTCAGTCAGAAACAATACCTGAGCTACAGACCACAATTCAGCATGTGACTGAACCTCTACTAGAAGTGATATCTCAGCCTCCTGTCACACTTGAAAAAGCACCTGAGTCTGAGTCAATAACCGAGCAACGTTCTGAAGCAACACTTGAGTCAAAAACTAACCCTGAAGCATCATCTCAGTTTGAACAGTCGCCTGTGCCACTCACAACAGCTGAACCAATGTCCAAGAAAGAGTCAGAAACAATACCTGAGCTACAGACCACAATTCAGCATGTGACTGAACCTCTACTAGAAGTGATATCTCAGCCTCCTGTCACACTTTTAAAAGCACCTGAGTCTGAGTCACCAATAACCGAGCAACGTTCTGAAGCAACACTTGAATCAAAAACTAACCCTGAAGCATCATCTCAGTTTGAACAGTCGCCTGTGCCACTCACAACAGCTGAACCAATGTCCAAGAAAGAGAACGAACCAACGCTTGAACCCAACTCAAATCCTGCAACAACATCTGGACCAGCATCTAAGGCTGAGTCACCAACATCGCAATCAGAGTCAGAGCCAACACTTGAGTCAATCACTAAGGCTGAAAAAGCATCATATTCAGAACCTACGCCTGGACCTCCCTCCACAGCAGGACCTATAGTTGATCAAGGACCAGAAGCAACACTTGAAGGGCGTACCACACTTGAACCTATGTTTCAGTCAGAAACAATACCTGAGCTACAGACCACAATTCAGCATGTGACTGAACCTCTACTAGAAGTGATATCTCAGCTTCCTGTCACACTTGAAAAAGCACCTGAGTCTGAGTCACCAATAACCGAGCAACGTTCTGAAGCAACACTTGAGTCAAAAACTAACCCTGAAGCATCATCTCAGTTTGAACAGTCGCCTGTGCCACTCACAACAGCTGAACCAATGTCCAAGAAAGAGAACGAACCAATGCTTGAACCCAACTCAAATCCTGCAACAACATCTGGATCAGCATCTAAGGCTGAGTCACCAACATCGCAATCAGAGTCAGAGCCAACACTTGAGCCACTCACTACTCCAGAAAAAGCATCATATTCAGAACCCACGCCTGGACCTCCCTCCACAGCAGGACCTATAGTTGATCAAGGGCCAGAAGCAACACTTGAAGGGCGTACCACACTTGAACCTATGTTTCAGTCAGAAAAAATACCTGAGCTACAGACCACAATTCAGCATGTGACTGAACCTCTACTAGAAGTGATATCTCAGCCTCCTGTCACACTTGAAAAAGCACCTGAGTCTGAGTCAATAACCGAGCAACGTTCTGAAGCAACACTTGAGTCAAAAACTAACCCTGAAGCATCATCTCAGTTTGAACAGTCGCCTGTGCCACTCACAACAGCTGAACCAATGTCCAAGAAAGAGAACGAACCAACGCTTGAACCCAACTCAAATCCTGCAACAACATCTGGACCAGCATCTAAGGCTGAGTCACCAACATCGCAATCAGAGTTAGAGCCAACACTTGAGTCAATCACTAAGGCTGAAAAAGCATCATATTCAGAACCTACGCCTGGACCTCCCTCCACAGCAGGACCTATAGTTGATCAAGGACCAGAAGCAACACTTGAAGGGCGTACCACACTTGAACCTATGTTTCAGTCAGAAACAATACCTGAGCTACAGACCACAATTCAGCATGTGACTGAACCTCTACTAGAAGTGATATCTCAGCCTCCTGTCACACTTGAAAAAGCACCTGAGTCTGAGTCACCAATAACCGAGCAACGTTCTGAAGCAACACTTGAGTCAAAAACTAACCCTGAAGCATCATCTCAGTTTGAACAGTCGCCTGTGCCATTCACAACAGCTGAACCAATGTCCAAGAAAGAGAACAAACCAATGCTTGAACCCAACTCAAATCATGCAACAACATCTGGATCAGCATCTAAGGCTGAGTCACCAACATCGCAATCAGAGTCAGAGCCAACACTTGAGCCACTCACTACTCCAGAAAAAGCATCATATTCAGAACCCACGCCTGGACCTCCCTCCACAGCAGGACCTATAGTTGATCAAGGGCCAGAAGCAACACTTGAAGGGCGTACCACACTTGAACCTATGTTTCAGTCAGAAACAATACCTGAGCTACAGACCACAATTCAGCATGTGACTGAACCTCTACTAGAAGTGATATCTCAGCCTCCTGTCACACTTGAAAAAGCACCTGAGTCTGAGTCACCAATAACCGAGCAACATTCTGAAGCAACACTTGAGTCAAAAACTAACCCTGAAGCATCATCTCAGTTTGAACAGTCGCCTGTGCCACTCACAACAGCTGAACCAATGTCCAAGAAAGAGAACGAACCAACGCTTGAACCCAACTCAAATCCTGCAACAACATCTGGACCAGCATCTAAGGCTGAGTCACCAACATCGCAATCAGAGTCAGAGCCAACACTTGAGCTACTCACTACTCCAGAAAAAGCATCATATTCAGAACCCACGCCTGGACCTCCCTCCACAGCAGGACCTATAGTTGATCAAGGGCCAGAAGCAACACTTGAAGGGCGTACCACACTTGAACCTATGTTTCAGTCAGAAACAATACCTGAGCTACAGACCACAATTCAACATGTGACTGAACCTCTACTAGAAGTGATATCTCAGCCTCCTGTCACACTTGAAAAAGCACCTGAGTCTGAGTCACCAATAACCGAGCAACGTTCTGAAGCAACACTTGAGTCAAAAACTAACCCTGAAGCATCATCTCAGTTTGAACAGTCACCTGTGCCACTCACAACAGCTGAACCAATGTCCAAGAAAGAGAACGAACCAACGCTTGAACCCAACTCAAATCCTGCAACAACATCTGGATCAGCATCTAAGGCTGAGTCACCAACATCGCAATCAGAGTCAGAGCCAACACTTGAGCCACTCACTACTCCAGAAAAACCATCATATTCAGAACCCACGCCTGGACCTCCCTCCACAGCAGGACCTATAGTTGATCAAGGGCCAGAAGCAACACTTGAAGGGCGTACCACACTTGAACCTATGTTTCAGTCAGAAACAATACCTGAGCTACAGACCACAATTCAGCATGTGACTGAACCTCTACTAGAAGTGATATCTCAGCCTCCTGTCACACTTGAAAAAGCACCTGAGTCTGAGTCACCAATAACCGAGCAACGTTCTGAAGCAACACTTGAGTCAAAAACTAACCCAGAAGCATCATCTCAGTTTGAACAGTCACCTGTGCCACTCACAACAGCTGAACCAATGTCCAAGAAAGAGAACGAACCAACGCTTGAACCCAACTCAAATCCTCCAACAACATCTGGACCAGCATCTAATGCTGAGTCACCAACATCGCAATCAGAGTCAAAGCCAACACTTGAGTCACTCACTAAGGCTGAAAAAGCATCATATTCAGAACCCACGCCTGGACCTCCCTCCACAGCAGGACCTATAGTTGATCAAGGGCCAGAAGCAACACTTGAAGGGCATACCACACTTGAACCTATGTTTCAGTCAGAAACAATACCTGAGCTAAAGACCACAATTCAGCATGTGACTGAACCTCTACTAGAAGTGATATCTCAGCCTCCTGTCACACTGGAAAAAGCACCTGAGTCTGAGTCACCAATAACTGAGCAACGTTCTGAAGCAACACTTGAGTCAAAAACTAACCCTGAAGCATCATCTCAGTTTGAACAGTCGCCTGTGCCACTCACAACAGCTGAACCAATGTCCAAGGAAGAGTCAGAAACAATACCTGAGCTACAGACCACAATTCAGCATGTGACTGAACCTCTACTAGAAGTGATATCTCAGCCTCCTGTCACACTTTTAAAAGCACCTGAGTCTGAGTCACCAATAACCGAGCAACGTTCTGAAGCAACACTTGAGTCAAAAACGAACCCTGAAGCATCATCTCAGTTTGAAAAGTCGCCTGTGCCACTCACAACAGCTGAACCAATGTCCAAGAAAGAGAACGAACCAACGCTTGAACCCAACTCAAATCCTGCAACAACATCTGGACCAGCATCTAAGGCTGAGTCACCAACATCGCAATCAGAGTCAGAGCCAACACTTGAGTCAATCACTAAGGCTGAAAAAGCATCATATTCAGAACCTACGCCTGGACCTCCCTCCACAGCAGGACCTATAGTTGATCAAGGGCCAGAAGCAACACTTGAAGGGCGTACCACACTTGAACCTATGTTTCAGTCAGAAACAATACCTGAGCTACAGACCACAATTCAGCATGTGACTGAACCTCTACTAGAAGTGATATCTCAGCCTCCTGTCACACTTGAAAAAGCACCTGAGTCTGAGTCAATAACCGAGCAACGTTCTGAAGCAACACTTGAGTCAAAAACTAACCCTGAAGCATCATCTCAGTTTGAACAGTCGCCTGTGCCACTCACAACAGCTGAACCAATGTCCAAGAAAGAGTCAGAAACAATACCTGAGCTACAGACCACAATTCAGCATGTGACTGAACCTCTACTAGAAGTGATATCTCAGCCTCCTGTCACACTTTTAAAAGCACCTGAGTCTGAGTCACCAATAACCGAGCAACGTTCTGAAGCAACACTTGAATCAAAAACTAACCCTGAAGCATCATCTCAGTTTGAACAGTCGCCTGTGCCACTCACAACAGCTGAACCAATGTCCAAGAAAGAGAACGAACCAACGCTTGAACCCAACTCAAATCCTGCAACAACATCTGGACCAGCATCTAAGGCTGAGTCACCAACATCGCAATCAGAGTCAGAGCCAACACTTGAGTCAATCACTAAGGCTGAAAAAGCATCATATTCAGAACCTACGCCTGGACCTCCCTCCACAGCAGGACCTATAGTTGATCAAGGACCAGAAGCAACACTTGAAGGGTGTACCACACTTGAACCTATGTTTCAGTCAGAAACAATACCTGAGCTACAGACCACAATTCAGCATGTGACTGAACCTCTACTAGAAGTGATATCTCAGCCTCCTGTCACACTTGAAAAAGCACCTGAGTCTGTGTCACCAATAACCGAGCAACGTTCTGAAGCAACACTTGAGTCAAAAACTAACCCTGAAGCATCATCTCAGTTTGAACAGTCACCTGTGCCACTCACAACAGCTGAACCAATGTCCAAGAAAGAGAACGAACCAACGCTTGAACCCAACTCAAATCCTGCAACAACATCTGGACCAGCATCTAATGCTGAGTCACCAACATCGCAATCAGAGTCAAAGCCAACACTTGAGTCACTCACTAAGGCTGAAAAAGCATCATATTCAGAACCCACGCCTGGACCTCCCTCCACAGCAGGACCTATAGTTGATCAAGGGCCAGAAGCAACACTTGAAGGGCATACCACACTTGAACCTATGTTTCAGTCAGAAACAATACCTGAGCTAAAGACCACAATTCAGCATGTGACTGAACCTCTACTAGAAGTGATATCTCAGCCTCCTGTCACACTGGAAAAAGCACCTGAGTCTGAGTCACCAATAACTGAGCAACGTTCTGAAGCAACACTTGAGTCAAAAACTAACCCTGAAGCATCATCTCAGTTTGAACAGTCGCCTGTGCCACTCACAACAGCTGAACCAATGTCCAAGAAAGAGTCAGAAACAATACCTGAGCTACAGACCACAATTCAGCATGTGACTGAACCTCTACTAGAAGTGATATCTCAGCCTCCTGTCACACTTTTAAAAGCACCTGAGTCTGAGTCACCAATAACTGAGCAACGTTCTGAAGCAACACTTGAGTCAAAAACTAACCCTGAAGCATCATCTCAGTTTGAACAGTCACCTGTGCCACTCACAACAGCTGAACCAATGTCCAAGATAGAGAACGAACCAACGCTTGAACCCAACTCAAATCCTGCAACAACATCTGGACCAGCATCTAAGGCTGAGTCACCAACATCGCAATCAGAGTCAGAGCCAACACTTGAGTCAATCACTAAGGCTGAAAAAGCATCATATTCAGAACCTACGCCTGGACCTCCCTCCACAGCAGGACCTATAGTTGATCAAGAACCAGAAGCAACACTTGAAGGGCGTACCACACTTGAACCTATGTTTCAGTCAGAAACAATACCTGAGCTACAGACCACAATTCAGCATGTGACTGAACCTCTACTAGAAGTGATATCTCAGCCTCCTGTCACACTTGAAAAAGCACCTGAGTCTGAGTCACCAATAACCGAGCAACATTCTGAAGCAACACTTGAGTCAAAAACTAACCCTGAAGCATCATCTCAGTTTGAACAGTCGCCTGTGCTACTCACAACAGCTGAACCAATGTCCAAGAAAGAGAACGAACCAACGCTTGAACCCAACTCAAATCCTGCAACAACATCTGGACCAGCATCTAATGCTGAGTCACCAACATCGCAATCAGAGTCAAAGCCAACACTTGAGTCACTCACTAAGGCTGAAAAAGCATCATATTCAGAACCCACGCCTGGACCTCCCTCCACAGCAGGACCTATAGTTGATCAAGGGCCAGAAGCAACACTTGACGGGCATACCACACTTGAACCTATGTTTCAGTCAGAAACAATACCTGAGCTAAAGACCACAATTCAGCATGTGACTGAACCTCTACTAGAAGTGATATCTCAGCCTCCTGTCACACTGGAAAAAGCACCCGAGTCTGAGTCACCAATAACTGAGCAACGTTCTGAAGCAACACTTGAGTCAAAAACTAACCCTGAAGCATCATCTCAGTTTGAACAGTCGCCTGTGCCACTCACAACAGCTGAACCAATGTCCAAGAAAGAGTCAGAAACAATACCTGAGCTACAGACCACAATTCAGCATGTGACTGAACCTCTACTAGAAGTGATATCTCAGCCTCCTGTCACACTTTTAAAAGCACCTGAGTCTGAGTCACCAATAACCGAGCAACGTTCTGAAGCAACACTTGAGTCAAAAACTAACCCTGAAGCATCATCTCAGTTTGAACAGTCACCTGTGCCACTCACAACAGCTGAACCAATGTCCAAGAAAGAGAACGAACCAACGCTTGAACCCAACTCAAATCCTGCAACAACATCTGGACCAGCATCTAAGGCTGAGTCACCAACATCGCAATCAGAGTCAAAGCCAACACTTGAGTCACTCACTAAGGCTGAAAAAGCATCATATTCAGAACCCACGCCTGGACCTCCCTCCACAGCAGGACCTATAGTTGATCAAGGGCCAGAAGCAACACTTGAAGGGCATACCACACTTGAACCTATGTTTCAGTCAGAAACAATACCTGAGCTAAAGACCACAATTCAGCATGTGACTGAACCTCTACTAGAAGTGATATCTCAGCCTCCTGTCACACTGGAAAAAGCACCTGAGTCTGAGTCACCAATAACTGAGCAACGTTCTGAAGCAACACTTGAGTCAAAAACTAACCCTGAAGCATCATCTCAGTTTGAACAGTCGCCTGTGCCACTCACAACAGCTGAACCAATGTCCAAGAAAGAGTCAGAAACAATACCTGAGCTACAGACCACAATTCAGCATGTGACTGAACCTCTACTAGAAGTGATATCTCAGCCTCCTGTCACACTTTTAAAAGCACCTGAGTCTGAGTCACCAATAACCGAGCAACGTTCTGAAGCAACACTTGAGTCAAAAACTAACCCTGAAGCATCATCTCAGTTTGAACAGTCACCTGTGCCACTCACAACAGCTGAACCAATGTCCAAGATAGAGAACGAACCAACGCTTGAACCCAACTCAAATCCTGCAACATCTGGACCAGCATCTAAGGCTGAGTCACCAACATCGCAATCAGAGTCAGAGCCAACACTTGAGTCAATCACTAAGGCTGAAAAAGCATCATATTCAGAACCTACGCCTGGACCTCCCTCCACAGCAGGACCTATAGTTGATCAAGAACCAGAAGCAACACTTGAAGGGCGTACCACACTTGAACCTATGTTTCAGTCACAAACAATACCTGAGCTACAGACCACAATTCAGCATGTGACTGAACCTCTACTAGAAGTGATATCTCAGCCTCCTGTCACACTGGAAAAAGCACCTGAGTCTGAGTCACCAATAACTGAGCAACGTTCTGAAGCAACACTTGAGTCAAAAACTAACCCTGAAGCATCATCTCAGTTTGAACAGTCGCCTGTGCCACTCACAACAGCTGAACCAATGTCCAAGAAAGAGACAGAACCAACGCTTGAACCCAACTCAAATCCTGCACCAACATCTGGACCAGCATCTAATCCTGAGTCTCCAACATTGCACTCAGAGTCAAGACCAACAGTTGAGCCTCTGATTATGGCAGAAAAGACACCTGACTCCAACTCGCCTTTGTCTGAGCAAGTGTCAGAGCCAACATATGTGCCAAACCTTGAAGCACTGACCAAGGTGGAGCTACCAAAGAATAAGAAAGATTGTTATAAACGGAAGCGATTACTTTCATTATTCACAAAGTCGGATGGGAAACTCTGGAGGTGAGACCACGCCCCCAGCACCCACAGCATCCCCAGCAGGAATCAAACCCATACCAGGACCTTCTAGCTGTGAGACAACAGTGGTACAGACAGTGCCACCGTTCCCCTGTAGTCACAATATTGTTTATTAACTTTATATAGCGTCACATTCAAAATATTTATTTTCACTATTTATTTTCATTTAATATTTTTTGACAGTAAAATTAATCATTTCATATAGCCGTATAATGCATTGTACCAATACGACTTTCATTCAGAAATGTTTGGGAAGGGAATTTAACCTCAAGGCCAGCAGCCTTGTTCTGGGCATTGACTATTTCTTACTGAACACATTGATATATCTTGCTAAAATGCATTTTATTATTATGGTCCATCCATCAAATATGTGGCTGATTCAGGCAAATCTTTCCAGTGACAAAATGGCAACCAAAGAACAAGATCTTTGTATAGGATCTCCTCACTGATCAGTCGGAACACATTGAGGACTCTAGATGGAGCACTCAACCAATGTCACTATGACTATGCATGCACCTCATGGTACCACAAAGGCCTTAAAATGAGGCTACAGACATTCCAAACTACAACTCATCTAACCCCTGCTAGGGTGGGATCAGGATGGATCAGGGTAGAAGACAGAGTACAGCAACTTGCAATGGGCCTGGCCTACACCAGTAACACCACAAAGACACCCGTGTCAAACTACTTCAAAAAACGTTAAAGACGTCCACAAACACAACACCAGAAGGAGCTCCACAAACCACGTTCAACCCAGATTTGATTTGACTTAAAAAAAAAATGTGAATCCTTGATTCGTTACTCTCCTTCAAAACTGCTCTAAAGAGCACTTACAGGTGGCTGCAATTCGGAACTGGCCCCTGTAAAAATTCCAAACTTATGACCGCAAGTGCCCCCTAAGCCCCAAATGGGTTAAATATTTTTCTTTTTAATTAGTACTCGTGTATATGATGTTTTTGATAGTATAATAGTATTGTATATTTATCTGTCACTAAATGTTTAAATGAATATGAATTGAATACTCAGTCAGGACCCCAATGGAAACAAGTCATAGAGCTTTCTTAGGTTCAATCCTTTTTACTTTTAGCATTGCATTTGTATTAAACTGTGCTTTTTTGCAAACCGTTAATAAAGTATTCAATCAATACTCTGATTAATTGAAAATGGAGGACCCTGATGTAAACAAGTCTTAATACTTAATGCAATGTTTTATCTTCGTAGCATGATTTAGAATTTATTGACCTGTAATGAATTGCATTTTATAGCGCTTTTCCAAGAGCTCAAAGTGCTTACAATGGTTCATTCATTCATACATTGGGAGGTGAAGCGGCGAACAGTCGACGCCAGCGTCCTCACTTCCCACATTCACACACCAATGGTGGCAAGCTCACACCGACCAACTCATTGGAGGCAATGTAGGGTTCAGTGTCTTGCCCAAGGACGCTTCGACATGTGGACAGGAGGAGCCGGGATTCGAACCACCGACCCAGGGATCATTGGACGACCTGATCTACCTCCCGAGCCACAGCCGCCGCCCATGACCTGTAGGTCTACTTTCGTTGAACTGCACCCATTCTACAAACTCTTATCTTATACATTTTTCAATCAATCAATCAAAACGAGTTCCAATCAATCAAAACGAGTTCCACTAACTATATTTTATGCAATGAAAAAGTGCATTTTCAGTGTGTAGCCCATTTAGAGAGAGAGAGAGAGGGAGAGAGGGAGGGGGGTTGGCAAAACTGACGGGTTCATGAGCTCTAATGATTTACATTAGCCCCCCCCCCCCCCCCCTCCCCTTCTTAATGCACAATCTGAGCACTGAATTCACACATCAGGTAACCAAGCTGCAAGCAACACTACATAGCCTACAAACCCACATTGGTTTATTATGCATGCAACTTCCTCATGCCGGCTCCGGTGACTGATTTCATCACCTCGGATTGTATTTGACACAGAGGTGTAAACCACCATATAACTCAATGGTGCAAACACAAGCCATAGTCGCACAGAAAACCGTTTCAAGTGTCACCGTCCGGGTAAGTTACCTTTCTCCATGTCTTGTCTACAGCCAGGAAGTCATTTTCATAGCCCCCAAAACACATAGTAGGCTAAACGTTTGTCAACAAAAATAAAGTTTAGTAGTATAATTTATTTTATTTACTGTATTCTATAAATCTTAAATAGATGTTTGTCAACCATAATAAAGTTTAGTAGAATCATTTATTTTATTTATCTATACATCTTAAATACATATAGAATCTATAGCATACACATAACCACATCTATCTATACTGGTATAGATAGAACGCAGCAGGTCTAATAGATAGGATATTTAAAAGTGGGCTGTGATCAAAAATAAAAATAAGATGCAATTCATGTGACAGGTAGGCTACATACAGTAGCCTATAGGCTACTATTGTTTCTGTATTCATAATGTTTATATCAATAACTACCACAACAATGATATATCAATTGTTGTAAAGTCAGTTCATTTTGCTCATGCTCAGCTGCCAGTGATTTAAATCCCAATAACATGAGCTGAACAGTTCAGCAACTAACACTAAATGTGCTTTCTGAGTTGCATGGAAGATGGAGAGCTGAAAGCAGGTGTTTTTGTTAAAACGAAACCCTGTATGCAGCCAGTCTGAACCACACAGACTGACACAGAAGCATGGAAGTCGACAACCAGAAAACCAGAGGTTTGGCCTGAACACAGACACTAACAGCTAGGGCATTTTAGTTGACGATTTGGCCTTGAACACTGGAACATAAAATGTTAAAATTTCTGTTTGGCTTTTAGGCTATGTGAACAAAAATTGCATATGGCAAGATATGACGAATAACTTAAATATACAAAGAAATGACTGACAATGACAGGTACCAATAATAAATAAATAATGTACTATGACCAAAATTGCCATTTTCTTTTAAATAATTAGGCTATGCTTTCCCCCCCAAAAAAATTAAATAGTGTAAATACCCGATCTACAAGCTTACAACACCACTGCAATGCGAGGCTTTGTGAGCTTGTAGATCTGCTATTTCCCCTATCTTTAAACATTTATCAACATTTATCAACATGGTAACGATTACGATGATTATGCAAGAATCAGCTTTATTGTCACATCAAAGATTTACAGAAGTAAAACAAAAAGTAGGTGAAATTAGTTTTTGTGCCAATGTTACCCACTTTATTTTATTGCGATTACCTTGAATACTTGCAATCAGGTGATAATATAATAATTGTGACAGGCTGACTAACAGGGTTCTCGGGGAGCTGGTCCAGGCTGGTGTCAGCCCAGAAGAGAAGGAGGTGCCGGTCACCATCATGTCGCTGCCGTTGTCTAGGAGCCGGGAGGAGCATTCCATGTCTCTCAGCAGAGAAGAGGCCGGTGTGGATGGGGACGCTCTGAGACCCATCGTCATTGATGGAGCAATGTGGCTATGAGGTGAGAAAATGTAAACGCTCATTGAACAAACAAACAAATGTGTTTCAATTGTACAACACAGTCATCCAATGAAGTAGCCAATTAGCATTAAAGGTTTTATGACATTCATTTTAATTTCTTTTTCTTTTTCTTTTTTCTTTTAGGTTTTATGACCTCAATTACACCCAAAAAACCTGAACTTTGAACATTCAGTGGATCTTCTGTGGTCTGAAGTTTTCTTTGGGGTTTTTTGGGCCTTTTGAGCTACAATGAAAACAGGCAACACAGTGAAACAGTGACATCTGCTGGCAAATCCCATTGACATATATGGGATTTGCAGTAAGTGATGTCACTTACTGCCGGCAAATCAGAGCACCTGTATGAGCCAGAAAACCCCAGATCACAGAAAATCTACTGAATGTTAAAAGTTCATGTTTTTTGGGTGCAATTGAGATTAGAAAACCTAAAAAAAACAAGAACAATTCCAAAACCTTTTTTTTAATGTCACAATCACTTTAAGAATGTTTTTCTGAACTGACTGTTCTGCTGCCTTATTATTATTACGTATCATTATTAGCCTATTATCCACTGGGCATTACTCTATACTGGTTAACGTCTCAGTTAGCAGATTTATGCTATTACGACTACTACTACTAATGCCTATTATAAACCGATATATATAATGCCGATGTATAAACTCACGTAGAGCTTGTATAAGGATGCTATTTTAGGCAAATGTTTACAAATTTTTCGTCAAATGTTAGCCGTTTATAACATGCTCAGAATAGGGATGCTGAATAGCCTAGGGATATCTGTTGTCATTTAGAATACGGTACATTCTGTCCTTTCCAGCTCTTCATAAATTACATAGTCTGTTGAGAATGCCCTCAGTGAATTAAGCCTTAAGATAACATCTTATATTCCAGTCTCTGCCTGTTCCTCACGTACACTCACCTTCTTTTATACATGCCATACACACACACACACACACACACACACACACACACACACACACACACACACACACACACACACACACACACACACACACTCGTCTATAAAACTGTCCCATTTTGTGCACACAACACAGGCACGCCAGGTATGCAAATCTTAACATGCAAATCACAGTTTTCCTCTTTCAGAGAACGGTTGTTTTATAGGTCTGCACAGAATAGAAACAGGCCTGACAACACTTTAATTCATGGCTCCATTCTTCTAAAGTCAGATTTAGACTACATCGTACGACACAAATAGCCTGTCTACAAACTCACAACACGTGTTGTGAGTTTATAGATTGCCTATTTTTGGCGGGTGACAAAGCATACTGTAAATTAGGCAATTAGGTACTATACTACACTATAAAATCAATGATGGGTCCATTTTGGTTTAATTCGTATACTCCCAGAGTTAAATTAACATACCGTAGATGATTTTGCTGTGTAATGTAGGTGGTTTGGCACAATTACATTAGATCTTGAGATATTTATTTAGCTGTTTATTTTTTATTTTGATGCCTGTACCAATTCCAATTAAAGTTCTATAACTTTTCTTATATGTTAAAATTGGCTTAATGGAGCCGAACTCTAGATGTGAGGGCTGCGTAGGGGCAATTTTAACTTAGCAAAACTTGTACCACTGTTTGCTAAATGTAGCAAATTAAAAGTTACTCATTTATTTTGGTTCTCAGATTTTAGCAATTCAATTAGATTTGTAGAAGTGTGTCTGAGACAAGTGGCCCGACTTCGGACTTGTATATTGGGCAGTTTAGGCATTTGCATAGCAAATGTTGCGATATGCTGTGGGAATACTGTAAGTGCTGCTACTGTACATCTTTGTTCACACAACTACCTTTTTAATGTAACTTGTTGCCATGAAAGCGGAATGTGTCATTGCCGTCTACTACTACAGCATTGAATGAAATTAACAGGTACTAAACTCAACTCAACTCCAATTGTATTTATATAGCACATTTAACATGACCAGGTCAACCAAGTGCTGTACATGCTTTAAAAAAAATAGCAGATCTACAAGCTCATAGCGCGGCACCGAGTGCCGCGCTACAAGCTTGTAGGTCTGCTATTTTTGAAAAATCGAAGAACGACTGACATAGAAACATAGCTTTTTCAGAAAACTGTCAGGATGTAGAAGACATTTTTAGAATCTGATCTCAGGTCAAAATGGGTTAAGAAAAGAACAAAAACAGTGCGATATAAAAAGACAGCAACAGGAAATCAATGGTACGGTGAAAGCAAGTTTGCATGTGTGCTTGCAGTAATGAACTACTGTTTCATTTGAAGACCAAACGATTGCTTGCTCATGCTATTTCATTTTTCCTGTGCTTATTCAGCCACGGAAACAAGGAAGTGTTCTCTTGTCTGGGAATCCACTTTGCTGTGAGCTACTTCCTTGAAAGAGGTCACACTGATGTCACTGTGTTTGTGCCATCATGGAGGAAGGAGCACCCCAGACCTGATGTCCCCATCACAGGTAGGATGACGGGAATGTGCTGCCAATTTGTGCCAGTTTGATATGCAGTAGTGGTTCTCAACCTTGTTGTCGTTTGGTCGGGAAGGACCTATAGTCAAACAAAAGGTGAAGACGCAGGGGGATCACTGCCATCAGTTTGACGCTGCAAAGGTGTGTGTGTGTGTGTGTGTGTGTGTGTGTGTGTGTGTGTGTGTGTGTGTGTGTGTGTGTGTGTGTGTGTGTGTGTGTGTGTGTGTGTGTGTGTGTGTGTGTGTGTGTGTGTGTGTGTGTGTGTGTGTGTGTGTGTGTGTGTGTGTGTGTGTGTGTGTGTGTGTGTGTGTGTGCGTGTGCGCGCGCGCGCGTGCGTGCGTGCGCATGTGTTTTAAATGTGCACTGCTGAGCCTGGTCAAAGAGACATTTCTGTTCCTTGTGACAGACAATAATGTTATGTTGAATCTTGAATTAGACACTGATGTAAATACCCCAGAAAGTTTCCCTTTCCAACTGGAATGAACCTTGATCTGTGTACTTACTACTCAAATGTTGCTAACCTGGGACTTTTATTTTATCAGCTATATCATTTCCTGTGTTACTCATATATAACTGCCTGTTCATCTATTAGCAACAGTGGTTGTAAAAGCATGATCATTTCTAGATCCTATGTCCTATTCTGCAGAACCTGTTTGCTTTTGATATCACTGACACTCACTCTATGATTCATTCAGAGAGGAATACATTTCATTGGAGAGGGAACTTATCAAGGCCCTTTTTTCACAACGTTGTCCTCACAATGTCTAATACAATTACCTTTCAGAAAATAGTAGAGGCTATTATATAAAATTGTTGGTTGCTTTTAATTATTCAGTTCATTATTAGTATTTATCTAATTATTTGTCAATTATCAGAATTATTTGTCATTGCCAAGTATTTGTACAAGGCATTTGTCTCAACTATTTACTCAAAGATAAGCAAAATACAATATAAACGATAAACTTTATGCAATATATTGTACACTGTATATAGTATATCAAGGGCCATATTTTGACTACGGTACCAGGCTGGGGGCCGAGTCGGCACGCGCGAGGTCGAGGTCTTGCCCTGAAATTAATGTTCAGGGCAAGACCCCATTTGAAAAGGACCCCCAGTTTGACATGCAGAGGCTACTGACCCCAATTTAATGCCATTTATATCTAGGACCCCCCCCCCAAAAAAAACCGCGGGCCGCTAATTGGGGAACCCTGGTTTAGATCAACATAGCCAGAAATAATTATAAATTCTTGTTTCAGTGATAAATCTGACATCTACCCTATCTTTTTCATAAAACGTTCTGCGAAGACCAACACATTCTGTGGGACCTTGAGAGGAAGAAATGTCTGGTATTTACACCTTCGCGCCGCATCGCTGGCAAACGGGTGATCTGCTATGATGACCGCTTCATTGTCAAGCTGGCATACGAATCTGACGGCATCGTTGTGTCCAACGACACGTACCGTGATCTCCAAGGAGAGAACCCGGAGTGGAAGCGGTTCATAGAGGAGAGGCTGCTCATGTACTCCTTTGTTAATGACAAGTAAATCATCTTCTGTCACTCACTATACTTGCTTCTTGGAAGTATTAGGCAGATACCTAACGTGAATCTCATCTGCAGGTTTATGCCTCCCGATGACCCTCTAGGTCGCCATGGACCAACTTTGGACAACTTCCTGAGAAAGGTCCCAAGGACACCCAAGAAGCAGCTGTGTCCTTATGGTGAGGCCACTTCCATTATAATAATATGATTTTTCAATATCTGGTCTCAATCTGTATAATATAATATAAACTTTTGTGTGCATTTAGTATTGATATATGAAAAAAATAAACAGCACTATAATAATCTCATAAATCTATCCTCATTCAGGGAAGAAATGCACTTATGGAATTAAATGTAAATTCCACCATCCAGACCGTGCTAACCATTCCCATTGCTCTCTCGCCGATGAGCTTCGTGAGAAGGCCAGGCAATCTTCATCAGCCCATAAACATTCTTTATTGGGTTATGGTCCAGTGACTGCCAATGGCCTCTCTCTGGAGGAGGCGATGGCCCAGAAACTGACCCTGGAACAGTGGAGAGGCTCTTTGAAGAAAGGCCACACCAGTGAAAATGTTGTTCTGATCAAAGGGGCTCACCACTCCAGCAAGCGGCCAACATCTAGGAAAGAGAAGGTCAGTCTCCTTCTGACCTGGAATCTCTTTTCTCCTCTGGCTCTCAGGAGCAGCTGGACTCTGGTTTGGGTTCCATAGATATTCCACCAATTGAGACCTACTGGGACCACACTGATCACCGCTATGGAGCCAGTTACAGGAGCTTCCATCCCAACTTCAGTTCCAGGCCAACAGTACCCCTAAAAGTGCACAACATTGGTTCCCCTAAAAATACACCATGAAGTTGCTGCTCAAATGTTTCGTCCTCTTCGTGGTCCACAGGTGGCTTTCATCCCCATAGCCAACACCATAGCATGGGACTAGCCAGCACCCACCACCCAGACATAATGGCTTACACTCCTTCTCATTACTATGGCTATGGGGCATCTGTGTATCCAGTGAGCATGCATGCACACAGCCACCCAGGAGAATTCCAGCATAGCAGGGCTCAAGACTCTCTCCACCAGACCTACTGGTCAGATCCATTTCAGGGCTATTCTCAAGTACTATCCGGAATGTCTGGAGAGAAGCCACACTGGGAGGAGAGAGAGGATGTCCGAAAGAAGCTCCTTGCCATCTTTAATGCCTGTCTGGTAGACAAGGCCATGGACATGTTTCCTCAGTTGATGGATCCACAAATGCTGGCTGCTGAGATCCTGATGCTACAAAGTCAAGGCAGCTGAAATACGGTCAGAACATTGTTCCATATAAGGTTGGACTGTGTAAGTTGTCACGCCTGAATGGTATTATGGTGATATTGGTATCTCACGGTCACATTGTAGCAAATGCAGAGGTTGATGCAAATTGTATCTTTTCTGAATAATGCATTTAGTCCCTTGTTTGTGCCGAATCTGGGTTGTACATGGTTTGTTGCACTCCCTCTGGTGTTGTGGGTGTGGACTTCGTTTACATTAAGGAAGTATTTAGACAGGTACATGGGTATCTTGGTGGTGTATCGAATCTTGTGGACCAGACCCATTGCAAGATGCTGTACTCGACCCTAAGATCCTGTAAAGGAATCTTGTTCTTTGATTGACTTTTTTGATTACGTTGGTGGCCATTTTATCACCGGAAAGATTGGCCTCCAGGATGGAACCTCAGTCTGGATCGATTGCTACCGGAAACAATTTTCTCTGTATAGTAGATTTGTCTCTTGTTTTGTTTTGTTTAGTTTAGTTTTTTGTTTGTTTTCCACGTTTTTTGTATAATATTATTATTGTTATTATGCTTTAACTGTGTTGTATTCTATGTATGTGGGTTTGTATGTGGGGAGGGGGGAGGGCTGTGGACGGGTGTTCTGTGTATTTTGTGAAAAATTTAAAATAAAAACAGAATATTTAAAAAAAAAAAGCAGTCAACCCACAGAGCCTAGTCCTTCCACACGCCAGAATGGTACCTCCCAGTCCCGGCAGAGTAGTTCAGGAGGAACGGATTGTGTGGCCCTGGTTTTTCCCTAATGGGACTGATCGAGGGTAGCTACTGGGACGTAGGTCGGGACTTGATCACCCCGGCTGGGTCACCTGAGTGAGGGGTATGATGTTGGGAGACCTGAAACCCCTTACCCCGATGACCTTGGGATACATCACTGAGGATACGTCCCAGGTGCATCCATGTATGTATGTATTTTGTTATATTTATCAAATAAATAAAATATTTAAGGTGTTTTTATTTTAGTTGTAGAGGGCAAGTAGGTTAAAATGTTTTAAGGCATATTTGTCATATTAGACAGGGATCCTTTTAAGTAAAACATTTGAGTATAGGCTACTTTTTTCCTGTTCATTCTACATACTGTGAAATAAAATATGATTGATTGAAATTAACAGTTTGCAGAATTACAGTACATTTCAAGCACAACTCAATACAAAGACTGTTAACTGTGAGTGGACGACCCAATAAAGCATTAAACTTGTTTACAAGCGGGTCCACCAAAATCAATTCATCAAAAATCTGTCAATTTCCTCCACGCACCTGCGTCGCCCTTTAAATGCAGTCTCGTGTTGGTGACGTCCCTTCTCCATCCAGTCATCTGCTCCTCTCTGTATCAGCTGAGCTGATCGAGTGTAGGCTACTGTGCTGTGTGCTCCTACACCGGCCTCTACAATAATAACAACCACAGCGTTTCTGTAGCCTACAACTGTTTCTGTGAGTAAATTAAATTCCACAACACACCATCCATCCATCCATCAACATAATATTGATTGATTAATTTCAGCCGCGGGTTTTGTTTGCGTATTAAAAGAGGCTTTGATTGATTGTTTGGTGTGTTTGTAAACGTGCTCTTAAGAGTCGACTCTGCTGCTTCAGATTTGCTGTTGCAACGAATGAATATCGATTCACTTGTTCTATCATTATCAAACCGGTTGCCGCAAAATGTTAAGTCGCCCTTCGGAGTCTTTGTGCAAAGTATTAGACCATATTTTCCCAATAAGAGAGGTGTTTTAATCACGTCTGTGTCGGAATCTCTCGGACGTTCTCAATGGACGGCGGTGACTCGAGGGGGCGCGTCCGGTGAAACCCGGAATTAAACGCGTTGTAAACTAGGAGGTAAATACGTCGTTCGAACACAAACGGGATTAAAACGCATATATATTAAATAATATGGAATAATACATTTCACAAAGACTCCGACGGGTGAGTTAACATTTTGGGAAACCGATTAAGCACATATATGAATATGATAATGTTTTTGTACATGCACGGATCAAGCAACGATACTGGTGACGGTGCACTATTAAAGCACTGGCGGAGTGTCATATCACCAATGCTAGCCGCGGGTTAGAGCACTAGCATTTCGTTTTGGGTTTGATATTGAGTAGAAACTCAGCGTTATTAGTTTGTTTGTTTTGAACACATTCTGATGTTCTAACCTGCGTTTTTTGTGTGTGTGAAGTGAACCGCTGCCGGTTTGAAGTATTAACAGTTTGCAGAATTACAGTACATTTCAAGCACAACTCTATACAAAAACTGTTAACTGACGACCCAAGCATTACACTTGTTTACAAGAGGGTCCAGCTTGTTCAATTAATCAAAACATTTGGAGACATGCACTTCTATATAGCCAAAGAACGGAACAGGAATTCATCAGCCTTGTGTATGAACACAAGGCTGCTGTACTTTATACGTCATAGGCTACTAAGCATTTTAAAGTACGGTGCCCCTTTTGGCACCCTCTGTTACCTTTTCTGAATTTTGGACGGTGGTAGCCTATAGGGTCCCTCGTAGCTTATTCCACTCTCCATAGGACGCAGATTTACCTACTCTCTGTTCATGGAGACCGGCGCCGTCGCTTGATGTTTCTGAGAGGAGCAGCGACTCTTTTTTTTTTTTAATACTTAAACGGCAACTCCAATTAGTGCTCTTTCGCACACGTTTCTGTTGTCTCCTATAGCTGTGTTGAAACATCTCACCAACACTCAAGTGAAGGCCCAGGTCTCCGTGAACAGAGAGTAGGTAAATATGTGTCCTATGGAGAGCGGAATAAGCTATGAGGGACCCTAGGCTACCGCCGTCCAAAATTCAGAAAAGTTAACCGAGGGTGCCGAAAGGGGCTAGGTATGAAGTACAGCAGCCTTGTGGTCAAACTGTTCATACAACAGAAAGATTGGGTATTGGGTAAGACTGACGTTATGTATCTTTCAGGACCTTTCACTGCTTCATCTCAACCATTACTCTGGCTCTGGTCTCAGCGAATACCGGACTACTCGCCTTGGCGAGTGGACTTCACCTTTGGCGAGTGGCCTTCCCCTTTGATCGAGAAGTCTTCACTTTCCAGGGCGGGTTCTCCGAGAGAACTCGTCCCCTTCTCGCCAAAAGGGGAAGACCACTCGACCCGAAATGAGAGGGAAACAAGCAACCAGGTCTATGAAAATAAATCTAGAATAAGCAACAATATTGCTGACTGTCAAACATCATTGTCCAATGTTGTTTTAGAGCAGTGGTTCTCAAACATTTTCATGTCATCATGGACCACTAATATTCTAAGAAATGTACAGATAAACAAGTCCAAAGTAGTTTATAATGACTAGACGTGGCAATTTACAATTTACAATTTAGTCATTTAGCAGACGCTCTTAATCCAGAGCGATTTACATTAAGCAAGAACAAAAAAGCATGGGAATACATCACATAAAAACATTTATCATGAAACATGCGTAAGCTAAGAAAGTAACAGTGGAATATCTATATAATACATCTATACATATGTAACCTGGCAAATAGGGCACAGGACACAGACATATATTGGGGTTCTTTATTTCCCAAGAAGTTGGTGTTGGTGTATCTTATTGGTGTAAAGAATGCCACAGTTTGGCAAATATGGCATGCAAGCCTGTAACATAAAATAAATCTAAACAAAATACGGTAGTGGCACTATCTAGATAAAACAAAGAGGAAACATACCACAATGAAATGAGATATTCCATTTCAATGAAACAAACATAAAATTACATTAATTGTGTGTCTGAGAACAAGCTACGCCGCTACCAGCGAAGGCAAACAAAGGCTACACAGGGGAATCTGGCCCAGTTGTGGAAGGACTTTGAAAGGGACAATCTCGCCATCATGGACATGCTGAAGATTGCTTCTGAAGTGAATGGCCCAGTGTGGAGATGCCCCGGGGTAACTCACTGAAATGGGACAGCACACTGCACTACACAGCACTTTCAACAGTGTTTTTTGAGAACTTTTTTCAACTTTTTCACTGAAACAGTGTGTACATGTATGACAACTTTTTGAGAATTTTTTTCAACTTTTTCACTGAAAGTGTTTTTGTACATATGACAACTTTTTGAGAACTTTTTGAGAACATTTTCACTTTCAACTTTTTCACTTATTACTTTTTTCTATATTTTTTGTAAAAACTGTTTCTATATTTAAATAAAATACATTACATTTGACCGTACATTTGACTCTTGTGTTATATTCTTGTGAAATATTCAGTAAAGTATTCTGTTGATAAGATATGCATTGCAGACAATATAATACCCAGTTTGAAATGCATTCATTTTAAGACAAATTTAATAAAAATTTTCGGACCATTTCTGATTTACCTATACTTTGAACTGGCCTTGTTGGTTGTTTCACTCTCACATTCACGATATGTGGCAACCCTGGTTTGTTTTGGTTTGCGCACGGATGTTATTTTTGTTGCTTTAGCACAGTAGCTAGCAAAGGCTGTAGTTGCTGAAAGTGAAGGAAACACTAGCCAAAAAGTGAAGACTTCTCGCCAAAAGGGGAAGACATCTCGCCCCGGGCCGAATGGTCTTCTGCTTGGGCCGAGTGGACTTGACTTTTTGGCGAGTCGCCAAGACCACTCGCCCGAATGGTCTTGCTATCGTCTCAGCCACTGCAGTGTATTTTTTGACATTCCGTTTCTAAGTTGAATGTTGCCACTACTGTTGGAGCAGCCATAAACTACACAGGTTCACCCCAATGTTCTGGGCATCTTTGTAAAGTTAGTGTTAGTAAAAAGCAAGTAAAAGAGTAACGTTTGAGCAGACTAACATCAGTCACTCTTACCATTCAATGTAGTAGAAGACCTGCAAGTTTACACAGATATGTCTTCTCCACCTACAGGAAATAAGTTTGCTGCGACCATGAGATCCGTTTCTGAATTCGTCTATATACATTTTCGCAATTTGAAAATGGCCGATCTACCATCTCACAATGTGTCGTACATTTTTCTCAAGTAAATGTTTAATTCCGGCCTTTAACTTGTAACTATTTCTACATTGCAGTATTGATACTTTAACTTAGTAAGAAATATGAGTACTTTTTTCCACCACTGTTTTTTTAACACGTTCTAAATTGTTTTGTCTTGGTCGTGGAACCGCTTGCAGGTGTAGCACCATCGTCATCTCAGCATGGCCTCCTCCACCTCCACCCTGTTCACCTCCAGCGGCCGCTCTTCGCGCTCCGCTCCCCGGTCCTCCGGTGGCCGTGCGTCCTCCCATTCCTCCCCGTCCGGCACCGGGACCAGCCCGGCTCGTCTCTCCCGAGTCCAGGAGAAGGAGGAGCTGCAGCACCTCAACGACCGCCTCGCCAACTATATCCAGCGCTCCCACGAGCTGGAGAGCCAGAGGTGGGATTGATTGAAATACTGAGAGGCAGAGATCCATTGAAAACTAGGGCTGGGATCGGAAATCGGGGCCGATCACATCATTTTCAAATGATCGGAATCGTATTGGGAGCAAAGAAAACGTGATCGAGACATCCCTAATATCAATATGTCCATATCATGATATTGTCTGTGATTTTGGATATTGTAGCCTACTATTGTGATATGGCATAAGTGTGATATGGCATAAGTGTTCTATCAAAATTGGCAGACTCAAGTCTCAAAATCAAATGATTGGGAACAAAAAAAAAACATGATCGGGACATCACTATTAAACTTTAACAGTTTGCAGAAACAGGAAAGTTCAATACAAGGTCTGCTAAGATGATTAAAACCTATGAAAGCACTAGGCTTGTTTCCATTGTGGTCCTTCATATTCAATTCATCAGAACATTTCATGACATACAAATATACAGTACTATGCCAAAACAGTTGGAAATCTTTTTTTCTTTTTTTTTACAGGGGCCAGTTTAAGGGCCCGTTTTGAAGTAGTAGGGATTCGCATTCCTTTACGACTGGAATCTACATTTTTGTGGCATAGGAGCGAAATTAATTTAACCCAATTGTTTCAGTCAAATCTGGGTTGAACGTGATTTGTGGAACTCAATGAGGTGTAGTGTTGTGTATCTTGTAGACCAGGCCCATTGGAAGTTGCAGTACTCTGTCCTCTACACTAAAGGCCTATTCATAACTCCAGTATATAGTTATAAGGTGACCACTGAAAACTACAACATGACGTCACGCCAACTCGCTGCTCACCCGTAAACATCTTTCTTGTTTACCGTTTCAGTGGTCACCTTATCACCTAAAATGGAGTATGAATAGGCCATCTTGACCTATCAAAATGAGCAGGTGTGAGTTTTATATTAGTAGTGAGGCCAAGCAGTAGCATGGAGTGACAATTGTTTTTTTGCATGTCAGGTCGGCCATGGTGCTGCTCCTCGATGAGAATGAGGAGTCCAAGACCCGGGAGCTGAGCACCGTGCGGCGGCTCTACGAGACCGAGCTGGCCGACGCTCGCAAGTCCCTGGATGAGATGGCCAACGAGCGGGCCCGGCAGCAGCTGGAGGTCGGAAACCTGTCCGAGGAGCTCACCAAGCTCAGAGCCAGGTGACCGATTCTACGAATGTATTAACCATGCAAATGGCACGTTCCATCAATCCATCCGTGAATCCATCTTCAACCTCTTATCCGGAGGGCAACAGCTCCTCTCCACACCACATTAGTAACTTTCAATGTTCCATGAACTAAACGTGATGAACAACGTTACATTATAAAAAAAACAAAGTTTTTAACTGTTTGCAACCAAAAAAGCACATTGGTACGATTTATACAAATGGTGCTAAAAGGATAACACAAAGGTTTCGACTAAATAAACAGGACCACAATCCTGCGTGTTTAGTTGAAACCTAGCCCTGGAACATGCCCACCGTGTGAACCATGGCCTTGGATCAAGACAGACTATCCTTCATAGATGTATACATATTATAGATTTTCGACATGGATACGGAACAAGTACAAGTCAGATCGATTAAAATACATATTTGATAGCTTGAGCCAAGGCTAGTTGAAACCTACTGTTTATTTTCAGCCTGCTGATGTGGGTTTTTTTTTTTTTTAAGATATTTTTTTGCGGCTTACGCCTTTTATTGATTTTTGAAGGGACAGACAGTAGGCTGACAGGAAACGGGAGAGAGATGGGGGGATGACATGCAGTAAAGGCCGTGTCGGGTCCGGGAGTCGAACCCGCGGCACACTGCGACTGGATTACCAGTCCGGTGCCCAGACCGTTACGCTACGGCCTGGGCCTGATGTGGGCTTCTTAAAGTTGTGCCTTGACACAAGTTCAGGCCAGGGTGCCTCAGAATACTTAATATTTGGAATTTATAAATGTCTCTTCAGTTTAACAACTACCCTCTAGACTTGGTAAAACGGACCAGATTTAAACTGTACTTGGTGCGTTCTTTTTCAACCTACAGTACACAAAGACCCCTTTTCCACCAAAAGAACTTTGGTTCTTGAACCGGTTCCATTCTAGATTCTTGGACCCATGGTGCTTTCACAGTTCCAAACCAACTGTTAGGGTTCTGAATCTGAACCAATGAAGTTTCAGTGGAAACGCTCTGAACTGGTTCAATATTAAGGCGGGGGGGAAAAAATAACCGAACCGGTGGCAAATGGGCCACAGTCTCTTCACCAAAAATAGCCGATTTACAAGCTCACAATGCAGGTTTTTTTTTTTTCTTCAGGAACCAGAAGAAGGAGAGCGACCTGGCTCATGCTCTGACTCAGTGGAGGAATCTGGAGGAAGCGTTCAACCAGAAGAAAGCTGACTACAGCACCCAGCTAGCGAAGACCAAGAGGTTGACCGCTGACGTTGATGAACTCCAAGCTCAGCAGAAACATGTATGTATGCACTTCAACTTTCCCCATGCCAGTTAAGCTAGCTTGTAGTGTTGGAAGCAGTGAAGCATAATGTTTACCTGGCAAAATAGGCCAATATTTGTATAGTTATTAGTTATAATGGTTGAAAACAATGGTGTCATACTGTACTTCACTAGACTGTTCAGTTCATCTGCATTTCTCTGTTTTACAGGCGTAACAACTTATAACTTGGATAGATGGATCTTTATTGTCATTGTAACATGTACAACAAAATTAAAAGTGCCAACCAATCAGTTCATCAGATCACAAAACAACATAGCAAAAAATATTAAACTAAAACAACAAAACACACATGTACTTCTGGTTATTGCACAACCCCTGTAGCACAAAGCATATGCACAATAAACATGTAATAGCAGTTATTGCACAAACCCTTATTGCACTTAAGACAGCAGGGAAAAGAACCTAAACATGTATTGCAGCAGATCATTTTTTTTTTTTTTTTTTTTAAGATATTTTTTTGCGGCTTACGCCTTTTATTGATTTTTGAAGGGACAGACAGTAGGCTGACAGGAAACGGGAGACAGATGGGGGGATGACATGCAGTAAAGGCCGTGTCGGGTCCGGGAGTCGAACCCGCGGCACACTGCGACTGGATTACCAGTCCGGTGCCCAGACCGTTACGCTACGGCCTGGGCCAGCAGATCATTTCTTAGCAGCATTGAGTGCAACTACCACTGTGGGATAGAAGCTGTTACTGAATCTGCTGGTCCCTGACTTGATCACTCTGTACCGTCTGCCTGATGGCAACAGTGAGTGACCGGGGTGGGAAACTTGCTAGGGAACACAAGCCTGAAGGAGAGTTTTGATGGCCTTCTTGAATGCATAAAAATGATCTCTTCATTCACAGCGTCACTATACACGGAAGGAAACTTGAACTGTCTGCCTTCCAGACGGTGTAGAAGTGTGTAGGGGAAATTACTTTACAGTAGCGTTTTAAACATTCTGAACCCATTGCCAACATTTATAAAGATGCTCGGTAATATAACTAATTTTATTGCGTTAGGTTTGTTGATTGTGTTACGTGTGTGTTAGTTGGATGCAGTGCTGGCGGACACAAAGACCCAGATGAACTCTGAGATGCTGAGGCGGGTGGACATGGAGAACCAGATGCAGACCATGAAGGAGCAGCTAGACTTCGAGAGAAACATCGGCAAGGAGGTATGCTTGTCTGTCACCATTATTACATCATCGACTAATCGCAATTATTTAAGATAATCGCAATTATTTTTGTTTCCATGTTGAAAAAATTGTCCATACATTTAAAAAAAATGGCGTGAATAGTTGAGCTACAAGCTTACAACGTGTCACAAAGTGATGTGTTCTAAGCCAGGGGTTCTCAACCCGTGACCTCAGGAGGTCGCCAACTTATTATTCTATATATATTTGTTTTAGCTGGAAAATGGAAATTAAGAGTTTACATAGTATGTGGTGCATGCATAAACTTTCCTTAATGATTATCTGGTTTCAGTATTCATTTATGATATTTTCTCTATTATTAAGGTTATGTTTGCAGTCAGTGCGGCCAAAGCATTTCCGGGGTCCCCAGCCAAAAACATTGAGAACCCTTGTTATAAGCCATTTTGTAAAAGAAATTGGAAAGAAAAATAAAGGTTCAGGACACCCCCCCGCCCTTTGTCATTTATTTGATCAGCATATCATTAATTTCTGAATCTACGTACGCCACAAAGTTGTTCACCTCGAAAATGCGACTTCTGAAAACAAAATGTAAAACTAGCTGTTGCTGGTATAAAAATAATACAGATTCCACAAGTTCATGACATATTTACCCCTAAAACTGTACCTGTCGTTTACAAACAAGCCGTCAGAGATTCTATACAGTGTAATTATTTTCCTGCCGTGCGATAGGGCAGTTTCGCTGGGCATGGCTGCTGTGTCGGACCTGGGAGTGGGAGATGTCACACACACGCACGCGCGCGCGTTCTGCAAGTTATCTCCATATTACAGATGGTATATGGTTGTATTGGCAGCAGTTAGTAGGGCCATTCCTATTTATATTTCTATCCCATTTTGTAACCCATTTTTTTCACCCGGTGCTCCTGTCGGGTGGTCAAAGGTTGATTTCTCCCTCTGTCATTGCCTTGTATTTCTATTTCCCCTTTTTTTTTGTCATGCAAATTTGCCCAGTGCAGGCCTACTGCAGGCCTGGTTGACTAGATTTAGAAGACATGTTGATGCTCTTGCTACTGAAATGATCCATTATTTATATGGATAAATCTCTATTGGGGGGGGGGGGGGGGGGGGGGGAAGGACAGCTTGTCCTGTCTGCTCGCTGCTAACATGCCTATTGGACAAGGACAGGTTAGGGGAGGGATTTAGTGAAGGGCTAATAGAGGGTATGCACATGACATCATCGTACCTGGAAGTTATGCGGCAACGCCCACTGAGTGGCAAAAAACGACTTTCTGGCCTTGACAGCCCAGGCGAAAAAGAAATATATTTAGTATACTTTTTTAAAGTATACTAAATGTACTTATTTGTACTTGAAACTATTTGAATTTAAATTGTGCTATTTTGAAACTACTTAAGTTGTACTTTTTATACTTAAGTTGCACTTAAGATGTGCTAAAACATATCTTAAATATATTTTTTCTATACTTTTTAACCCTTTTGTGACCAAAAAAATAGTGTTAAATTGAAAATATACTTCCAGTATTCCAAGTATACTTTTGAAAAGCATACTTAGATTATATTTATAGTGTATTTTCGAATATATCGAGTGTATATCAAGTATTAAATAAATGCATTTAAAATATACTACCAATGTGTTAATAGAATAACATTATGAACTAATGTGCTTAAAATATACTTTGTTATCTCGAATACACTATCAGATCTACTTAAACATATCTTAAATATATTTTTTCTATACTTTTTAACCCTTTTCTGACAAAACAATAGTGTTAAATTGAAAATATACTTCCAGTATCCCAAGTATACTTTTTCCGATGAGTGAAAAGCATACTTATATTATATTTATAGTGTATTTGTATAGTATATAAATAAATACATTTAAAATATACTACCAATGTGTTAATATAATAACATTACAAACTCATGTGCTTAAAATATATTTGATAGTACGTATACTTCAAATTAATGACTTTTATACTCCAAATAAATTTTAAGCATTATATATAATATATATGCAAATTTATACTTTTCCAAAGTATATATATATATTATATATATACTTCGGAAAAGTATAAATTTGCATATATTTGCATATATAACTCTTAATTGGAGCAACCATGTTACTATACATATGAATGGGAAAAGGGGAGAGGGACTGATCAAACCAACAGACATTTAGATTCATGGTTTTACTAACAAATCACATAAAACAACATAAATCACCAAATAACTCCACAACAAAACCCTAAACACAATTACCCATAACATAACTCCAGTATACATTCTAATATTCAAATAATAACACAAATAAGAACAATAACACACGGTCCTTGGCGCCCCAGTGTATGCTGGGAAATGGACTTCCTCTAGCCACTCCCATTTCACCTGCCAGTATTTATAGCACATTAGTACTTAATGTACTTAAACTTAATATACTGAAAGTTTATACTTGTATTGTATTTATAATGTATTAAAAATACAATCTACAAATATATTTACTTAAAATATGCTAAGAGTGCATTTAAAAAATACAATCTACAAATATATTTTTAATTATTATATTAAAGTACATCTTACAATAAATGCATGTTCAGGAGAACTCGCTATGAATATATTGCTAATGGACTTAAAATATAATAATCACAAATGTATTTTTAATTATTATATTAAAGTACATCTTACAATAAATGCATGTTCAGGAGAACTTGCTATGAATATATTGCTAATGGACTTAAAATATAATAATCACAAATGTATTTTTTATTATTATATTAAAGTACATCTTACAATAAATGCATGTTCAGGAGAACTTGCTATGATTATTGCTAATGGACTTAAAATATAATAATCACCAATGTATTTTTAATTATTATAATTGAAGTACATCTTACAATAAATGCATGTTCAGGAGAACTTGCTATGAATATATTGCTAATGGACTTAAAATATAATAATCACAAATGTATTTTTTATTATTATATTAAAGTACATCTTACAATAAATGCATGTTCAGGAGAACTTGCTATAAATATATTGCTAATGGACTTAAAATATAATAATCACCAATATATTTTTAATTATTATAATTAAAGTACATCTTACAATAAATGCATGTTCAGGAGAACTTGTTGTGAATATATTGATAAAGTACTTAAAATATAATAATCACAAATGTATTTGTGATTATATGTATTTAAGTTAGACAAAAGTAAACATAAAATTAATGCACTCATGAAAAGCATACTTTCATACTATTTGAAATATATTTCTCATTTAGTACACTTATCACAAATGTGCTAAATCACAAATTAATTTATGTTCACTTATATTATATTTAGCAAAAATGTACTATTAATATGATTAGAGACACTACAAGTATACATTTAACATACTTTCTGTGCTAAAAGTGTACTTAAGTATGGAATAAATATATTTATTTTTCGCCTGGGAGCCCATTCATCCAAACAGAAAAGACCTGTCTGATTGCATTAAACAATGTTAACTCACCAACATTGCAGCTGTACGAAAAGCTTGAATTATCCTCTTTCTATCTGCAAAGTTTTTGTTTCATAAAAATCCACCATAGAAACATCATGAGCTACTTTCTGTCAAGAAATGCCCTGCATTTGATTATGTTTCTAAGTGTCAGAGTTTGGAAGTGCTTGTTTTCAATAACACAACATTTTCTGCCTCCTGCATTATGTAACATTTAGAAACGGGTGGTACGCAGGACTGTTGAGTGATTTCCAACGAGCGCTTCCAAACTCCAACACTCCATGCTGCTCAATGTTTTGCCACTCAGTCTAGATGAGGGGGGCGTGTCCTGATGGGAAAATCATGCATGTGCATACTCTCTATTGCCTAAGCTGTAATCCTGGGCGCTACGCTCCCTCTGCCAACCTGGGGAGAGCCCCGAACTGAGCTCATGCTTCAATGCATGAGGAGTGAGCCAGGCCACTTGTGGTAGGACGGGCCATTGCAGCATAATTTGTGTGTGTGTGTGCGTGCGTGCGTGCAGGAGATCCACGAGATCCGGCGCAAGCATGAAAGCCGCCTGGTGGAGGTGGATTCAGGAAGGCATGTAGATTTTGACACGAAGCTGGCCGAGGCCATGCAGCAGCTCCGCCAGGTGCACGATGTACAGATTGGCCAGTACAAAGAGGAGCTGGAACGCAACTTCAATGCCAAGGTACCTGAGACACACGCACAGTACTGCAACGTGCACGCGCACACCTTCTCAAAGCAACGTTAAAGGACAACTTTTTTTCTTTCTTTTTTTTTTCAAACAAGGTTCATGTTTTAGGTTGAATGTGAAGGGGGAGGTGAAAAACTGATATATTGAGCCTACAACACACAGTATTGACGATATGCACACGGCTGCCATTTTTTAACACTCATCTTTTACTTTCTACCTAAAACCAAGTGCCTGTCGGCTCAGGACGTGTTTGGTTATAGAGCAGACTTCCACGAGGTGCACACACGGACACGGCTGTCCTTACCTGTTGGAACGAGGCGAGATGACTTGGCCTTGCACACAAACGCGCATTACACTTTTCTTCCAGATTATTTTAACCCTCTCTCTCGAATGTTTCAGTTTGTTACCTCAACAATTATTTTTCTTAGCTCTTGTGTCAAGGAGCCACATGCAGCAGGCATTTTGTGCAGGAAAACATTAGAGCACAAGGCAGTGCAGTGAGCCGAGGCAAGATGGCAGTGACGGCAGTAAAAGAGGTAGAAGTCAATGTGACGCCGTGTTCACACTAGTGGCGACAAAGCAACGTGCTTCGAGCTGTTTTCAATGGAAGTCGGCGACAAGATGCTGCAAACTGATGCCTGGCACTTTATTTTCACTAAGACTTGACGGGCTAGAAATAAGTTGAGCTGGCGTTGACTTTTTTCAGTGCTCCAGTAACGTATACCCTTTTCATTTACACATTGTGGCTTGAGCAACGCTGGTCTTTTGGCCCGACCGTTCACACTGCATTTGCAAGTGACTAGATCGGATCTGTCACAGAACATTTTGTTCAGACTGACAGCCTGAATCAGATCTGTGTCTATATCTAGATTGGAATCCAATTTGTTTAAATGAGTCTAAACACAAACTAGTCACATGGAATCCGATTTAGATCTGGTTACTGCGTTCAGACTGAGACGGATCTCCTGAAATTGGTTTTGAATTTGAATCTGATTTGAAACCACCTCTGAATATGGCTCAAGTCGCATTTGTAAAAATCTGATTCCATGTGACTTGTTTGTTTAGAATGGACTTATTTAAACCATATTTAAACCAATCTGATTTCAATTTGGATGTGACACGATCTGATTCTGGCTGCCAGTGTAAATGGGGCCTTAATGGGTTTAAACTGGGAGACAATGTAGCTGAAAAGGTGTTGGTTATTGTGTTGTCGCCACTATTGTGAACGCCGCATTAAAAAAGTGAAACCTAGGCCAGAGAGTCTGTAAAGATAGACTGTATAAGTTGTCCGTTTCCCTGCTAAAATGATCATATAAATCCTGTCTTGTCGAGGCCACAAATGTATTTTAGTTTTGAGTGTATTTTAGTTTTGAGTGTATCAGAAGCAATCATCTTATCGCTGTGTATATATGCTGTATGTTTGCGTCCAATGCTCTGCGTACCGCAGCTTGAGAACGCCCAGCAGACTGCGTTGAGGAAGGGCGATGCCGTCAACACCACCCAGGATGAGTTGACCACAACCAAGGTCCGCGTGGAGACCCTCTGCGCACAGCTGCAGCTCTTCCAGAAAGAGGTTGGTGGCCTAAAGCAGGATAGACGGGAATAGTTGTACGATGTTTTGCATCAAAATAATATCCCAGATTTACAAATAAATGGCTGAGCTACTATGTCTAATAGGCTATAGCGTGCAAAGTATTTTAATTATTATTGTCTCCACCAGCCGAAGGCATGGGGGAGAGTATGTTTTGCACTCCGTCCGTCCGTGTGTCCGTGTGTCCGTGTGTCCGTCCGTCCGTGAGCAGCTAATCTCGGCCACTGTTAACCCGGTCGATGCCAAATTTTGCACACACACTCCCTGGATGCCAACCATGCACCTCTGCCCCAAACTTTCCAGAACGGCCTGTTATAGCGCCACCAGGAGGCCGCTTTGTGCAAAACAAGTTTTTGCACAGTACACCTACAGATTTTGCCCAAACATCACGCAAATTGGTACACAGTCTCTCTAGAGCCATTCAACCAAACCGGTCTTTCAGATTTCTCAGACTCCATCCTGATTGGTTAAGATTGGCTTCCAAAATTCACAGGAGTGCTCAGTTTCAAACAAAATGCTGCAAATCATGAACACATCGCGTGATTTCCGTGAACTTGTGCACCCACATTCCCACTAGGCCGAGGACGAAATGCCACATGAACAATTTCAACTCAGCCTCAAGGTGGCGCTATAACTGGCCCAAAAGTGTTTTAACCTCTAACTGCACGGATCTGTGGATAACTTTGTATGCCAACTCCCTAGAGGCCAAGGAAAAACCTTTGCCTGGAATTTTTCACATCTGCTCTTTATAGCGCCACCAGGAGGCCGACATATGTAAAACACATTTTCTATTATTACTCCTTCACATTTTATCCAAATTTCACGCAAATTGGTACACATGATCTCCATAGTCATGTGATCAAGACAGGTTTGTTTGATTTCTCATATTCCATCCTGATTGGCCACGATTGGCTCCTACAGTTTTCAGGAGTAGCAAATGGCCACAACTCCTCAACGCAGATTGCGATGAAACTGTGCACGCATATTCCCACTAGGCTGAGGAAGAATCCTGGTGGAGACCTGTGCCGATTGGCACTTTATCTAGTTATTATTTAAACTGCACAATATTTTAGAAATATTTTATTGATTTTATTTCTGTTATTGCTTCTATTATGTTATGCGTATGCAGAGAGATACTTGGGTTGTAAATGCATTTTAAAAAGTGTGATGGAGGGTATGCACGTGACATCATCGTACCCGGATGTTATGCGGGAATGCCTACAGAGGTGGCAAAACAACTTTCTGGCCTTGACAGCCCATACATCCAAACAGAAATGTCCTATCTGATCGCATTAAACGATGTTAAACTCACTTTGCAACTCACTTTATGCTTGCACATACCCTCTATTATCCCTGAATACTTGCTTTGGCAAAAGGTGGGTAGGAGTTAAATTTTTTATACTTCATCCTACTCCTTTTTGAACGTTGTGTTTATTTATTTTTAAATACAACTCATCCATTCTTGTGTCAGAAAGCGTCCCTGGAGGGCCAGGTCCAGGACTTGGAGCGGACCCTGGACAGAGAGAGGGAGCTGTGGAGCCAGAGGCTGGCCCAGAAGGAACAGGACATGCAGGGAATGCAGGCCAAGATGCTCCGCCAGCTGGAAGACTACGAGAGCCTGCTGGACGTCAAGCTGGCGCTGGACATGGAGATAAATGCCTACCGCAAGATGTTGGAGGGAGAGGAGCAGAGGTAATGACCTTTAACCCTTACCCTCTGGACATGGAGATCAAAGCCATAGATTAAGACGGAGTTACGACAACTCCGTTCACTTCATGGGGTCAGTCCAATGGCGGCTCTTCTACATAGACTTCTATTGGCGAAGAGTGACAAAGTCCTGGACCGGAAGTTGGCAGAATGCACTGCACTCGGGCAACAGCCCAGCTTTAATCTTAAATTATTTTAGATTGTTTTTGTAATAGTAAAAACCTAAACATTACAGAGACTTTAGTCTTCACTGTACAATACTTTAAAACAGTTGTGTGCATGTTGCACACATGCCTAAAATTGCTGATATTTGCGCCGCCCTCGTTGAAAACAATGTATTTCAAACTCCAGCTTGTCACACTCCAGGCTGCATGAACAGTGCTCGAGCACTCCGTTTTCTGCCCCCTCAATGTCGTAACTCTGTCTGTACTCTAATGAGATCAATGCCTACCGGAAGATGTTAGAGGGAGAGGAGCAGAGGTATTGACACGCACGCCAGCGTTGATTCCGTCGACTAAAACTGATAAAGAATGTTACCTAAACATACTGCCAAGAAAATGGCCGCTCTACAAGCTCACAACATGTCGCTGGAGACAAATCTTTGCTGAGCGTGTGTGGAAGTCGCTGATGGGGCTTTTGTTTTATAGGTTAGCGTTAAAGTTAGGTTAAGCATAGTTTTTGGGGGGTTAGGTTTAGGTGCATAGAGTAATAAAAGGATAGAGGCCGGAGCGACATTTCAGTGGAAGTTGCTCAGTGGCGTTTTGAAGCACCCGGAAGAGCGGTCTACTTCTGCGTTTTCTTTGATTTGGACACCAAAAGATGGTGTCCAAAATGCGGAAATGCAAACGTCCGCTCAATGTTAAAGCCCAGATGCACAGGGTTTCCTCGTCATAAATCCACACTCTTACCACTAGGGCAGAGCGCTTCAACGTTAGAGAGCCTCCCTGGGGGCTTGGTTAGGTGTCACTCCCAGAAAATGGCCGATCTACAAGCTCACAATGTGACACGTTCCCATGTCTTACAGACTGCAGCTGTCACCGAGCCCCGTCCAGCACTTGGCGGTGCCACGGATGCACGCTCACGCTGCGCGTAGGCTGAGGGGGAAGAAACGCAAGATGGAGGAATCCAGTGGAGGTACGCCAGCCTACAAGATGTCCACCAATTCCATGGCTTGCGGTTCTGTCAGTATCGATGAAGTCGACGTAGAAGGCAACTACGTCGTACTGAAGAACAACTCTGACGCGGTAAGATGCTCTGTCAACTGTTGTGTAGATTTTGCGCCGTATGGTTGCAACTTACTCCGTATGGTTGCAACTAGGGATGCACAGATATATCTGCCGATATTTTCCGTTATCGATCGGTATCGGCAAATAAAACTGACGTTAACCGATGGCAGTAGCCGATATTTATCTGTTGATAAGCATACATTTTTGTGTCTGCTATGTTGGTGTGTTTATCTGCAGCCGACCAAGCTGTAGATTCTGAACTTGTATTTGTTTCCCTGGCACAAAAGGGGGAAATAAAAACTAAATAAGCGTATATCGGTTATCGGCTAAATTGATATTTTAAACGTCTGTATCGGCCAAGAATTTCCATATCGGTGCATCCCTAGTTGTAAATTGTGTCGTATGGTTACAAGATCTCAGCTACCGGGTATCTACAATCTCCGGTCTAAAGCAAAGACTGAAGTTTGTCATCGGTTCTGGATGAATATGAATGTTGAAACGTAACATTAATAATCTGTTTTAGAAAAGAAGAAATGTATTGGGTTTATTTGTCTAGTTGGTGTGTTAACCCCTGCCTGCTGACATTTCCAGGAGCAGCCACTAGGGGGATGGGTGGTCAGAAGGACTCACCCGAGCATAGCAAACGTTTCCTTCCACATCCCTCCTTCCTGTGTCCTGCACGGAGGCCAGACACTCACTGTAAGTTCTACTGTACATTCTACTGTACATTGTAGCCTACGGATGCTCACTGAGTAGTTTATTTTAAGTTCTAGAGTTTTCAACTCTTTTCATATAAAGGTCCATTATTTATTCAACATTTGAGCCACAGAACCACCATTTGATGAGATTTAGCCTCTCGGACCCAAAACGTTGAATATGTTGTCCTTGGAATGATTTTGTCCACAATTCCATGCTGTATTGATGTTGGTACCATAGTAACATTGGTCTTCTACATTCTCTAATTGTGTAATGGGATTTAAGAATTTTGTTGTTGTATACAATTACAATAACTGTAATGCTTAAGAGTAAAGTGTGTGTGTGTGTGTGTGTGTGTGTGTGTGTGTCAGATCTGGGCAGCAGATGCAGAGGTGGAGACTGACCCTGGGAACATGGTCATGCAGGGTCACAAGAGCTGGGGTCCGGTGACTCCGGTCACTGATGTGAGGGTGGTCCTCCTCACCCCCGACCAGGAGGTAAGGTTAAAGGGACACTTCACCCTTTTTGCAAAAAAGGATGTTACTGACGTTTAGAAGATTGCGAATTCTTTCCTGGGGGTCTTTGTGGTTTTAGATTTTAGCAGTGAGCCCAGTGTCTCTGATGTCATCAACACTGGGCTCACTTCCTGGACTACATCAAGGACTGTCTAAAGTGGACGAGACGCGAAGACCGTACGGGCGACGCTATGTTGCTCCATGGCTCCATGGCACAATGGGCTATATGCAGCCAACACTTCCGCGTTCGGCTTCCTTGGTCTCAACTGTGCATGTTTCTTTCCTTCCATGGAGCACCTTGGAGCAACATGGCGTCGCCCGTATGGTCTTCGCGTCTCGTCCTCTTTAGACAGTCCTTGGACTACATCAAGGAAGCTCTGAGAAAGAAGGGAAATGGTCACGTGACTGGGCTCCATGACTCTTTCATGGACACTTTCATGAATATATATAATTTTTTTGCAAAAAGGGTTTCATGACATTAATTTATTTATTTTTCGTTTTCTCTTATTGACCTCAATTACACCCAAACAACCTGAACTTTATACATTCAGTGGACTTTCTGTGGTTTTCTGTGTGTTCTGAACCCTTTTGAGCTGCAATGAAAAGAGGCAAACGGGCCTCAACCGTGACATCAGCTGGCAAATCCCTATATGGGATTTGTGGAGACCTCACACTCCACAGGCAAATCAGAGCACTTGTTTGAGCCAGAAAATCTACTGAATGTTAAAAGTTCATTGAAAATTGAAAATGTATTGAAAATAAGACATTTCCAAAAAATGTCACAATCTCTTTAAAGTCCTATTTGTCACAGTCTTACATATGCAAACTTTGTTCTCCGCATTTCTTGGAGCGGTGAGCCGTAGCCGTGACGCGCTCGGGAATCATTTGTAGTCTATCTAACCTAATTTATGTTAAAAACAAACCCGGATCGTATCTGCTCTTCTCTGCTTGCATCCAGGTGACAGCGGAGCGCCATGTGGTGTGTGCCCAGGCGACGGGTGAAGAGGAAACCGGCATGTTCCACGAAGAGTACATGGAGGGGCATGATGTACGGCATTTAAGGAGACAGGTAAGCACTATGCATACATGGACATAAATTACCACTGTGCTCTGCTCTGGTGCGATATCCACTCGGATTAACATTAATACCGTAAAAGTAGTGGGTCGCACTCAGAGTGGGGGGGGGGGGCGGGGGAGGAGAGGAGGGAGAGAGAGAGAGAGAGACAGCGGAGACGGCGCTTGTTTCACCTGACAAATATGACTCATAATTTCTTGTTTATTATTCTTTACATGTCAGATGAATGGACAAACGTTTCAGCTATCCAGCATGTAAATAATGTCAACTCACTCTTGCGACCCACTACTTTTATTAAGGCATGCACATAAAAGCCATCCAAACCAAAATGTAAACATAAGTCACATTGGGCATAAACTAATCTCTAAAGCCAGACTTATCTCTTCCACGATGTTCGAATGCTACGTTTGTAGTTCACCTCGTAAAAGATGTTCGAATGCTACGTTTGTAGCTTTAGTTCCGCCCCGTAAAAGAAACTCATCTGCTCTTGAGATCAGAAGTATGTATGCAAACAATCACAGTGCGGCATTCACAAAAATATATGGCCCGGGGAGATGGCACAGGCGGAAAGGACATCAATTTTATTTTGTATTCCTTATCGGAGCTTCCGAGGTCGACTATTGGGCGGAAGCGTTTGAAAATTGTGGAAGTTCTATAGGCATTGTGTAAGTTGTATCTCGAGACTATTGGCATCAACAGACAGTCACAGACGGTGGTTGTTGGCAATTGAAATGTTGAACGTAGTTTCCACTGTGTTTACCATCCCCTGCTGCGTACTGTGAAGCCAAAGAAAAGGAAATCAATCTGTGACATGTGTTCTGTGTCTTGAGGTTAGTGCAGGGGGACAAGCAAGCACTCTGATATATGATAGGTGAGGAGGACTGGACTTCCTGCCTTGTATGCATATGAGCTGCTGGGCTTTGCTTAATGCCAATTTGAAATGTCTAGTCGCAGCATGCATTTAGTTGAAAAAAGTCAACAGAACTAACTCATTCCATGTGATTTTATTATCTTATATTCCATGCATTAATTTGTTGTCAATCAATAACCGACCTCTGACCTCTCCCCCATGCTGTGCTGCCTGTGCTAATTTAATGGTCATTGCTTGTCAATCAGTCCATGTTGGCGTTTATTTAGTTTTAGTCATAGTCTTTTTTTAATTACAGTTCAGCTTTAGTCATCTGAAACGTTTTTGTCGTTTTTAAATCAACACGGGTCCATGTGTCTAATGTGTTGTCTTTTTCTAGGATTCATCTGCAGAGGCGAGCTGTACCGTTATGTAACATTACCTGGACCCCGTTCCACATCCCACTGGACCCCCTTCCGGCTTCCACCTCGCACTGAACCTTTTAATAGATGTTGTTTGCATAATAATAATAATAAAGATTTTTCTAACGCAAATGCAGTTGTTAAAATTATATTTATTCATCCATTGTCTTGCTGCTTCATTGGAACTGCAGAGTTGTAACGGATTTAGTGGCATCTTTGTGAAAACCTTCTCTGAACACAAATATTCGTCGCAGGAAGGTTGGACATGCTTCACTGTCTCCTTCCACAGGAAATGACACGAGTGCGACTTATTGTAGTCTGGAAGCGGGTTCCACTATATTCTCTGAGATGGTAATTAAACAGGATGGTGGCGTTATCATTTCAAATTCACGGCTTTCATCCTTTTTTTGTGTCCCTTAAAGCTTCCACCAGGAATAATGTCCTTTAATTTTACAATGTTCATTCATTTATCAAAAACTAAGTTTGTAGGAAACTTCTAAAAGGCTGTTTTAGGTATTCCATTTCCTTCACCTCAATGTCTTGGCAGTAAAAAAACAAAACAGTTTAGCTTCATCATGGCTTGTTCAAAATGGCTAAAGCTGCCTCAATAATGCATAATCCCTCAACTGTCTTCATCATCCTTGGGTTGTAGACTGGGTCCATTTAGAACTACAAATGGAGGGTGGATCCATTTGAACTACAATCATGGAGGTTGGATCCATTTAGAACTACAACCATGGAGTTTAGAATCCATTTAGAACTACAACCATGGAGGTTGGATCCATTTAGATAGAACTACAACCATGGAGATGTGGAACAGGTGGATGTGGTAACGCACCGATACTGTGGTTAATAGACCAAATGGAAGAAACCCCACTAATGTCAGGAACGAGCAGGATGAAATAAAGTAAACCAACTCCTTATAGAATGAATAATAATGAAACAATTTATTACCTTTGTGCACAGAAAATTTTGAAAATGAGCCACAAAATAAATTAAGAAATAAAATTATAATGGAGCTCTGTTTCCCCCCCCCCCCCAAGTCAATATGAATTTCTACCCGTAGGTAGTTTGTGTTTGTTTGCTATCAATTAGAGGCCTCTTTGTTTGTCAGTGTTATCTGAAATCCACAGAACAGTGTTGATGAAGTTGAGATGTGAAGTGGCAACTTGGAAGATGGAAGGAGAATCCTGGAGGCTGGATCTTGTCTTCTCTGTCACTCACGCACTCTTGGCTTGTGTTCACATAGGCCTACGTGTACATCTTCTCTTGGAATCAATACAACAAAGAAACCTGCATAATAGGACTCAATTAATTTCAACATTCATCCGTTTCAATTGCATGCCATTTTCTATTAATCATTTATCATTTATGTATCGATCATCTTTTAAAAATAAGATTTAATCTCCGGCACCGTTGGCCCGATCCATGCCAAACTTTGCACACACACTCCCTGGATGTCAACGACGAACCTCTGCCCCAAATATTCCTCAACGGCCTGTTATAGCGCCACCATGAGGCCGATTTAGGCAAAACACACGTCCGTTATCAGCTAATCTCCGGCACCGTTGGCCCAATCCATGCCAAACTTTGCACACACACTCCTTGGATGCCAACGACGAACCTCTGCCCCAAATATTCCTCAACGGCCTGTTATAGCGCCACCAGGAGGCCACAACCTGACCTGCCCTGGTGGAGACCTGTGCCGATTGGCACTTTATCTAGTTTTTTTATGTGATGGCTGCTGGGAGCTAAAATGCCTATAACTGGGATTAATGTAAAAAATAACAAGTATGCACTTGGTAACTGCTCCTTGAATGTTGGCCTGCTGTGTTAGGTATGGTCATAAAGTTTTCAAAAACCATCAACAAAAGACAGACGCTGGACTACAGGACCCATAAGTCAATTGGGTCTCCTGCGCAGTCGCAGTTTCGGATCTCATCGTATGACACCGATTTTGTTGTCTTAACCTAGTTACTTGCTGTGCTTATCTCTGTGGGAGCCAAACAAATCTATGTTGCAATTATGTAGCTACAGTGTCTCGGTTGGTTAGGCACTGTAGCACCACTTTGATTCGTTTTGATCGCATGGCTGCTATAGCCAGATGCTACCTAACAAGCTGGAGCTTTGTTGTGATGTGGTGTGTTTTGTCTTTTCTCATTGTTGTGGATGGATAGCAAGCTAACTAGCTCGAATTCGAAACTATATGCTATATAGTACAAATGCTATGCTAGCCTCCTGAGGAAGAAACTCACTGCCACCTTGCTCAGCCCAAGTTTTGAGAGGGAAAATACACGTATCGTTTACGTGCTCCGATAAGAAGATGTGGCAAAGTGTCGGGCTCACAGTGCTGGTCATTGTGGCCACAATTGTGTGTGCGTTACTCTTCATGCTTTTTGGTAAGTTTCAAACAATCTAACTTGTTTATTTATCTTGTTGCTAACTGATTTATACAATGCTAGTAAAGCATATGTACGTTGGTTGAACGGAACCACTTGACATAACTAGCCCAAACATTTAGATTCTCGTAGAGGGTTTTTTTTCGATTCTGGCGAATCTCACAATCGAAAAAAACCTCTACGAGAATCTAAATATTTGGGCTATGACATAACATTGTTGTGAATCTTCAATCTCGTGATTTATGTAACAGACAGAATTATGTAAGTAACAAGCTGTTACAAAGAAGGGCTACTATAGTGGAAGGAAGGAAGAATGGGGTTTCCATATATATATATATATATATATATATATATATGGAAACCCTAGCCGCAATTTGCAACATTATTTTACAATGGGTTGAATCTAGCCCCTTTTCTGAAATTTGGATGAGTTTTATGTAGGGTCCCTGCTCATAACTATATTTTCGTATGGGAATTCTGGAACGCGGACATAAATATTCTCTCTAAGATCGTATCTGCGGCGTTTGACGGCCTTTTTTTCTTTGAGTTATTCTGAATTCGTGAACTATAAGTACCTATACAAACCGCTGCGAATATCTCCTGTGGCGCGGAAGCCGTTAAGTATTTTGTAATCTTTGTTTGACCGATTTGGTCGCTTTATTTCTTCTTGTTTGTTTACCGTTTATTGTACCGCCTGGTGTGCGGTTGGCTTGTGCCGGCTACGTCCCTGCCTCTGATCTGCTCTGTCATAGCTATAGCGCCACTAGCTAGCCAGATAGGCGGTACAATGAGGTGTCAATAAACAAGGAAGGAAGAGAAGAATCAAAGCGACCAAATCGGTCAAACAAAGATTAAAAATACTTAACGGCTTCCGCGCCACAGGAGATATTCGCAGCGGCATGTATGGTTACTTATACTTCACATATTCAGAAGCCCTCACACGAAAAAAATTCGTCAAAGAGCGCAGACAGGCGTTATCCACGTTGTTTATGTTTTATGTATGTCCGCGTACCAGGTGGCAGGATACTGCTGGAACAGGACCCAATGGTCTGTGTCGTCAAAAAGTCAGAAACTTCAGTACCATTGGGTTCTGCTTGGAGGGCTAATGGAAACCCTAGCCGCAATTTGCAACTCTAGATTTTTTTACAATGGGTTGAATCTAGAGTTGCAAATTGCGGCTATGGAAACCCCATTCTTCCTTTTTATTATCCTTCTTATTTAGCACTAGTTGATGCAGTAAGTTATATGTTTCCTGGAGTGTGCAGTCCCTTCCTTGGAAGGTGTATATATATATATATATATATACACACACACACACACACACACACACACTCACACTCTTTGGGGGAAATTAGCCAATTTGACTTAATTCCCGGTCTTCCTGTTATCAAGAAAAGAAGCCAAGTTAGAATACGAAATTTGTTTTGAGCACAGTCAGCAAGTCCTTTAAGTTAATTTGTACAAGTCTCGTCAAGAATATGACACGGTGTGTTGAATGGCTTTGCATAACTGGATTCTATTTCAGAAGATTTTCTATTTTTACCACGTGAAGGCCAAGGGGGAAGGGAGAGTAACTGCATGGACAAGACATGACAGCTCCCTTCACCTTCTTCAGCATATCTGCAATTGACCTTCTAGACATTGCTTTGTGCAATTTCTAAATATTTGTCCATTGTTTTTAGTACATTATTCATGTCATGTTCTTTTCGTAAATGTGACCCATGCTTTAATTGAGATACTACTTAGTATCTCAATTCTACTGAGTAGTATCTCAATTCTCAAATAACTAACCCTAACCCTAACCCTATATAACTGTACAGCGCCTTCTCAAAAAATTTGAATATTTTCTTCCGTGATATAATTCAAAAAGTGAAACTTTCATATATTCTCAATTCATTTTTTGTTTTAATCTTGATGATTGTGGCATACAGCTCATGAAAGAAAAGTAATTGGTTTACTGACTGGTATTACTGTGCTTAACTGACCAGCCAACTGGCCTGACCTGAACCCCACAGAGAATCTAGGTTGTATTGTCAAGAGGAAGGTGTGAGACATACTACAAATTAACTTACAGCTGTTATGAAAGAAAACCTGGGCTTCCATAACACCTCAACAGTGACAAAAGTAGACCAGAACAAGTATTGACTGCATAGATTAATATACTTTTCAGATGGTCAACATTTCTTGATAAAAAATAAAAATAAAAACATTTTTTTTTAGATTATAATATTTTGAGATAGGATCTTTTGATTTTCATGAGCTGTATGCCATAATCATCAAGATTTAAAAAAAGGGTTTTAAATACTTACTTTATTTGCAAAGAATATATGAAACTTTAACTTTTTGAATGATATTACGGAAGAAAAGTAACTTTTACACAAGATTCAATTTTTTTGAGAAGGAGCTTGTAACACATAACTGTGTTACAAGTTTGGGAGTAGATTTTTCTAAATTGTTATTCTGGGTTCCTTCAGGTTGGTATGTAGTTTGGCAGCTTTTCCTGTCCAAGTTCAAGTTCCTGCGCGAGCTACTGGGAGATGCCGGTTCTCCGCAGGTTGAAACTCAGCCGTCCGAAACAAAGAGTGAACGTTCTGCCAGCACTGCTGTCCGCAACCGTCCCAAGACTGCACGCCAAAGACTTGTTGCCCCGGAAAGCACTACATAGACCCCATCCCAAACGGTCTACTGTTTACCATCACTCTTTTTACCTGCTACACATGAAACCTCTGTTTCACGATGACCGCTTATATTATGTGTCCTGTCTGATCATCTGAACTATTTACCCATCCATGCCTTCTCTCTGCACTGCCCAAGGACCTTGGTATCAGTCAGTACTCAGCCCTCCTAGTCCTCACCAGGACACTTTAAACTGACCGGGCAGCTCCTCTGGATTCAAAGGGATAAATATCCAAGTGACTGGCCATTTCTATGTAGAAACTGCTCAGTCTGTATACATGTAGCCTCCTAGTTGTTTGTGGACCTATGATTTCATTAGCATCCAGCAGCTGTTGCTGCATCACAAGACACATGACTGACACGTTTATATCATAATTGTATGTGTACACTTTATATAATTTGATCTTAAAAGACCACTTCACCACTTTTCAACCTATCTCATATAATTGGTCCTCACTAATGTTCATGATAAAATATCACAATTATTTTCCGACTCGGAGGGCCGTGGGCAGTTCAGAAACACGTCCACCAGTGACATCATCGTTATGCAGATTTGTTTTTAAACAAGATTGTTTTTTAATATATTTAGAATACATTATCGCATTGCAACTTTTCAGGAATAGAAAGCCTTCAGTTTCTATTAGCTTGGATTCCCCATCTGGTGGACGGATTTCTAAACTGCCCACAGCCCTCTTATGAGACACAGACCAGGCAGAAAGAAATTGTGGAATATGAACATCAATGAGGACCAATTATATGAAGATAGGTTGAAAAGTGGTGAAGTGGTCATTTAATCGTTGTTTTAGTTCAAGGAGCCTATTTTGACAGGTGTAGATTTTATCTAGACCATTATACAAAAAAACCTAAACACACACACACACACACACACACACTGATAAAAGCTATTTGCATAACTGACAACTTAAGGTAATCAATGTAATTTTCTTTGTGGAAAATATTCTAGCAAGTGCAATGAAAAAGCTAAATGTTTTTTGCTTAGATTTGTATTGTTTGTACACTGTGTTAGTAGTAATTACCAGAGCCATAGAGTAAGACAGAGTTACGACATTGAGGGGGCAGAAAACCTAGCACTCGAGCACTGTTCATACAGCCTTTGAATTGAAATACATTGTTTTCAACAAGGGCGGCGCAAATATCAGCAATTTTTGGCATGTGTGCAACATGACAACTGTTTTAAAGTATTGTACAGTGACAAGTTAACTAAAGTCTCTGTAATGTTTGTTGTACTATTACTAAAAAAACGATCTAAAATAAAGGGATTTAAGATCATTAAAGCTGGGCTGTTGCCTGAGTCCAGTGCAGTGCAACTGCCAACTTCCGGTCCAGGACATTGTCACTCTTCGCAATGCTCTTCGCCAATAGAAGTCTATGTAGAAGAGCCGCCATTGGACTGACCCCATGAAGTGAACAGAGTTGTCGTAACTCTGTCTTACTTTATGGCTCTGGTAATTACTTACCATGCAAGAGTGTCACAACCAATAGATATTGTCAAAGCCTTCCAGAAAAAACTAACAACTAGGGCTACATTCCAAATTCCAATAGCGTAATCCTTTATCTTGCAGCCTCTTCTAGACACTTGCCAAGAGAAAATGACAGTGAAAGGAATCATTTTTAGATCTGGTAATGTTAAAGTGCAGTGTTAACTGCCTACCGTGAGGGTTTCACACCCCTGCAGTTGTGATGTCCTGGTCCTGTGTCTATACCAGTGCCTGTCTAGAATAGATGGCATCCACTGTTGTTACTACATGGCCTATGATTCCTTTGTAATATTGCCAACAATAAATTGGTTTCCATTACAGAGCTGTACCAGGCTGACCAGATCTTAGTTCTTTGTCACTTTATTCCCCAACAGGTGAACAAAACATATTTGTTTTGCATTATATTACTGGCAGAAATATTTTAGCACTCAAGCATTTCAAGTGAACAAATACTGTTTGTTACTGTTCGTCGTAACTGTCTTTGGTGAGAGAAAAGGTCTATAGGCAATGTAATGGTTGTGTGTAGTAGTTTTAAAGTGTTTAGTATTTCCTGTAATTTACCTTCATAATAAATATATTTAATACAAAAATATGTTTTCATAACATTAATTAGCTTTGTTACACTGGTATTGTCGTGTAAATTCAACAAGTACACTCATCTAAACTGGACTAAAATAGACAAAGTAACGAAGAGTATAGACGGTAAACTCTTAGACGGTCGGATGAGGAAAATCACGCAGGCAGAGAGATGAGCTGAATATCCATCGATGTATTTATTTGCAGTAAGTCAGACAAAGACAGAGGGCTTTCCGCGGCCCTTGAGTTGAGCCGCGGAGCCCCAGAGCATACCTGACCAGTACGGGCAGCTGCCCCCACAAGACTTCCTCAACATTGTATTTACAGACATATATATAGTTTACATCAAACAGTTGAGTTCTGGGAGGGGTTGGGATTTAACATAAAGATCAACAACGTGCATAGGAATAGCAGATGGCTGCTACGTGTGTTTTGATTCACACCTGAGAGAAGCTTCAAAGGAGTAATGAACAATGCAGAGTACTTGACTGAGTGATTGCTTTCAAACTTGCAGACAGACAGACTAGACAATCAACTTAGAGTTGATTATAGCATGCTATAGTACAGAATTATCGAGTCCAGATACGACATTCCCCCCTTGACCATTACCATGATGATGGTCACATAAAAATATGGAACAATAATTCTATTACACCCCCCTTGACCCAATCACATGACATACTAAACATAAGAAAAGAAACAACAGAACGTTCCACTTTAAAAGTTCCCAAAAAATAATTCCAGGCATCATGCATATATGAAAATTTACATTTGCACTTCACAATTAACTGACATTTAAACACACCACAACTTTGTCTTACCCTGTGTTTCAGTTTTAAACACACAAGCTTTTTCAGACACGCTCAATAATCCATTTATATTTTGAAACTATTTCCCTTCAAAAGTTTGATCTTGATGACAGCACGCTGCAATTACATTATCCCAGTACCCACCTTTAAGGGCCTGGGTAAATGACGAATCGACCTATGCTACTACTGTTTACTCACTCACGTCCAAAGGTCCAAGTTATCTCGATATTAACAGCAAAATCTCGCACATCGCTGGCAACTAACTGCCTTTTCATAGTTGACTATATTCGCACACTAAATTTCATACGAGAAAACCATAATTAGCTCTATTAATACCAAGACGAATTACGTACTGACGCGTATTGATAGGGCCACTATCGTCCGCCTGACACAGCCACATCAATTGTTTTAATAAAGCTTACCATTATTTAATCATTTCCAAGACCCTATAGGCTCTTTAATCAACTTTCTAACTAATTTAAACTTCGACAAAACACACATCCAACACATGCCTACATTATATGTTGAATAAACTTACGTTACACAAACGTTTTGAATACAGATAGATTGTTGAATCTCTTCCATCTGTTATAAATGAACTATTCTAGTGTCGCAAAACATTGTCTCTTAACTTGTTTAATATCTATTATTCGTTTGAGAAACAATCAATCTACTTTAAGAACAGTCACTGCTCCCAAGATGAAGCGATAACCCAATATCATGCTACTTTTTCACCATAGTTACTTTCAGTCCCACACGTATTACTACAGTGAAGTAATAGACTAACCTATTTTGACCGCTATTTTCACTTTGACTACTCTAGCCCACATTTCCGACACAGAAACTGTCCATACTGTATTTTAAATCCTCTCAAATATAATTTCTCCCTCCTAAACATGTGACGTAGGTAGCCTACCTTTCGTGGTCAAACTGAGAACTGCATCGTGTTTATGAAGAATTATTGTTGCAATGTTTTGTCCGCGCACTGCCACTCACGTGTCCTTTGTCCTTCCATGTCCCATCCAACACATAGTCCCACTCCCCCCTTCCAGACCTTATGAATATAAAATATCACATAATGACTGGAAAGAAAAATAAACGCAACATCGTGAGCTTGCAGATCTGCTGTTTGAAGAATGAAGAATGAATGAAAAACGTTTTCTCCGCTCGCGATCGCTGATGAGATGAATCGCGCCGTGCCGTCCTCTCGCCGCACGCCGTCATGAAAGCTCTCGGTCGCCGCTTGGTCGGAGACCCCCCTCGGTGGAAGACTCACTCGTTGAAGGGCCCTTGTAGAACGCCTCCCTCCTCGCCGCTGCTTGCTTGCCGTGAAGAGACGCATCCGCCCGCCGCTTGTAGTGTCGCCTTCCCCCGCATGGGAACTCCGCCGCGTCCCGCCGATTTGTGGAGATCCGCAGGTCGCCCGTCGTTGCGCCGTAGAGGCGCTTCCTCCCGCTGCTGCATGGCGTGTCTGGAGAGCCGCTCCCTTCGCTACGCCGCCGTCCATGTCGGAGAGCACCGCACGTGCTGTTGGTCCCCGCATCCCTTTGTTCCGCCGACCGCCGTTCGCCGAAAAAATAAAATTCAACTCAACGCCAAATTGTCCAAATTGTCCAGTGGTCCACGGTTCGTTTTACCTGGAATGGAAAACCATCCCAAAAGCAGTTTTTTCAGGCTCCAACTTGTCGTGTAAATTCAACAAGTACACTCATCTAAACTGGACTAAAATAGACAAAGTAACGAAGAGTATAGACGGTAAACTCTTAGACGGTCGGATGAGGAAAATCACGCAGGCAGAGAGATGAGCTGAATATCCATCGATGTATTTATTTGCAGTAAGTCAGACAAAGACAGAGGGCTTTCCGCGGCCCTTGAGTTGAGCCGCGGAGCCCCAGAGCATACCTGACCAGTACGGGCAGCTGCCCCCACAAGACTTCCTCAACATTGTATTTACAGACATATATATAGTTTACATCAAACAGTTGAGTTCTGGGAGGGGTTGGGATTTAACATAAAGATCAACAACGTGCATAGGAATAGCAGATGGCTGCTACGTGTGTTTTGATTCACACCTGAGAGAAGCTTCAAAGGAGTAATGAACAATGCAGAGTACTTGACTGAGTGATTGCTTTCAAACTTGCAGACAGACAGACTAGACAATCAACTTAGAGTTGATTATAGCATGCTATAGTACAGAATTATCGAGTCCAGATACGACAGTATGAAACAAGTGGTATTGTAATAAGGAATGATGGGTTTCATTTTTAAAGGTTCCATAAGAGTCAAAATGAAATTCCATGTTTTTTCCTAACTTTAGGTGGGGATGAAGAAATGTGGCCCAATTGATAACGATGCCCACCTGCTGTCTTGAGTCCCAATGTCGTTTTGGGAATAAAAATACACAACATTTGATGTGCTATGACACACATGCCCATGGCATTTTGGCATATAAGTGTGATTGAAAAGAATAACACTTTCTGCCTGCTCAACCTGTTGAGTTTATAGAGGTTGATCACTTAAAGCCCTATATATACTTTGCCCCAGGGTTCAACCCTTAAAACCCATTTTGGGCGGAAACCCCTTTTGGTGTTTTAAACATTATGTTATAATTTAGCTATTGAAAAATAGCAGATCTACAGATCTTGTAGGTCTGCTATTTTTGAAAAATCGTAAAAATGTGGCGCAAATCTTTGAATTTATATTCTTTCAAAGTGAATGTTTTTAAATGGAGTTGGAACAACTAACGTTTGGGAGGTTTGACCAAGCAGAAGACAACCCACCTGCCTGCCATCTGTCATCTCAATGGCAATAGCACAAACTTTGGCATGCTACTAGTCCTATACATACTTAGAAACCCCATTCAAACCTATTTAGGTTCATCTTACGGTGGTCTGTTTGCCTGAAAAGGAATCTTTGAAATGTTTAATAGTTTTAGAAATATAGTGCTTTCAAATTTACAATGGGGCTCAATGGGGACATGGGGAGAACATGTGAGGGTACCTACCCTAGGGGACACGGGAGAACATGTGAGGGTACCTACCCTAGGGGACACGGGGAGAACATGCAAACTCCACACAGAAAGGACCTTTCGCCCACCCCTGCCCTCGGGTATGGGCACTGACGGCGCAGAAGGGAGAACACACCCCCAGTGCCCACAGCTTCTCAAGCGGGAATCGAACCAAGGACCTTCTAGTTCTTGCTGTGAGGCGACAGCACTACCGACTGCATGTGCCACCGTGCCCCCAAATGTAGGCCTACTTAAAGTATACCAAAAGGAAAAGTAGACGACGTTATGCAGAATGTTCCATTGAAATGTATAAAAACACATCAAAATAACAGATCTACAAGGTCACAGTGTGTGAATTGGACCTACAAAATACAATAACATGTTAAAACCCATTTTGGGCGGGAACCCCTTTTGGTGTTTTAAAGCATTATGTTATACTTTAGCTATTGAAAAATAGCAGATCTACAAGCTCATAGCGCAGCACCGAGTGCCGTGCTATGAACTTGTAGGTCTGCTATTTTTTTTTTATCGTGAAAATGCGCTTCAAATATTTGAATATATATTATTACAGAGTGAACATTTTAACTCAAATCTTTGCCTCTGGGGAGGTCCCTGGAACTACATATTTTCAGATGGGGGGGAGGCATATTAAATATAATTTTTGGGGTCCTTGACACAGAAACAAGGTTTTTCAGAAAACTGTCAAAACATTTTTTTAATTTCGACGTCAGGCCGAAATGGGTTAACCTGTGGGCTGCTTTAAAGGTGTGTATACATGTATGCTCAGTGGTGTTCAACCAGTGGTCCAGGGACCACCAGTGGGCCTTGAGGCGGTCCCAAGTGGTCCCCCCCCCCCCCCAACGGGTTCATTTGGTTCCATTTGGTACGCTCTTCTAAAGGATGGAGAGCTGGTAACCATTTGGTCTCATTTAGTCTCTGTGATGACCCATCCTGTTTGTGTCTGGTGTTAATGCTGTTCTCTGTTGTGCAGGAGGAGGGGACCAGCCTGCAGGTGTGTGCCTAGATGAGGAGCCTAGGAGGCACACCTGACTCCAATTTGGCTCAGGAGTATTTAAGCAGGCTGGTCAAAGCCATTTCCCCTCTCTCTCTCCTGCCTAGAAAACAATGTTTGTTTTTTACTCCGTTGAGTTAGTTTTGACCTAAGTTACTGCACTTGCACATACACTACACTTTCACACATCCACACATGCACAGATGCACTAAACTACTGATCCAACTGATGACTCACACCCCACTTTAACCGTAAAGTATAGGCTACTTTGTTTGATTAGTTTCAAATAAATACATGTTTTTTGGCATTTACTCCTGTGTGTTGTCTCCCATATTTGTCATGGTTAAGTCCGTTCATGACAGCTCTCAAGAGGTATAATACATTGTTCTGCATTACTTAATTTACATGAAATTTACCCATTTAGAGACATCATCACAGCATGGAATTGTAGACATCTTATCCAACGACAACTCATTGACTCATTCGTACTCATTCATACTGTACGTGTTGGTGGCCTGTGATTGATATTGATTGATTGAAGTATTTATTAACAGTTTGCAGAATTACAGAACATTTCAAGCACAACTCAATACAAACTGTGAGTGGACGACCAATAAAGCACTAGACTTGTTTACCTTGTTCAATTCATCATAACATTTAGAGACATACAAATATACACTTCGAGAGAGAGAGAGAGAGAGAGAGAGAGAGAGAGAGAGAGAGAGAGGTGAAACTACATGTTTAAATTAGTTTGTCATGGACAGACTGGGAAACCGACGTTTTGCTTCCATGCACTGCATGTGTCTGAGGATTATTATGGATGCAGTAGTTCTTGACAAACATTTTCATATTATATAATTTGTGGGTCCTTGTCAAGGACCCACAAATTATATAATGTATACAATATCTATCTATCTATCTATCTATCTATCTATCTATCTATCTGTCTGTCTGTCTGTCTGTCTGTCTGTCTGTCTGTCTGTCTGTCTGTCTGTCTGTCTGTCTGTCTGTCTGTTGGACCTATCGGTTGGTTTTGAACAGTGGTGGACTCAAGTGGTTCAATTTGAAACCAGCAAACATAAATGTATGCCTATAGATACATATCACTATAACATTTTAAAACTATTAAAAACAATATCAAACGTTTAAAAGTTGAGTCATATAGTCCTATACTTCAATTCAGTTATGCAGCCAGATAACGTCAGTCAGTCAATACAAAAAATAATACATTTTAAATAGACTGTGTGTGTTTGTGTGCGTGTGTGTGTGTGTGTGTGTGTGTGTGTGTGTGTGTGTGTGCGTGCGTGCGGGCGTGCGTGCGCGCCTTTGCATTGCCGCTGGGAGCAGTGGGGGGGGGGGGTCTGGGGTTGAGCTGCGGTGGGATCCAAAATAACGCACGTGCATGTATTTAAGTCATCAGGTCGTGCGCGCCACCAGTCACACCACCACCACACACAGTCACTGACACACACGCTGCTAGTGTTTGTTACAACAAGCCGTTTGTTTTAATATGAAACACCTCAGAATGTAACTTTCGTTGACATGAACATGGAGTTAATGAGAGTCGACAGTGTTTTTTACCAGGCTGTGAAAAACTAAACGAAAAACAGCTTCTACGTACAACAAGCTGATCAAACGGAAGTAGACCTCATCAAACTCACGTGAGTGTTTGCAGGTGTAGCTCAGCTCAGTGGTTTTCAACCTTTTTTTTATATCTAGCCTAGGCCCATTTATTTATTTATTGGTCATTTGATCCACGGACCACCGTTTGATGACATTTAGCCTCTCAGACCCATTTGAGCCACGGACCACCGTTTGATGACATTTAGCATCTCAGACCCATTTGAGCCACGGACCACCATTTGATGACATTTAGCCTCTCAGACCCATTTGAGCCACGGACCACCGTTTGATGACATTTAGCCTCATTGACAATTATTTTACATATAATTGTGTTAAATTATTAAACAATACTTTTACTGTTGACGGGTCTATTTGGTTTCATTGAATTCATTCTATCTCAAGAGTTACAGATCTAATAAGGGTCCATTTGGTTAAACGCATATCTGCATGCGGACCACCTGGAACCACCCTCAAGGACCACTGGTGGGCTGGCTTATTTTAGCTGCTTAATTACCATTAAAGGAGTTGATAATTTCACTTTGATGTAGCAGCAAATAGTTAGTTAAGTGGTTCCCAAACTTTGTCATGTCAAGGACCCCCAAATTGACACTAATCAGCCCCGCGGACCCCCATTTGAAGAGATATGCCAGGGACCCCCATAAGAGAAGATTTGTACAGCTCTAGCATTGATTCTCAACCCGTTTATAATTCCAAGGACCCCCAGTTTGACATGCATTAGTCTACGGACCCCCATTTAATGGCATTTCTATCTCTGATACCCCCAATTTATATTGTAAAATCAATGTTTATTTAATTCTGAGAGTATAAATGTATACATTAGGGTCCATTTGGTTCCAAACGATAATTTAGCTGGGGACCCCCTGGAACTGCCTCGAGGACCCCTGGGGGTCCCCGCACCCCACTTTGGGAACCACTGAGTTATAGAAGCATTGTTGTTTTGTGTGATGTGATATGAAGCTTTTATTTATACTGGAGTATTTCAGAATTCAATACATTTTACTTTTCTACTCTATCTCAGAGGCTATTTTGTTTACTTTAGTGTATGTATGTGTGTGTGTGTGTGTGTGTGTGTGTGTGTGTGTGTGTGTGTGTGTGTGTGTGTGTGTGTGTGTGTCTGTCTGGTGAGCTTGTAGATCTGCTATTTCTATACATTTCATACAAATCGTTCCCTGGGTCCACAGTTGATATAGCTTATGATTTGGATTGGACACGCACACACCTGAGTCAAATGACTAATTGGCATCACTCACCAGCTGGATTGGTAGTGACTGTTCAGTCATGTTGTGTTGCATCATGTTTCCTGGTGAACAACATCTAGACCATGTTTAAGTAATAATACAAGAACTAAAAGGGTTTCAATGTGTTAATTTATTGACGCTGTGCTGAAGCTAAATGATTTGTGGGTCACCGGCCTCTCATCTGCAGTGTTGACACTGTACTGAAGCTAAATGATGTGTGTGTCACCGGCATCTCATCTGCATTGTTGACACTGTGCTGAAGCTAAATGATGTGTGTGTCACCGGCCTCTCATCTGCATTGTTGACACTGTGCTGAAGCTAAATGATGTGTGGGTCACCGGCCTCTCATCTGCAGTGTTGATTGGGAAGGTGCCAAAGCACTATAGGGGGGTGTTCATGTTCGTATGGTGTTTTGTCTTTTTGATTGGTGCAACCACTCCTATAGACAGCTGTGTGTGTGGAAATTTATAGCGTTTGTTCACCAGCAGGTGTCACTGTTGCACAGCCTCACACACAGACACACACAGGCCAGGGAGGAGGGCTAGTACAGTACAGTAAAGTAAAGTACAGACAGATCTGATTTTTATAATTCATTTCGGAATTAATTGGGCCTTGGAAATATAGTGGAATCAGTCTGGAAATTCCTTTATGATTAAGAGTCATTTAGCCACAATTACACTTAAAGGACCACTTCACCACTTTTCAACCTATCTTCATATAATAGGTCCTCACTAATAATCATGAAAAAATGGTGCAATCCTTTTCTACTCGGTCTGTGTCTCATAGGAGGGCTGTGGGCAGTTCAGAAACTGTCCTCCAGTGACCTCATCGATGGGGAATACAAGCTAATAGAAACTGCAGGCTTTCTAGTCCTGAAAAGTTGCAATGTGAAAATGGAAGCCATCGTTCTCACGATGATGAATCTAAACAGGCCAGGGAGGAGGGCTTGTACAGTACAGTACAGTAATCACTTCAGACGGGTCAGATTTTTTCCCAATTGTTGGAGTTTGGAAGCACTCGATGTTGTTAACTGGCCGTCCTGCTGCCTCCTGCATTATGTGCAAATTCAAAAGGGTGGTGCGCTGGGGCTGTTCAGTGACTTCAACGAGCGCTTCCAACACTTTAGAAAAAATAATCACCTGCACAGAATTTCTTGACAGAAAGTAGCTCATAATAAATAACATGTCTAAGGTGTTTTAATCAGGGATTTGTCTTGAAGGGATAGTTCACAATTTGTTTTAACTTAAGTTGAATGAAATACTTTACATTAATATAGTGGTTGCAACTGTATTGATTGATTGCCCGAGTCCCGTGGTGGGAATTCTGCTCTGGTTTTGGTGAATATTAACATGGATATATGTTAATGACGATTAGAAGATTTAGAACACTTTCCTGGGGGTCCTTATGTGTTTAATATGTGGTGTTAGATTTTAGCCGTGAGCCCAGTCTCTGTCATCGACACTGCGCTCACTTCCTTCCTGGACTACAATTCCCATAATGATGTACAATGATGATGATGAGCGCCTCTCACTTCACAGTACAGTACAACTCACTTCAGACAGGTCTGATTTTTTTCTTTTCTTATACTTTTCTTGTTTGTTTTTAAAGGAGAACGATGCCTGGTGCTCTTGTCTGGAACCCTCCTCAGAACAGCTTGGGGGAGAGGTACAGATTTGGCTCCCTGCCTCTCCCCGGCATGTGGACCCGGCAGACTGGTGAGTGTGTTGTTACAATGTTACAATTTATTACAGTGTTACAATGATGTTACAATGAGGTTATTACAGCGTTTCAATGATGTTATTACAGTGTTAACAATGTTATTGCAATGTTAAAAAACGTTTTCGAGGGAATTTGAGTACTTTCGGTCATCCCTTTAAACTTTGAGGCATTTGCACTAGTTTTTCCCCAATATTTTTAACTTCTACTAACCACTACATCTCGGACCTCCACTACACTTATTTGAAAACATTAGTTTCTAGTTACTTTGCAGATTATTTTTATATTTATTACAAAACATACATTAACCATTTAGACCTGAGGACGATTCTACAAATGCCTTCGAAATCCCTTAGACAGTTTTCTGAAAACCTCATGTTTCTATGTCAGTCGTTCATTTTCATGTCAAGGACCCCCAAAATTATATGTAATTGGCCGCGAAACCACATCTGAATTTTTTTTCCAGTGACAATCCCCCCCCACCTGCTATTGAAAAATAGCAGATCGGTGCCGCGCTATGAGCTTGTAGATCTGCTATTTTTCAATAGCTAAAGTGTAACATAATTTACATAATGCTTAAAACATCAAAAGGGGTTCCGGTCCTGAATGGAATTCAGCCCTGTATACATTTCGACCATTTCAAAAATAGCAGATCTACAAGCTCACATTTGAAAACTTGTAAAGGGACATTCTGCAGAATACATCCATCCATCTTCAACCGCTTATCCGATTTTTTCCAACCAAGGTTCATGTTTTAGGTTATTAGAGAAAGTAAAAGATGAGCGTACATTTTCTTTTATTTGCTGCTTTTTCGTTTTAGCAATTTTAGACCCCATAAAACTACATCTGGCTACAAAAGATCACGGGATCTGTTGAATGTGACAAACTGACATCCCCCCAGTATCCTCCTTTACATTCAGTTGATCCTGTGATCTTCTGTGGCCAGATGTAATTTCCTGGGGTCTAGTAGGACTATAGTAAATAATATTAAAGAAATCGCCATAACATTTTGTAAAAAAAATCGTTAAAACGAAAGAAAGCAGCAAATGAAAATAAGCAGCAAATGAAAATAATAAACAAACAGTCACGTGACCATGCCACTTCCTTCTCTAATAAACACAACCTAAAACATGAACCGTGGTTGAAAAAAACTAAAGTTGTCCAAGTTAGAAATACTAAATTCCAACGCAAATAATTTTTAATAGTATTCATCATTGCTGTTAGAAAGATTGTATTTTTATAGCAACAGCATTTCAGTGTCAATACCTTGCACTGCGAGCTGTTGTGAGTTTGTAGATCGGCTATTTACAAAATCTTTGCCTTTCTGATGTAATTACCAATTTGGCTAATGTTTGATAATCTTTGGTATAGTTGGTTGCTTTAGACGCAGCAATGGTCTAATTAGTTTATTTTTATTTGTCATTTCTGAGATTTAAAAATAATAAATGTAGTGGAGTAAAAGCATAATATTTGCCTCCGAGATGTAGTGGAGTAGCAATTAGGGGCGGAGCTATTTCATTAGGGCAGAGCTATGCCTTGTGTGTCGTGTGTCGTGCGTCGTGCGTGCGTTTTATTCTTCCACTGCCAAGCCACAAGGATTTTGAAAACATCTTTTTTAATTCAGCGTCAGGCCTAAATGGGTTAATAGTAATTGTAATGTCCAAGCCCTATGCTTGAACACTGGTTAACTGATGGCAAGGAGGTTGTTCAGACGTGTGATCAAATGAACTGAAGTCAAAACGTTGTCCGTTGTTGAGTTAATACAATATATTTATTTACGCCGTTGTCCTATACTTCAGCACAATAAATACAATAAATAAACGGTCAAACGCTACACAATACACATACTCAGACCACAGCTCCAAGAGCACAGTTGAAAACTGTGTGCCTCTGCCAATCAGCAACACCTGTGCTCAATCAGGGACCAGGCTTAAATACCCTGGGTAACCATGGCAACCCTGGCCTCGCCCATGCCCTGCTGTGATGTCATCAATACATACATATACACACACCATTAAAATCACTTAAATCAGTAGTCATCGTATGGCTCTTACAGTAATACTTCTGCAAAACAAATGCTTACCACTAGCTTTCTTCACAAATGTGTTCATAAAGGTGTCTACAATCACAAATAACTGTGTTCCCACCCCAGGGGTCCTTGGGGGGTTTCCAGGGGGTGCCCAATAAAAGTTGTGCCTGCTATTTTCTGATTTGGATAAATTCTTTCCATCTTGACCAAGTGGTGTCCGGGGACCCCCAGGGGTACGTAAGGAGTTCCAGGGGTTCCCCAGCTAAATGATGGTTAGTAACCAAATGGACCTTTATGGGTCTGTACCTCAGAGTGTACAAATGGAACCAAATTGACCTGTTGGTTCCATTTGTACACTCTCAGATAAATAAATAAATAAATTCGAATCCAAGTCTAATCCACTGGACCACTGAAGACACTGACAGTGTTGGAGTTCCAACTCTCTACTATGTATTGAAGCCGTGACGTCAGCGTCAGCCGATCTTCCAGAGTCACTTCCGGGCTCAAGAAACTTCCATGTGGCTGGGCGGAGCTTCACACCGGAAGGAAGTGACGCTCCCCTCAAATATGGCTCAAGCGCGTTGAGGGGGGTTTGCTCAGTTTGTTTGGAATGCCACGTGATACACCGAGCTCGTCGTGTTCAGGTAAATAATTAATGTTATTGAATATTTAACGCTGCTGTTGTTGTTCAAACATCTGTTATTTATATATATTACATTAGTACTATTATATTTAACTTTGTTCCTGTAGTCAAATGGTTAGCTTCGCCGCCTTGTAAACATCAGGGCCCGAGTTCTCGTCCCCGTCGATGCATGAGTTTATTTTTCTTTTGTACCAAACAAACTTAATTTCACATCTGGTCAATAGCTCCATTCTTTGTTCACGGACCACCGTAAGTAAGTAATCGACTAGATGTGAAAAGAGTATTGTTTGTTTGGTAAAAGAACAAACATTCTTTGAAGTTGGTGGGAAGCAAACAAACAATCTTTGTCATTGGCGGGAAGCGCTCGCGGGCCGTGGCGTATTGTTCAGCTAAACGGCCCTAAACAGCTCCCAATGCATTCTCTATGGTAGTGGAAATTCACTACGGGCGCAGTACCCTTTCCGGCCGCAACGTGGGTGCGGACGGGCCGTGGCGCTGTCCTAAACTTCGCTACCGATGTAATATATGTCTGGCCACAGAGTGGGTGTGGATGGGCCGTGGCGCTGTCCTAAACTTCGCTACCGATGTAATATATGTCTGGCCACAGAGTGTGTGTGGACGGGCCGTGGCGCTGTCCTAAATTTCGCTACGGATGTAGTATATGTCTGGCCACAGAGAGTGGGTGTGGAAGGGCCGTGGCGCTGTTCTGAATGTCACTGCCGAATGACTGTTCTCTCGTTTCTCTGAGTTCCTGTGTTATGCTTATGAATGATACTTTTTTTTCTGCTCAAGTCATCATCAGCTTTTTGTTACTTTATCGCAGATAACGATCACATCGAGGTCCGTGGAATACTTTGATGAACAGCTGACTCTCTCGCGATTTTGGCGTTTAAGTTTTATATATTTTTGGAAAAGATTAATGCCTGGATTTATGTCTCTCTCTCTGCGTTTTTTATGTTAACCGACAGCAGTGACAGGTGGGTAAAATGTATTGTCTTGACCATAGAAAAGCTGATAAAGACGTGTAACATGTGTATACATTGACAGATTGTTTTATTTTGCACGTCTTTGACAAAGGAAGGGATGCTAATCGAATTGAATTAGCGTGTTAGCATCATCGTAAACAGACTCAATGGGGCACGGACAGATCACTTTCTGACTTGTCAAAGGAAACGTTTTAATGCTTAGGGATCTGTTAATTTAATTGTGTACTGTGCTGACTGTTACTGTAAATGGGGCTGAACCCTGCAACCAGCAGACAAAATAACAACTCACTGTGCTTTATAGTGGCTTTAGCCTTTAGCTGATGTTGATGCTATTTAAAAAACAAAACACAAATTCTGGGGGTCCCCGGACACCTGTGCTATTGGAAGCTATATTGTTATTATAGTTCAGTCAGTAAACACTGAAGTTGGTGCTTTCTTTAAAAAAAAAATTTATCCCACGATTTTGTAACCCAGTTTTCTTTTCACCCAGTGCCAATTATCTAATGTAATCCTGGGCGCTACACTTCCTCTGCCAACCTGGGGGGGCAGCGGACTGACCTCATGCCTCCTTCTATGCATGAGGAGTCCAAGCTGCTTCTTTTCACCTGACAGAGGGGAATTTCCCCGGCCGGACGTAGCGCGTGGAAGGGACACGTTATTCCGACCAGTTCCTTTCCCCTCCATCAGGCGCCCTGGCTGGCCAGGGGGAGGTAGTTTTAGAGACCAGGATTACGGCATGTTTTTGTGAGGGTATCTACCCTAGGGGACACGGGGAGAACATGCAAACTCCACACAGAAAGGCCCTATCGCCAACCCCCGCCTCGGGTATGGGCACTGATGACGCGGAGGAGGGAACACGCCGCCAGTGCCCACAGCGTCCCCAGCGGGAATCGAACCCAGGACCTTCTAGCTGTGAGGCGACAGCACTACCAACTGTGCCACCGTGCCCCTAGAAGTTGGTGCTTTCATGTAAGTACATCGATTCACAATACCAGAATGCACTTTTAATTCTAATACATGAAGCAGACAAGCCCTGTGATTAAATCTTTAGCATTACACTGCAACCACACAATGTTTTATTCACAATGCAAAGTTACTGTACTATCATGGTGTAGTCAAGCACAGTGGATTCATATTGTAATCGATCTGGGATGTTAACATTGTGCAAAACTGTGTTCAATGAATTGCCTCATATTGTCTACCATGCAACAGTAATAATGTGTGTGATATTGAAATGCAATTTAATTGTCAATATTTATAAAACCCAGACAGCTAATGCAGTGTTTTCCAAACTGTGGGTCTCTCACTCAACAGTAAACAAGCCAACATACAGTTTAAGTGTACACTTGAGTTTTGGTGTTTAGTAAGAGTTATGAGTGACTGTACTTTTCAAGGTGTATAGCTTGCTGCAAGCAGATCTACAAGCTCGTAGTGCGGCGTTAATCTGCTATTTTTCAATAGCTAAAGTATAACGTGATCCTTAAAACACCATTTAAAAACAATATGCTTTCCCTGCCTGTTTCAGGTGTTTTAGTTGATGAGTGAGTGAGCGGCAGACCTTGGCGACGCAGTGCAGGCGTTGGGCGCTGCATTCATGGACGCACTGGTCAAAGTCTCCTTCTGGAGGCAAGGAGGACCATATCACCTCACAGTCCAACTGTCTGTACGCCTCTACTGTGCCTGATGAACACACACACACGCGCGCGTGCACACGTACACACACACACACGCGCGCGCGTGCACACACGTACACACACACACACACACACACACACACACACACACACACACACACACACACCAGTGTTGATAAAACAAATGATTCAAACTTTTTTCATAGAGAGAGAGAGAATGGACCCTGAATGGAATGGAAGCACCTTAAGGAATACAAATCATTGTGTGTACACTGTTTATACCCCTACACTGCTTACAGCAAAATACATCTGTATGAATAAATTCTGTTACATGAACAGAGCAATACATTCTTCATTGGATTTATTTTTAGGATGGGATTTCAACTGCTGCTAGCTGATACATTTGCACTATATATTGTATCCCACAGTTTCTTTTAATATTTTATCTATTTTCTAAAACTATTTATCTTTAAGAGTTGTGTAATTTGCTTAAAAATATTTTACATTGAAAGAAAAAGGGATGGTGTGATGTGCTATGATTTATGGCAATGATGATGACTATATACTATTTCTAAAAAGACAATTCTTTCAAGACATGAACACAAAGTTAGGTTTGGAATACTGTTGAGCAGCAGTTGCAATGACTGCAGGGATTCCTGTTCTGTTCTTTAGCTACATAGAAGTGTCTATTTGTATGTCCCTAAATGTTTTGATGAATTGAACAATGTGGACCCTGTTGTAAACAAGTGTAATGCTTAATTGGGTCGTCCACTCACAATTAACAGTCTTTGTATTGAGTTTGTGCTTGAAATGTACTGTAATTCTGCATGGAAACACACATTTAGCCAACGTCCACCAGAGGGCGCAAAAACACAGAAAATACAGGCACAGTTATGAACGGAACATGACAATCTAGAACAGTGGTCCAAACCTTTTCATGTCAAGGACCCCCACATTGACACTAATTAGCCCGCGGCCCCCCTATTTGAAAACGTATGCGAGGGACCCCCATAAGGGAAGATTTTTTTATGTCTCTAGCAGTGATTCTCAATCCATTTAATTTCAAGGACCCCCATTTTGTCATGCATTAGTCTACGGACCCCCATTTCTGGCATTTCTATCTCTGGGTCCCTCAATTAATATTTTCAAATCAATGTTAATTTAACTGAGTGTACAAATGGAACCATTTGGTTCCATACTTCATAATCATAACTAAATATAAGCAGTATAGCATAGAACATCAAGGGCAGAGAAATAAGTCACAGACACAGTGGTACAATTATAACTCAACATATTTTATTATTTTACATCCAGGTATGCCATTACCAGGCAGTTAACTGATCAATAACTAACTTTAACTGTATGGATACATCTTCCATGGGGGGGAATCAAACTCCAGTCTCCAAATCCCCTAAAAAGAAAAGTGAAACATTCTGATTGGGTGAAAAAGATGGCAAAACTGCCTGGCAACAAAGGCAAGCCTTCGTTTCATTGGCTGTCCGTCTGTGCCAACTATCCGCGACCGGCCGCGCGGGCCCTCTTGTATTCAGACCGCCGAGACTAACCATTCGTCTACGCCAACGTATACGTTTATCATCGGCAAGTTACATACACATTCTTCTACATGCTCTAATTGTGACGTTACTGTTATTTATATATAAGTTACTACTCCCTTGATAAACACTGACAATAACTTTGTAATGCTACTGATGTTTGTGTGCAACATTTGAGCAGCAGAGAGATCTCTGAATGCTGCTCCAGTTATTTGTTTTCCCTCAATGTGAGGTGAGGTTGAGCTCTGTCCAGCACAGGAGCGGCCGGGACGGAAACCAGCTTGGTCTTTAGTCAGCTTGGTGTCTGAGTGGCATGAGAGTGGTGATTTGGACCTGTAAATTATAAAACAAAAACCAAGGCACTGGTTGTGGTACTTCTGGTTTACCAGAACGGGGTTCAACTCCCTGCGGTGCCCTGCTCAATTTGTTGTTACATGGTTCATTTAAAAATTTTCATAAATAACTCAAACTATAAAACATTTCAAAGTAAAAAGTTCCAGCATGTGTCTCCACTCTCCACAGTCAGCTGAATAATAAAAAGTGTGAATGGAGTTTCTAGGTGAAAGTATTTTTTTATGTGCCAATGTCTGCCATTGAGCCCCATTGTAAATTTGAAAGCACTATTTCTAAAACTATGAAACATTTCAAAGATTCCTTTTCAGGGAAACATGTCCACCGTAAGATGAACCTAAGTAGGCTAGAAAAATCTAAAATAAAAAATCCTCAAAAATGATGAAAAACGGCGTGCTATAGTATGCCATACGATATGGGCTATAGCCCATGGTCAAAAATGATGAAAAACAAGGATAAAAAATTATTTCAAAATTTCAAAAAACGATGGGCTATAACCCATCTTTTTGAAATTTTGAATTTTTTTCAAATCCTCAAAAATGATGAAAAACGGCGTGCTATAGTATGCCATACGATATGGGCTATAGCCCATGGTCAAAAATGATGAAAAACGAGGATAAAAAATTAATTCAAAAATTCAAAAAACGATGGGCTATAACCCATCTTTTTGAAATGTTGAAATTTTTTCAAATCCTCAAAAATGATGAAACACAGCGTGCTATAGTATGCCATACGATATGGGCTATAGCCCATGGTCAAAAATGATGAAAAACGAGGATTAAAAAAAAATTCAAAAATTCAAAAAACAATGGGCTATAACCCAACTTTTTGATTTTTTTTTTTTTTTTTTTTAATCCTCAAAAATGATGAAAAACGGCGTGCTATAGTATGCCATACGATATGGGCTATAGCCCATGGTCAAAAATGATGAAAAACGAGGATAAAAAATTAATTCAAAAATTCAAAAAACGATGGGCTATAACCCAACTTTTTGAATTTTTGAATTTTTTTCAATTCCTCAAAAACGATGAAAAACTGCGTGCTATAGTATGCCATACGATATGGGCTATATCCCATGGTCAAAAATGATGAAAAACGAGGATAATTTTTTTTTCAAAAATTCAAAAAACGATGGGCTATAACCCAACTTTTTGAAATTTTGAATTTTTTTTCAATTCCTCAAAAACGATGAAAAACGGCGTGCTATAGTATGCCATACATTATGGGCTATAGCCCATGGTCAAAAATGATGAAAAACGAGGATAAAAAATAAATTCAAAAATTCAAAAAACAATGGGCTATAACCCAACTTTTTGAATTTTTGATTTTTTTCAAATCCTCAAAAATGATGAAAAACGGCGTGCTATAGTATGCCATACGATATGGGCTATAGCCCATGGTAAAAAATGATGAAAAACGAGGATACTTTTTTTTTCAAAAATTCAAAAAACAATGGGCTATAACCCAACTTTTTGAAATTTTGAATTTTTTTCAATTCCTCAAAAACGATGAAAAACGGCGTGCTATAGTATGCCATACATTATGGGCTATAGCCCATGGTCAAAAATGATGAAAAACGAGGATAAAAAATAAATTCAAAAATTCAAAAAACAATGGGTTATAACCCAACTTTTTGAAATTTTGAATTTTTTTCAATTCCTCAAAAATGATAAAAAACGGCGTGCTATAGTATGCCATACGATATGGGCTATAGCCCATGGTAAAAAATGATGAAAAACGAGGATATTTCTTTTTTTCAAAAATTCAAAAAACAATGGGCTATAACCCAACTTTTTGAAATTTGAATTTTTTTCAACTCCTCAAAAATGATAAAAAACGGCGTGCTATAGTATGCCATACGATATGGGCTATAGCCCATGGTAAAAAATGATGAAAAACGAGGATAAAAAAAAATTCAAAAAACAATGGGCTATAACCCAACTTTTTGAAATTTTGAATTTTTTTCAATTCCTCAAAAACGATGAAAAATTGCGTGCTATAGTATGCCATACGATATGGGCTATAGCCCATGGTCAAAAATGATGAAAAACGAGGATAAAAAACTTAATTCAAAAAACGATGGGCTATAACCCATCTTTTTGAAATTTTGAATTTTTTTCAAATCCTCAAAAATGATGAAACACAGCGTGCTATAGTATGCCATACGATATGGGCTATAGCCCATGATCAAGAATGATGAAAAATGAGGATAAAAAAAAGATTAAAAAATTCAAAAAACGATGGGCTATAACCCAACTTTTTGAAATTTGATTTTTTTTCAATTCCTCAAAAACGATGAAAAACGGCGTGCTATAGTATGCCATACATTATGGGCTATAGCCCATGGTCAAAAATGATGAAAAACTAGGATAAAAAATAAATTCAAAAATTCAAAAAACAATGGGCTATAACCCAACTTTTTGAAATTTTGAATTTTTTTCAATTCCTCAAAAACGATGAAAAACGGCGTGCTATAGTATGCCATACATTATGGGCTATAGCCCATGGTCAAAAATGATGAAAAACGAGGATAATTTTTTTTTTCAAAAATTCAAAAAACGATGGGCTATAACCCAACTTTTTGAAATTTTGTTTTTTTTTCAAATCCTCAAAAATGATGAAAAACGGCGTGCTATAGTATGCCATACGATATGGGCTATAGCCCATGGTAAAAAATGATGAAAAACGAGGATAATTCTTTTTTCAAAAATTCAAAAAACGATGGGCTATAACCCAACTTTTTGAAATTTTGAATTTTTTTCAATTCCTCAAAAACGATGAAAAACAGCGTGCTATAGTATGCCATACGATATGGGCTATAGCCCATGGTAAAAAATGATGAAAAACGAGGATAATTATTTTTTTTAAAATTAAAAAAACAATGGGCTATAACCCAACTTTTTGAAATTTTGAATTTTTTTCAATTCCTCAAAAACGATGAAAAACGGCGTGCTATAGTATGCCATACATTATGGGCTATAGCCCATGGTCAAAAATGATGAAAAACGAGGATAAAAAATAAATTCAAAAATTCAAAAAACAATGGGCTATAACCCAACTTTTTTAAATTTTGATTTTTTTTCAAATCCTAAAAAATGATAAAAAACGGCGTGCTATAATATGCCATACGATATGGGCTATAGCCCATGGTAAAAAATGATGAAAAACGAGGATAATTATTTTTGCAAAAATTAAAAAAACAATGGGCTATAACCCAACTTTTTGAAATTTTGAATTTTTTTCAACTCCTCAAAAATGATAAAAAAACGGCGTGCTATAGTATGCCATACGATATGGGCTATAGCCCATGGTAAAAAATGATGAAAAACGAGGATAATTTCTTTTTCAAAAATTCAAAAAACAATGGGCTATAACCCAACTTTTTGAAATTTTGAATTTTTTTCAATTCCTCAAAAACGATGAAAAACGGCGTGCTATAGTATGCCATACATTATGGGCTATAGCCCATGGTCAAAAATGATGAAAAACGAGGATACAAAATAAATTCAAAAATTCAAAAAACAATGGGCTATAACCCAACTTTTTGAAATTTAGATTTTTTTTCAAATCCTCAAAAATGATAAAAAACGGCGTGCTATAGTATGCCATACGATATGGGCTATAGCCCATGGTAAAAAATGATGGAAAACGAGGATATTTTTTTTTTCAAAAATTCAAAAAACAATGGGCTATAACCCAACTTTTTGAAATTTGAATTTTTTTCAACTCCTCAAAAATGATAAAAAACGGCGTGCTATAGTATGCCATACGATATGGGCTATAGCCCATGGTAAAAAATGATGAAAAACGAGGATAAAAAAAAAATCAAAAATTCAAAAAACAATGGGCTATAACCCAACTTTTTGAAATTTTGAATTTTTTTCAATTCCTCAAAAACGATGAAAAACGGCGTGCTATAGTATGCCATACGATATGGGCTATAGCCCTTGGTCAAAAATGATGAAAAACGAGGATAATTCTTTTTTTTTTTTAAATTCAAAAAACGATGGGCTATAACCCAACTTTTTGGAATTTTGAATTTTTTTCAAATCCTCAAAAATGATGAAAAACGGCGTGCTATAGTATACCATACGATATGGGCTATAGCCCTTGGTCAAAAATGATGAAAAACGAGGATAATTCTTTTTTTTCAAAAATTCAAAAAACGATGGGCTATAACCCAACTTTTTAAAATTTTGAATTTTTTTCAATTCCTCAAAAACGATGAAAAACGGCGTGCTATAGTATGCCATACATTATGGGCTATAGCCCATGGTCAAAAATGATGAAAAACGAGGATAAAAAAAAAATTCAAAAATTCAAAAAACGATGGGCTATAACCCATCTTTTTGAAATTTTGATTTTTTTTCAAATCCTCAAAAATGATGAAACACAGCGTGCTATAGTATGCCATACGATATGGGCTATAGCCCATGATCAAAAATGATGAAAAATGAGGATAATTTTTTTTTTTAAATTCAAAAAACGATGGGCTATAACCCAACTTTTTGAAATTTGAAATTTTTTCAATTCCTCAAAAACGATGAAAAACGGCGTGCTATAGTATGCCATACATTATGGGCTATAGCCCATGGTCAAAAATGATGAAAAACGAGGATAAAAATAAATTCAAAAATTCAAAAAACAATGGGCTATAACCCAACTTTTTGAAATTTTGATTTTTTTTCAATTCCTCAAAAACGATGAAAAACGGCGTGCTATAGTATGCCATACATTATGGGCTATAGCCCATGGTCAAAAATTATGAAAAACGAGGATTTTTTTTTTTTTTTTTCAAAAAACGATGGGCTATAACCCAACTTTTTGAAATTTTGTTTTTTTTTCAAATCCTCAAAAATGATGAAACACAGCGTGCTATAGTATGCCATACGATATGGGCTATAGCCCATGATCAAAAATGATGAAAAATGAGGATAATTTTTTTTTTTTAATTCAAAAAACGATGGGCTATAACCCAACTTTTTGAAATTTGAATTTTTTTCAATTCCTCAAAAACGATGAAAAACGGCGTGCTATAGTATGCCATACATTATGGGCTATAGCCCATGGTCAAAAATGATGAAAAACGAGGATAAAAATAAATTCGAAAATTCAAAAAACAATGGGCTATAACCCAACTTTTTGAAATTTAGATTTTTTTTCAAATCCTCAAAAATGATGAAAAACGGCGTGCTATAGTATGCCATACGATATGGGCTATAGCCCATGGTCAAAAATGATGAAAAACGAGGATAAAAATAAATTCAAAAATTCAAAAAACAATGGGCTATAACCCAACTTTTTGAAATTTTGATTTTTTTTCAATTCCTCAAAAACGATGAAAAACGGCGTGCTATAGTATGCCATACATTATGGGCTATAGCCCATGGTCAAAAATGATGAAAAATGAGGATAATTTTTTTTTTCAAAAATTTAAAAAACGATGGGCTATAACCCATCTTTTTGAAATTTAGATTTTTTTTCAAATCCTCAAAAATGATGAAAAACGGCGTGCTATAGTATGCCATACGATATGGGCTATAGCCCTTGGTCAAAAATGATGAAAAACGAGGATAATTCTTTTTTTTTTTAAATTCAAAAAACGATGGGCTATAACCCAACTTTTTGGAATTTTGAATTTTTTTCAAATCCTCAAAAATGATGAAAAACGGCGTGCTATAGTATGCCATACGATATGGGCTATAGCCCTTGGTCAAAAATGATGAAAAACGAGGATAATTCTTTTTTTTCAAAAATTCAAAAAACGATGGGCTATAACCCAACTTTTTAAAATTTTGAATTTTTTTCAATTCCTCAAAAACGATGAAAAACGGCGTGCTATAGTATGCCATACATTATGGGCTATAGCCCATGGTCAAAAATGATGAAAAACGAGGATAATTTTTTTTTCAAAAATTCAAAAAACAATGGGCTATAACCCAACTTTTTGGAATTTTGATTTTTTTTCAAATCCTCAAAAATGATGAAAAACGGCGTGCTATAGTATGCCATACGATATGGGCTATAGCCCTTGGTCAAAAATGATGAAAAACGAGGATAATTCTTTTTTTTCAAAAATTCAAAAAACGATGGGCTATAACCCAACTTTTTAAAATTTTGAATTTTTTTCAATTCCTCAAAAACGATGAAAAACGGCGTGCTATAGTATGCCATACATTATGGGCTATAGCCCATGGTCAAAAATGATGAAAAACGAGGATAATTTTTTTTTCAAAAATTCAAAAAACAATGGGCTATAACCCAACTTTTTGAAATTTTGATTTTTTTTCAAATCCTCAAAAATGATGAAAAACGGCGTGCTATAGTATGCCATACGATATGGGCTATAGCCCATGGTCAAAAATGATGAAAAACGAGGCTAAAAAAAAAATTAAAAAATTCAAAAAACGATGGGCTATAACCCATCTTTTTGAAATTTTGATTTTTTTTCAAATCCTCAAAAATGATGAAACACAGCGTGCTATAGTATGCCATACGATATGGGCTATAGCCCATGATCAAAAATGATGAAAAATGAGGATAATTTTTTTTTTTTAATTCAAAAAACGATGGGCTATAACCCAACTTTTTGAAATTTGAATTTTTTTCAATTCCTCAAAAACGATGAAAAACGGCGTGCTATAGTATGCCATACATTATGGGCTATAGCCCATGGTCAAAAATGATGAAAAACGAGGATAAAAATAAATTCAAAAATTCAAAAAACAATGGGCTATAACCCAACTTTTTGAAATTTTGATTTTTTTTCAATTCCTCAAAAACGATGAAAAACGGCGTGCTATAGTATGCCATACATTATGGGCTATAGCCCATGGTCAAAAATTATGAAAAACGAGGATTTTTTTTTTTTTTTTTTCAAAAAACGATGGGCTATAACCCAACTTTTTGAAATTTTGTTTTTTTTTCAAATCCTCAAAAATGATGAAACACAGCGTGCTATAGTATGCCATACGATATGGGCTATAGCCCATGATCAAAAATGATGAAAAATGAGGATAATTTTTTTTTTTTTAATTCAAAAAACGATGGGCTATAACCCAACTTTTTGAAATTTGAATTTTTTTCAATTCCTCAAAAACGATGAAAAACGGCGTGCTATAGTATGCCATACATTATGGGCTATAGCCCATGGTCAAAAATGATGAAAAACGAGGATAAAAATAAATTCGAAAATTCAAAAAACAATGGGCTATAACCCAACTTTTTGAAATTTTGATTTTTTTTCAAATCCTCAAAAATGATGAAAAACGGCGTGCTATAGTATGCCATACGATATGGGCTATAGCCCATGTTCAAAAATGATGAAAAATGAGGATAATTTTTTTTTTCAAAAATTTAAAAAACGATGGGCTATAACCCATCTTTTTGAAATTTAGATTTTTTTTCAAATCCTCAAAAATGATGAAAAACGGCGTGCTATAGTATGCCATACGATATGGGCTATAGCCCTTGGTCAAAAATGATGAAAAACGAGGATAATTTTTTTTTTTTTTAATTCAAAAAACGATGGGCTATAACCCAACTTTTTGGAATTTTGAATTTTTTTCAAATCCTCAAAAATGATGAAAAACGGCGTGCTATAGTATGCCATACGATATGGGCTATAGCCCTTGGTCAAAAATGATGAAAAACGAGGATAATTCTTTTTTTTCAAAAATTCAAAAAACGATGGGCTATAACCCAACTTTTTAAAATTTTGAATTTTTTTCAATTCCTCAAAAACGATGAAAAACGGCGTGCTATAGTATGCCATACATTATGGGCTATAGCCCATGGTCAAAAATGATGAAAAACGAGGATAATTTTTTTTTCAAAAATTCAAAAAACAATGGGCTATAACCCAACTTTTTGAAATTTTGAATTTTTTTCAAATCCTCAAAAATGATGAAAAACGGCGTGCTATAGTATGCCATACGATATGGGCTATATCCCTTGGTCAAAAATGATGAAAAACGAGGATAATTCTTTTTTTTCAAAAATTCAAAAAACGATGGGCTATAACCCAACTTTTTAAAATTTTGAATTTTTTTCAATTCCTCAAAAACGATGAAAAACGGCGTGCTATAGTATGCCATACGATATGGGCTATAGCCCATGGTCAAAAATGATGAAAAACGAGGATAAAAAAAAATTCAAAAATTCAAAAAACGATGGGCTTTAACCCATCTTTTTGAAATTTAGATTTTTTTTCAAATCCTCAAAAATGATGAAAAACGGCGTGCTATAGTATGCCATACGATATGGGCTATAGCCCTTGGTAAAAAATGATGAAAAACGAGGATAATTTTTTTTTTTCAAAAATTCAAAAAACGATGGGCTATAACCCAACTTTTTGGAATTTTGAATTTTTTTCAAATCCTCAAAAATGATGAAAAACGGCGTGCTATAGTATGCCATACGATATGGGCTATAGCCCTTGGTCAAAAATGATGAAAAACGAGGATAATTCTTTTTTTTCAAAAATTCAAAAAACGATGGGCTATAACCCAACTTTTTGAAATTTAGATTTTTTTTCAAATCCTCAAAAATGATGAAAAACGGCGTGCTATAGTATGCCATACATTATGGGCTATAGCCCATGGTCAAAAATGATGAAAAACGAGGATAAAAAATAAATTCAAAAATTCAAAAAACAATGGGCTATAACCCAACTTTTTGAATTTTTGATTTTTTTTCAAATCCTCAAAAATGATGAAAAACGTCGTGCTATAGTATGCCATACGATATGGGCTATAGCCCATGGTCAAAAATGATGAAAAACGAGGATAAAAAATAAATTCAAAAATTCAAAAAACGATGGGCTATAACCCAACTTTTTGAAACTTTGATTTTTTTTCAATTCCTCAAAAACGATGAAAAACGGCGTGCTATAGTATGCCATACGATATGGGCTATAGCCCATGGTCAAAAATGATGAAAAACGAGGATAAAAAATTAATTCAAAAATTCAAAAAACGATGGGCTATAACCCATCTTTTTGAAATTTTGAATTTTTTTCAAATCCTCAAAAATGATGAAACACAGCGTGCTATAGTATGCCATACGATATGGGCTATAGCCCATGGTCAAAAATGATGAAAAACGAGGATATTTTTTTTTTCAAAAATTCAAAAAACAATGGGCTATAACCCAACTTTTTGAAATTTTGATTTTTTTTCAAATCCTCAAAAACGATGAAAAACGGCGTGCTATAGTATGCCATACATTATGGGCTATAGCCCATGGTCAAAAATGATGAAAAACGAGGATAAAAAAAAAATTCAAAAATTCAAAAAACGATGGGCTATAACCCATCTTTTTGAAATTTAGATTTTTTTTCAAATCCTCAAAAATGATGAAAAACGGCGTGCTATAGTATGCCATACGATATGGGCTATAGCCCTTGGTAAAAAATGATGAAAAACGAGGATAATTATTTTTTTTCAAAAATTCAAAAAACGATGGGCTATAACCCAACTTTTTGGAATTTTGAATTTTTTTCAAATCCTCAAAAATGATGAAAAACGGCGTGCTATAGTATGCCATACGATATGGGCTATAGCCCTTGGTCAAAAATGATGAAAAACGAGGATAATTCTTTTTTTTCAAAAATTCAAAAAACGATGGGCTATAACCCAACTTTTTGAAATTTTGATTTTTTTTCAATTCCTCAAAAACGATGAAAAACGGCGTGCTATAGTATGCCATACATTATGGGCTATAGCCCATAATCAAAAATGATGAAAAACGAGGATAATTTTTTTTTCAAAAATTCAAAAAACAATGGGCTATAACCCAACTTTTTGAAATTTTGAATTTTTTTCAAATCCTCAAAAATGATGAAAAACGGCGTGCTATAGTATGCCATACGATATGGGCTATATCCCATGGTCAAAAATGATGAAAAACGAGGATAAAAAATAAATTCAAAAATTCAAAAAACGATGGGCTATAACCCAACTTTTTGAAATTTTGAATTTTTTTCAATTCCTCAAAAACGATGAAAAACGGCGTGCTATAGTATGCCATACATTATGGGCTATAGCCCATGGTCAAAAATGATGAAAAACGAGGATAAAAAATAAATTCAAAAATTCAAAAAACAATGGGCTATAACCCAACTTTTTGAAATTTTGAATTTTTTTCAATTCCTCAAAAACGATGAAAAACGGCATGCTATAGTGTGCCATACATTATGGGCTATAGCCCATGGTCAAAAATGATGAAAAACGAGGATATTTTTTTTTTTCAAAAATTCAAAAAACGATGGGCTATAACCCAACTTTTTGAAATTTAGATTTTTTTTCAAATCCTCAAAAATGATGAAAAACGGCGTGCTATAGTATGCCATACGATATGGGCTATAGCCCATGGTCAAAAATGATGAAAAACGAGGATATTTTTTTTTTTCAAAAATTCAAAAAACGATGGGCTATAACCCAACTTTTTGAAATTTTGAATTTTTTTCAAATCCTCAAAAATGATGAAAAACGGCGTGCTATAGTATGCCATACGATATGGGCTATAGCCCATGGTCAAAAATGATGAAAAACGAGGATAAAAAATAAATTCAAAAATTCAAAAAACGATGGGCTATAACCCAACTTTTTGAAATTTTGAATTTTTTTCAAATCCTCAATAGCCCATAGCCCATAGCCCATGGTCAAAAATGATGAAAAACGAGGATATTTTTTTTTTTCAAAAATTCAAAAAACGATGGGCTATAACCCAACTTTTTGAAATTTTGAATTTTTTTCAAATCCTCAAAAATGATGAAAAACGGCGTGCTATAGTATGCCATACGATATGGGCTATAGCCCATGGTCAAAAATGATGAAAAACGAGGATAAAAAATAAATTCAAAAATTCAAAAAACGATGGGCTATAACCCAACTTTTTGAAATTTTGAATTTTTTTCAATTCCTCAAAAACGATGAAAAACGGCGTGCTATAGTATGCCATACATTATGGGCTATAGCCCATGGTCAAAAATGATGAAAAACGAGGATAAAAAATAAATTCAAAAATTCAAAAAACGATGGGCTATAACCCAACTTTTTGAAATTTTGAATTTTTTTCAATTCCTCAAAAACGATGAAAAACGGCGTGCTATAGTATGCCATACATTATGGGCTATAGCCCATGGTCAAAAATGATGAAAAACGAGGATAAAAAAAAAATTCAAAAATTCAAAAAACGATGGGCTATAACCCATCTTTTTGAAATTTAGATTTTTTTTCAAATCCTCAAAAATGATGAAAAACGGCGTGCTATAGTATGCCATACGATATGGGCTATAGCCCATGGTCAAAAATGATGAAAAACGAGGATATTTTTTTTTTCAAAAATTCAAAAAACGATGGGCTATAACCCAACTTTTTGAAAATTTGAATTTTTTTCAAATCCTCAAAAATGATGAAAAACGGCGTGCTATAGTATGCCATACGATATGGGCTATAGCCCATGGTCAAAAATGATGAAAAACGAGGATAAAAAATAAATTCAAAACTTCAAAAAACGATGGGCTATAACCCAACTTTTTGAAATTTTGAATTTTTTTCAATTCCTCAAATACGATGAAAAACGGCGTGCTATAGTATGCCATACATTATGGGCTATAGCCCATGGTCAAAAATGATGAAAAACTAGGATAAAAAAAAAATTCAAAAATACAAAAAACGATGGGCTATAACCCATCTTTTTGAAATTTAGATTTTTTTTCAAATCCTCAAAAATGATGAAAAACGGCGTGCTATAGTATGCCATACGATATGGGCTATAGCCCTTGGTCAAAAATGATGAAAAACGAGGATAATTCTTTTTTTTCAAAAATTCAAAAAACGATGGGCTATAACCCAACTTTTTGGAATTTTGAATTTTTTTCAAATCCTCAAAAATGATGAAAAACGGCGTGCTATAGTATGCAATACGATATGGGCTATAGCCCATGGTCAAAAATGATGAAAAACGAGGATACATTTTTTTTCAAAAAACAATGGGCTATAACCCAACTTTTTGAAATTTGAATTTTTTTCAATTCCTCAAAAACGATGAAAAACGGCGTGCTATAGTATGCCATACATTATGGGCTATAGCCCATGGTCAAAAATGATGAAAAACGAGGATAAAAAATAAATTCAAAAATTCAAAAAACAATGGGCTATAACCCAACTTTTTGAAATTTAGAATTTTTTTCAATTCCTCAAAAACGATGAAAAACGGCGTGCTATAGTATGCCATACATTATGGGCTATAGCCCATGGTCAAAAATGATGAAAAACGAGGATAATTTTTTTTTTCAAAAATTCAAAAAACGATGGGCTATAACCCAACTTTTTGAAATTTGAATTTTTTTCAATTCCTCAAAAACGATGAAAAACGGCGTGCTATAGTATGCCATACATTATGGGCTATAGCCCATGGTCAAAAATGATGAAAAACGAGGATAAAAAATAAATTCAAAAATTCAAAAAACGATGGGCTATAACCCATCTTTTTGAAATTTAGATTTTTTTTCAAATCCTCAAAAATGATGAAAAACGGCGTGCTATAGTATGCCATACGATATGGGCTATAGCCCTTGGTAAAAAATGATGAAAAATGAGGATAATTATTTTTTTTCAAAAATTCAAAAAACGATGGGCTATAACCCAACTTTTTGGAATTTTGAATTTTTTTCAAATCCTCAAAAATGATGAAAAACGGCGTGCTATAGTATGCCATACGATATGGGCTGTAGCCCTTGGTCAAAAATGATGAAAAACGAGGATAATTCTTTTTTTTCAAAAATTCAAAAAACGATGGGCTATAACCCAACTTTTTGAAATTTTGAATTTTTTTCAATTCCTCAAAAACGATGAAAAACGGCGTGCTATAGTATGCCATACATTATGGGCTATAGCCCATAATCAAAAATGATGAAAAACGAGGATAACTTTTTTTTTCAAAAATTCAAAAAACAATGGGCTATAACCCAACTTTTTGAAATTTTGAATTTTTTTCAAATCCTCAAAAATGATGAAAAACGGCGTGCTATAGTATGCCATACGATATGGGCTATATCCCATGGTCAAAAATGATGAAAAACGAGGATAAAAAATAAATTCAAAAATTCAAAAAACGATGGGCTATAACCCAACTTTTTGGAATTTTGAATTTTTTTCAAATCCTCAAAAATGATGAAAAACGGCGTGCTATAGTATGCCATACGATATGGGCTGTAGCCCTTGGTCAAAAATGATGAAAAACGAGGATAATTCTTTTTTTTCAAAAATTCAAAAAACGATGGGCTATAACCCAACTTTTTGAAATTTTGAATTTTTTTCAATTCCTCAAAAACGATGAAAAACGGCGTGCTATAGTATGCCATACATTATGGGCTATAGCCCATAATCAAAAATGATGAAAAACGAGGATAACTTTTTTTTTCAAAAATTCAAAAAACAATGGGCTATAACCCAACTTTTTGAAATTTTGAATTTTTTTCAAATCCTCAAAAATGATGAAAAACGGCGTGCTATAGTATGCCATACGATATGGGCTATATCCCATGGTCAAAAATGATGAAAAACGAGGATAAAAAATAAATTCAAAAATTCAAAAAACGATGGGCTATAACCCAACTTTTTGAAATTTTGAATTTTTTTCAATTCCTCAAAAACGATGAAAAACGGCGTGCTATAGTATGCCATACATTATGGGCTATAGCCCATGGTCAAAAATGATGAAAAACGAGGATAAAAAATAAATTCAAAAATTCAAAAAACGATGGGCTATAACCCATCTTTTTGAAATTTTGAATTTTTTTCAAATCCTCAAAAATGATGAAACACAGCGTGCTATAGTATGCCATACGATATGGGCTATAGCCCATGATCAAAAATGATGAAAAATGAGGATAAAAAAAAATTCAAAAATTCAAAAAACGATGGGCTATAACCCAACTTTTTGAAATTTGAATTTTTTTCAATTCCTCAAAAACGATGAAAAACGGCGTGCTATAGTATGCCATACATTATGGGCTATAGCCCATGGTCAAAAATGATGAAAAACGAGGATAAAAAATAAATTCAAAAATTCAAAAAACAATGGGCTATAACCCAACTTTTTGAAATTTTGAATTTTTTTCAATTCCTCAAAAACGATGAAAAACGGCGTGCTATAGTATGCCATACATTATGGGCTATAGCCCATGGTCAAAAATGATGAAAAACGAGGATATTTATTTTTTTCAAAAATTCAAAAAACGATGGGCTATAACCCAACTTTTTGAAATTTAGATTTTTTTTCAAATCCTCAAAAATGATGAAAAACGGCATGCTATAGTATGCCATACGATATGGGCTATAGCCCATGGTCAAAAATGATGAAAAACGAGGATATTCTTTTTTTTCAAAAATTCAAAAAACGATGGGCTATAACCCAACTTTTTGAAATTTTGAATTTTTTTCAAATCCTCAAAAATGATGAAAAACGGCGTGCTATAGTATGCCATACGATATGGGCTATAGCCCATGGTCAAAAATGATGAAAAACGAGGATAAAAAATAAATTCAAAAATTCAAAAAACGATGGGCTATAACCCAACTTTTTGAAATTTTGAATTTTTTTCAATTCCTCAAAAACGATGAAAAACGGCGTGCTATAGTATGCCATACATTATGGGCTATAGCCCATGGTCAAAAATGATGAAAAACGAGGATAAAAAATAAATTCAAAAATTCAAAAAACGATGGGCTATAACCCAACTTTTTGAAATTTTGAATTTTTTTCAATTCCTCAAAAACGATGAAAAACGGCGTGCTATAGTATGCCATACATTATGGGCTATAGCCCATGGTCAAAAATGATGAAAAACGAGGATAAAAAAAAAATTCAAAAATTCAAAAAACGATGGGCTATAACCCATCTTTTTGAAATTTAGATTTTTTTTCAAATCCTCAAAAATGATGAAAAACGGCGTGCTATAGTATGCCATACGATATGGGCTATAGCCCATGGTAAAAAATGATGAAAAACGAGGATAAAAATAATTTCAAAAATTCAAAAAACAATGGGCTATAACCCAACTTTTTGAAATTTTGAATTTTTTTCAATTCCTCAAAAACGATGAAAAACGGCGTGCTATAGTATGCCATACATTATGGGCTATAGCCCATGGTCAAAAATGATGAAAAACGAGGATAATTTTTTTTTCAAAAAACAATGGGCTATAACCCAACTTTTTGAAATTTGAATTTTTTTCAATTCCTCAAAAACGATGAAAAACGGCGTGCTATAGTATGCCATACATTATGGGCTATAGCCCATGGTCAAAAATGATGAAAAACGAGGATAAAAAATAAATTCAAAAATTCAAAAAACAATGGGCTATAACCCAACTTTTTGAAATTTAGAATTTTTTTCAATTCCTCAAAAACGATGAAAAACGGCGTGCTATAGTATGCCATACATTATGGGCTATAGCCCATGGTCAAAAATGATGAAAAACGAGGATAATTTTTTTTTTCAAAAATTAAAAAAACGATGGGCTATAACCCAACTTTTTGAAATTTTGAAATTTTTCCAAATCCTCAAAAATGATGAAAAACGGCGTGCTATAGTATGCCATACGATATGGGCTATAGCCCATGGTCAAAAATGATGAAAAACGAGGATTTTTTTTTTTTTCAAAAATTCAAAAAACGATGGGCTATAACCCAACTTTTTGAAATTTTTAATTTTTTTCAAATCCTCAAAAATGATGAAAAACGGCGTGCTATAGTATGCCATACGATATGGGCTATAGCCCATGGTCAAAAATGATGAAAAACGAGGATAAAAAATAAATTAAAAAATTAAAAAAACGATGGGCTATAACCCAACTTTTTGAAATTTGGAATTTTTTTCAATTCCTCAAAAACGATGAAAAACGGCGTGCTATAGTATGCCATACATTATGGGCTATAGCCCATGGTCAAAAATGATGAAAAACGAGGATAATTTTTTTTTTTTTAAATTCAAAAAACGATGGGCTATAACCCATCTTTTTGAAATTTAGATTTTTTTTCAAATCCTCAAAAATGATGAAAAACGGCGTGCTATAGTATGCCATACGATATGGGCTATAGCCCTTGGTAAAAAATGATGAAAAACGAGGATAATTCTTTTTTTTCAAAAATTAAAAAAACGATGGGCTATAACCCAACTTTTTGGAAATTTGAATTTTTTTCAAATCCTCAAAAATGATGAAAAACGGCGTGCTATAGTATGCCATACGATATGGGCTATAGCCCATGGTCAAAAATGATGAAAAACGAGGATAATAAAAATTTCAAAAAACAATGGGCTATAACCCAACTTTTTTTAATTTTGATTTTTTTTTTAATCCTCAAAAATGATGAAAAACGGCGTGCTATAGTATGCCATACATTATGGGCTATAGCCCATGGTCAAAAATTATGAAAAACGAGGATAAAAAATTAATTCAAAAATTCAAAAAACGATGGGCTATAACCCAACTTTTTGAAATTTGAATTTTTTTCAATTCCTCAAAAACGATGAAAAACGGCGTGCTTTAGTATGCCATACATTATTGGCTATAGCCCATGGTCAAAAATGATGAAAAACGAGGATAACAAATAAATTAAAAAATTAAAAAAACGATGGGCTATAAACCATCTTTTTGAAATTTAGATTTTTTTTCAATTCCTCAAAAACGATGAAAAACGGCGTGCTATAGTATGCCATACGATATGGGCTATAGCCCTTGGTCAAAAATGATGAAAAACGAGGATAATTCTTTTTTTTTTTTATTCAAAAAACGATGGGCTATAACCCAACTTTTTGGAATTTTGAATTTTTTTCAAATCCTCAAAAATGATGAAAAACGGCGTGCTATAGTATGCCATACGATATGGGCTATAGCCCATGGTCAGAAATGATGAAAAACGAGGATAAAAAAAAATTCAAAAAACAATGGGCTATAACCCAACTTTTTGAAATTTTGATTTTTTTTCAAATCCTCAAAAATGATGAAAAGCGGCGTGCTATAGTATGCCATACATTATGGGCTATAGCCCATGGTCAAAAATGATGAAAAACGAGGATAATTCTTTTTTTTCAAAAATTCAAAAAACGATGGGCTATAACCCAACTTTTTGAATTTTTGAATTTTTTTCAATTCCTCAAAAACGATGAAAAACGGCGTGCTATAGTATGCCATACATTATGGGCTATAGCCCATAATCAAAAATGATGAAAAACGAGGATAATTTTTTTTTCAAAAATTCAAAAAACAATGGGCTATAACCCAACTTTTTGAAATTTTGATTTTTTTTCAAATCCTCAAAAATGATGAAAAACGGCGTGCTATAGTATGCCATACATTATGGGCTATAGCCCATGGTCAAAAATGATGAAAAACGAGGATAAAAAATAAATTCAAACATTCAAAAAACAATGGGCTATAACCCAACTTTTTGAATTTTTGATTTTTTTTCAAATCCTCAAAAATGATGAAAAACGGCGTGCTATAGTATGCCATACGATATGGGCTATAGCCCATGATCAAAAATGATGAAAAATGAGGATAAAAAAAAATTAAAAAATTCAAAAAACGATGGGCTATAACCCAACTTTTTGAAATTTTGAATTTTTTTCAATTCCTCAAAAACGATGAAAAACGGCGTGCTATAGTATGCCATACATTATGGGCTATAGCCCATGGTCAAAAATGATGAAAAACGAGGATAATTTTTTTTTTCAAAAATTCAAAAAACGATGGGCTATAATATAACCCAACTTTTTGAAATTTAGATTTTTTTTCAAATCCTCAAAAATGATGAAAAACGGCGTGCTATAGTATGCCATACGATATGGGCTATAGCCCATGGTCAAAAATGATGAAAAACGAGGATATTTTTTTTTTCAAAAATTCAAAAAACGATGGGCTATAACCCAACTTTTTGAAATTTTTAATTTTTTTCAAATCCTCAAAAATGATGAAAAACGGCGTGCTATAGTATGCCATACGATATGGGCTATAGCCCATGGTCAAAAATGATGAAAAACGAGGATAAAAAATAAATTCAAAAATTCAAAAAACGATGGGCTATAACCCAACTTTTTGAATTTTTGAATTTTTTTCAATTCCTCAAAAACGATGAAAAACGGCGTGCTATAGTATGCCATACATTATGGGCTATAGCCCATGGTCAAAAATGATGAAAAACAAGGATAAAAAATAAATTCAAAAATTCAAAAAACGATGGGCTATAACCCATCTTTTTGAAATTTTGAATTTTTTTCAAATCCTCAAAAATGATGAAACACAGCGTGCTATAGTATGCCATACGATATGGGCTATAGCCCATGATCAAAAATGATGAAAAATGAGGATAAAAAAAAATTCAAAAATTCAAAAAACGATGGGCTATAACCCAACTTTTTGAAATTAGATTTTTTTTCAATTCCTCAAAAACGATGAAAAACGGCGTGCTATAGTATGCCATACATTATGGGCTATAGCCCATGGTCAAAAATGATGAAAAACGAGGATAAAAAATAAATTCAAAAATTCAAAAAACAATGGGCTATAACCCAACTTTTTGAAATTTTGAATTTTTTTCAATTCCTCAAAAACGATGAAAAACGGCGTGCTATAGTATGCCATACATTATGGGCTATAGCCCATGGTCAAAAATGATGAAAAACGAGGATAATTTTTTTTTTCAAAAATTCAAAAAACGATGGGCTATAACCCAACTTTTTGAAATTTAGATTTTTTTTCAAATCCTCAAAAATGATGAAAAACGGCGTGCTATACTATGCCATACAATATGGGCTATAGCCCATGGTCAAAAATGATGAAAAACGAGGATATTTTTTTTTTCAAAAATTCAAAAAACGATGGGCTATAACCCAACTTTTTGAAATTTTGAATTTTTTTCAAATCCTCAAAAATGATGAAAAACGGCGTGCTATAGTATGCCATACGATATGGGCTATAGCCCATGGTCAAAAATGATGAAAAACGAGGATAAAAAATAAATTCAAAAATTCAAAAAACGATGGGCTATAACCCAACTTTTTGAAATTTTGAATTTTTTTCAATTCCTCAAAAACGATGAAAAACGGCGTGCTATAGTATGCCATACATTATGGGCTATAGCCCATGGTCAAAAATGATGAAAAACGAGGATAATTTTTTTTTTCAAAAATTCAAAAAACGATGGGCTATAACCCAACTTTTTGAAATTTAGATTTTTTTTCAAATCCTCAAAAATGATGAAAAACGGCGTGCTATACTATGCCATACAATATGGGCTATAGCCCATGGTCAAAAATGATGAAAAACGAGGATATTTTTTTTTTCAAAAATTCAAAAAACGATGGGCTATAACCCAACTTTTTGAAATTTTGAATTTTTTTCAAATCCTCAAAAATGATGAAAAACGGCGTGCTATAGTATGCCATACGATATGGGCTATAGCCCATGGTCAAAAATGATGAAAAACGAGGATAAAAAATAAATTCAAAAATTCAAAAAACGATGGGCTATAACCCAACTTTTTGAAATTTTGAATTTTTTTCAATTCCTCAAAAACGATGAAAAACGGCGTGCTATAGTATGCCATACATTATGGGCTATAGCCCATGGTCAAAAATGATGAAAAACGAGGATAAAAAATAAATTCAAAAATTCAAAAAACGATGGGCTATAACCCAACTTTTTGAAATTTTGAAATTTTTTCAATTCCTCAAAAACGATGAAAAACGGCGTGCTATAGTATGCCATACATTATGGGCTATAGCCCATGGTCAAAAATGATGAAAAACGAGGATAAAAAAAAAAATCAAAAATTCAAAAAACGATGGGCTATAACCCATCTTTTTGAAATTTAGATTTTTTTTCAAATCCTCAAAAATGATGAAAAACGGCGTGCTATAGTATGCCATACGATATGGGCTATAGCCCATGGTCAAAAATGATGAAAAACGAGGATAATTTTTTTTTTCAAAAATTCAAAAAACGATGGGCTATAACCCATCTTTTTGAAATTTAGATTTTTTTTCAAATCCTCAAAAATGATGAAAAACGGCGTGCTATAGTATGCCATACGATATGGGCTATAGCCCATGGTCAAAAATGATGAAAAACGAGGATAAAAAATAAATTCAAAAATTCAAAAAACGATGGGCTATAACCCAACTTTTTGAAATTTTGAATTTTTTTCAATTCCTCAAAAACGATGAAAAACGGCGTGCTATAGTATGCCATACATTATGGGCTATAGCCCATGGTCAAAAATGATGAAAAACGAGGATAAAAAATAAATTCAAAAATTCAAAAAACGATGGGCTATAACCCATCTTTTTGAAATTTTGAATTTTTTTCAAATCCTCAAAAATGATGAAACACAGCGTGCTATAGTATGCCATACGATATGGGCTATAGCCCATGATCAAAAATGATGAAAAATGAGGATAAAAAAAAATTCAAAAATTCAAAAAACGATGGGCTATAACCCAACTTTTTGAAATTTGAATTTTTTTCAATTCCTCAAAAACGATGAAAAACGGCGTGCTATAGTATGCCATACATTATGGGCTATAGCCCATGGTCAAAAATGATGAAAAACGAGGATAAAAAATAAATTCAAAAATTCAAAAAACAATGGGCTATAACCCAACTTTTTGAAATTTTGATTTTTTTTCAATTCCTCAAAAACGATGAAAAACGGCGTGCTATAGTATGCCATACATTATGGGCTATAGCCCATGGTCAAAAATGATGAAAAACGAGGATATTTATTTTTTTCAAAAATTCAAAAAACGATGGGCTATAACCCAACTTTTTGAAATTTAGATTTTTTTTCAAATCCTCAAAAATGATGAAAAACGGCATGCTATAGTATGCCATACGATATGGGCTATAGCCCATGGTCAAAAATGATGAAAAACGAGGATATTCTTTTTTTTCAAAAATTCAAAAAACGATGGGCTATAACCCAACTTTTTGAAATTTTGAATTTTTTTCAAATCCTCAAAAATGATGAAAAACGGCGTGCTATAGTATGCCATACGATATGGGCTATAGCCCATGGTCAAAAATGATGAAAAACGAGGATAAAAAATAAATTCAAAAATTCAAAAAACGATGGGCTATAACCCAACTTTTTGAAATTTTGAATTTTTTTCAATTCCTCAAAAACGATGAAAAACGGCGTGCTATAGTATGCCATACATTATGGGCTATAGCCCATGGTCAAAAATGATGAAAAACGAGGATAAAAAATAAATTCAAAAATTCAAAAAACGATGGGCTATAACCCAACTTTTTGAAATTTTGAATTTTTTTCAATTCCTCAAAAACGATGAAAAACGGCGTGCTATAGTATGCCATACATTATGGGCTATAGCCCATGGTCAAAAATGATGAAAAACGAGGATAAAAAAAAAATTCAAAAATTCAAAAAACGATGGGCTATAACCCATCTTTTTGAAATTTAGATTTTTTTTCAAATCCTCAAAAATGATGAAAAACGGCGTGCTATAGTATGCCATACGATATGGGCTATAGCCCATGGTAAAAAATGATGAAAAACGAGGATAAAAATAATTTCAAAAATTCAAAAAACAATGGGCTATAACCCAACTTTTTGAAATTTTGAATTTTTTTCAATTCCTCAAAAACGATGAAAAACGGCGTGCTATAGTATGCCATACATTATGGGCTATAGCCCATGGTCAAAAATGATGAAAAACGAGGATAATTTTTTTTTCAAAAAACAATGGGCTATAACCCAACTTTTTGAAATTTGAATTTTTTTCAATTCCTCAAAAACGATGAAAAACGGCGTGCTATAGTATGCCATACATTATGGGCTATAGCCCATGGTCAAAAATGATGAAAAACGAGGATAAAAAATAAATTCAAAAATTCAAAAAACAATGGGCTATAACCCAACTTTTTGAAATTTAGAATTTTTTTCAATTCCTCAAAAACGATGAAAAACGGCGTGCTATAGTATGCCATACATTATGGGCTATAGCCCATGGTCAAAAATGATGAAAAACGAGGATAATTTTTTTTTTCAAAAATTAAAAAAACGATGGGCTATAACCCAACTTTTTGAAATTTTGAAATTTTTCCAAATCCTCAAAAATGATGAAAAACGGCGTGCTATAGTATGCCATACGATATGGGCTATAGCCCATGGTCAAAAATGATGAAAAACGAGGATTTTTTTTTTTTTCAAAAATTCAAAAAACGATGGGCTATAACCCAACTTTTTGAAATTTTTAATTTTTTTCAAATCCTCAAAAATGATGAAAAACGGCGTGCTATAGTATGCCATACGATATGGGCTATAGCCCATGGTCAAAAATGATGAAAAACGAGGATAAAAAATAAATTAAAAAATTAAAAAAACGATGGGCTATAACCCAACTTTTTGAAATTTGGAATTTTTTTCAATTCCTCAAAAACGATGAAAAACGGCGTGCTATAGTATGCCATACATTATGGGCTATAGCCCATGGTCAAAAATGATGAAAAACGAGGATAATTTTTTTTTTTTTAAATTCAAAAAACGATGGGCTATAACCCATCTTTTTGAAATTTAGATTTTTTTTCAAATCCTCAAAAATGATGAAAAACGGCGTGCTATAGTATGCCATACGATATGGGCTATAGCCCTTGGTAAAAAATGATGAAAAACGAGGATAATTCTTTTTTTTCAAAAATTAAAAAAACGATGGGCTATAACCCAACTTTTTGGAAATTTGAATTTTTTTCAAATCCTCAAAAATGATGAAAAACGGCGTGCTATAGTATGCCATACGATATGGGCTATAGCCCATGGTCAAAAATGATGAAAAACGAGGATAATAAAAATTTCAAAAAACAATGGGCTATAACCCAACTTTTTTTAATTTTGATTTTTTTTTTAATCCTCAAAAATGATGAAAAACGGCGTGCTATAGTATGCCATACATTATGGGCTATAGCCCATGGTCAAAAATTATGAAAAACGAGGATAAAAAATTAATTCAAAAATTCAAAAAACGATGGGCTATAACCCAACTTTTTGAAATTTGAATTTTTTTCAATTCCTCAAAAACGATGAAAAACGGCGTGCTTTAGTATGCCATACATTATTGGCTATAGCCCATGGTCAAAAATGATGAAAAACGAGGATAACAAATAAATTAAAAAATTAAAAAAACGATGGGCTATAAACCATCTTTTTGAAATTTAGATTTTTTTTCAATTCCTCAAAAACGATGAAAAACGGCGTGCTATAGTATGCCATACGATATGGGCTATAGCCCTTGGTCAAAAATGATGAAAAACGAGGATAATTCTTTTTTTTTTTAATTCAAAAAACGATGGGCTATAACCCAACTTTTTGGAATTTTGAATTTTTTTCAAATCCTCAAAAATGATGAAAAACGGCGTGCTATAGTATGCCATACGATATGGGCTATAGCCCATGGTCAGAAATGATGAAAAACGAGGATAAAAAAATATTCAAAAAACAATGGGCTATAACCCAACTTTTTGAAATTTTGATTTTTTTTCAAATCCTCAAAAATGATGAAAAGCGGCGTGCTATAGTATGCCATACATTATGGGCTATAGCCCATGGTCAAAAATGATGAAAAACGAGGATAATTCTTTTTTTTCAAAAATTCAAAAAACGATGGGCTATAACCCAACTTTTTGAATTTTTGAATTTTTTTCAATTCCTCAAAAACGATGAAAAACGGCGTGCTATAGTATGCCATACATTATGGGCTATAGCCCATAATCAAAAATGATGAAAAACGAGGATAATTTTTTTTTCAAAAATTCAAAAAACAATGGGCTATAACCCAACTTTTTGAAATTTTGATTTTTTTTCAAATCCTCAAAAATGATGAAAAACGGCGTGCTATAGTATGCCATACATTATGGGCTATAGCCCATGGTCAAAAATGATGAAAAACGAGGATAAAAAATAAATTCAAACATTCAAAAAACAATGGGCTATAACCCAACTTTTTGAATTTTTGATTTTTTTTCAAATCCTCAAAAATGATGAAAAACGGCGTGCTATAGTATGCCATACGATATGGGCTATAGCCCATGATCAAAAATGATGAAAAATGAGGATAAAAAAAAATTAAAAAATTCAAAAAACGATGGGCTATAACCCAACTTTTTGAAATTTTGAATTTTTTTCAATTCCTCAAAAACGATGAAAAACGGCGTGCTATAGTATGCCATACATTATGGGCTATAGCCCATGGTCAAAAATGATGAAAAACGAGGATAATTTTTTTTTTCAAAAATTCAAAAAACGATGGGCTATAATATAACCCAACTTTTTGAAATTTAGATTTTTTTTCAAATCCTCAAAAATGATGAAAAACGGCGTGCTATAGTATGCCATACGATATGGGCTATAGCCCATGGTCAAAAATGATGAAAAACGAGGATATTTTTTTTTTCAAAAATTCAAAAAACGATGGGCTATAACCCAACTTTTTGAAATTTTTAATTTTTTTCAAATCCTCAAAAATGATGAAAAACGGCGTGCTATAGTATGCCATACGATATGGGCTATAGCCCATGGTCAAAAATGATGAAAAACGAGGATAAAAAATAAATTCAAAAATTCAAAAAACGATGGGCTATAACCCAACTTTTTGAATTTTTGAATTTTTTTCAATTCCTCAAAAACGATGAAAAACGGCGTGCTATAGTATGCCATACATTATGGGCTATAGCCCATGGTCAAAAATGATGAAAAACAAGGATAAAAAATAAATTCAAAAATTCAAAAAACGATGGGCTATAACCCATCTTTTTGAAATTTTGAATTTTTTTCAAATCCTCAAAAATGATGAAACACAGCGTGCTATAGTATGCCATACGATATGGGCTATAGCCCATGATCAAAAATGATGAAAAATGAGGATAAAAAAAAATTCAAAAATTCAAAAAACGATGGGCTATAACCCAACTTTTTGAAATTAGATTTTTTTTCAATTCCTCAAAAACGATGAAAAACGGCGTGCTATAGTATGCCATACATTATGGGCTATAGCCCATGGTCAAAAATGATGAAAAACGAGGATAAAAAATAAATTCAAAAATTCAAAAAACAATGGGCTATAACCCAACTTTTTGAAATTTTGAATTTTTTTCAATTCCTCAAAAACGATGAAAAACGGCGTGCTATAGTATGCCATACATTATGGGCTATAGCCCATGGTCAAAAATGATGAAAAACGAGGATAATTTTTTTTTTCAAAAATTCAAAAAACGATGGGCTATAACCCAACTTTTTGAAATTTAGATTTTTTTTCAAATCCTCAAAAATGATGAAAAACGGCGTGCTATACTATGCCATACAATATGGGCTATAGCCCATGGTCAAAAATGATGAAAAACGAGGATATTTTTTTTTTCAAAAATTCAAAAAACGATGGGCTATAACCCAACTTTTTGAAATTTTGAATTTTTTTCAAATCCTCAAAAATGATGAAAAACGGCGTGCTATAGTATGCCATACGATATGGGCTATAGCCCATGGTCAAAAATGATGAAAAACGAGGATAAAAAATAAATTCAAAAATTCAAAAAACGATGGGCTATAACCCAACTTTTTGAAATTTTGAATTTTTTTCAATTCCTCAAAAACGATGAAAAACGGCGTGCTATAGTATGCCATACATTATGGGCTATAGCCCATGGTCAAAAATGATGAAAAACGAGGATAATTTTTTTTTTCAAAAATTCAAAAAACGATGGGCTATAACCCAACTTTTTGAAATTTAGATTTTTTTTCAAATCCTCAAAAATGATGAAAAACGGCGTGCTATACTATGCCATACAATATGGGCTATAGCCCATGGTCAAAAATGATGAAAAACGAGGATATTTTTTTTTTCAAAAATTCAAAAAACGATGGGCTATAACCCAACTTTTTGAAATTTTGAATTTTTTTCAAATCCTCAAAAATGATGAAAAACGGCGTGCTATAGTATGCCATACGATATGGGCTATAGCCCATGGTCAAAAATGATGAAAAACGAGGATAAAAAATAAATTCAAAAATTCAAAAAACGATGGGCTATAACCCAACTTTTTGAAATTTTGAATTTTTTTCAATTCCTCAAAAACGATGAAAAACGGCGTGCTATAGTATGCCATACATTATGGGCTATAGCCCATGGTCAAAAATGATGAAAAACGAGGATAAAAAATAAATTCAAAAATTCAAAAAACGATGGGCTATAACCCAACTTTTTGAAATTTTGAATTTTTTTCAATTCCTCAAAAACGATGAAAAACGGCGTGCTATAGTATGCCATACATTATGGGCTATAGCCCATGGTCAAAAATGATGAAAAACGAGGATAAAAAAAAAAATCAAAAATTCAAAAAACGATGGGCTATAACCCATCTTTTTGAAATTTAGATTTTTTTTCAAATCCTCAAAAATGATGAAAAACGGCGTGCTATAGTATGCCATACGATATGGGCTATAGCCCATGGTCAAAAATGATGAAAAACGAGGATAATTTTTTTTTTCAAAAATTCAAAAAACGATGGGCTATAACCCATCTTTTTGAAATTTAGATTTTTTTTCAAATCCTCAAAAATGATGAAAAACGGCGTGCTATAGTATGCCATACGATATGGGCTATAGCCCATGGTCAAAAATGATGAAAAACGAGGATAAAAAATAAATTCAAAAATTCAAAAAACGATGGGCTATAACCCAACTTTTTGAAATTTTGATTTTTTTTCAATTCCTCAAAAACGATGAAAAACGGCGTGCTATAGTATGCCATACATTATGGGCTATAGCCCATGGTCAAAAATGATGAAAAACGAGGATAAAAAATAAATTCAAAAATTCAAAAAACGATGGGCTATAACCCAACTTTTTGAAATTTTGAATTTTTTTCAATTCCTCAAAAACGATGAAAAACGGCGTGCTATAGTATGCCATACATTATGGGCTATAGCCCATGGTCAAAAATGATGAAAAACGAGGATAAAAAAAAAAATCAAAAATTCAAAAAACGATGGGCTATAACCCATCTTTTTGAAATTTAGATTTTTTTTCAAATCCTCAAAAATGATGAAAAACGGCGTGCTATAGTATGCCATACGATATGGGCTATAGCCCATGGTCAAAAATGATGAAAAACGAGGATAATTTTTTTTTTCAAAAATTCAAAAAACGATGGGCTATAACCCAACTTTTTGAAATTTTGAATTTTTTTCAAATCCTCAAAAATGATGAAAAACGGCGTGCTATAGTATGCCATACGATATGGGCTATAGCCCATGGTCAAAAATGATGAAAAACGAGGATAAAAAATAAATTCAAAAAACGATGGGCTATAACCCAACTTTTTGAAATTTTGAATTTTTTTCAATTCCTCAAAAACGATGAAAAACGGCGTGCTATAGTATGCCATACATTATGGGCTATAGCCCATGGTCAAAAATGATGAAAAACGAGGATAAAAAATAAATTCAAAAATTCAAAAAACAATGGGCTATAACCCAACTTTTTGAAATTTTGAATTTTTTTCAATTCCTCAAAAACGATGAAAAACGGCGTGCTATAGTATGCCATACATTATGGGCTATAGCCCATGGTCAAAAATGATGAAAAACGAGGATAATTTTTTTTTTCAAAAATTCAAAAAACGATGGGCTATAACCCAACTTTTTGAAATTTAGATTTTTTTTCAAATCCTCAAAAATGATGAAAAACGGCGTGCTATACTATGCCATACGATATGGGCTATAGCCCATGGTCAAAAATGATGAAAAACGAGGATATTTTTTTTTCAAAAATTCAAAAAACGATGGGCTATAACCCAACTTTTTGAAATTTTGAATTTTTTTCAAATCCTCAAAAATGATGAAAAACGGCGTGCTATAGTATGCCATACGATATGGGCTATAGCCCATGGTCAAAAATGATGAAAAACGAGGATAAAAAATAAATTCAAAAATTCAAAAAACGATGGGCTATAACCCAACTTTTTGAATTTTTTTCAATTCCTCAAAAACGATGAAAAACGGCGTGCTATAGTATGCCATACATTATGGGCTATAGCCCATGGTCAAAAATGATGAAAAACGAGGATAAAAAATAAATTCAAAAATTCAAAAAACGATGGGCTATAACCCAACTTTTTGAAATTTTGAAATTTTTTCAATTCCTCAAAAACGATGAAAAACGGCGTGCTATAGTATGCCATACATTATGGGCTATAGCCCATGGTCAAAAATGATGAAAAACGAGGATAAAAAAAAAAATCAAAAATTCAAAAAACGATGGGCTATAACCCATCTTTTTGAAATTTAGATTTTTTTTCAAATCCTCAAAAATGATGAAAAACGGCGTGCTATAGTATGCCATACGATATGGGCTATAGCCCATGGTCAAAAATGATGAAAAACGAGGATAATTTTTTTTTTCAAAAATTCAAAAAACGATGGGCTATAACCCATCTTTTTGAAATTTAGATTTTTTTTCAAATCCTCAAAAATGATGAAAAACGGCGTGCTATAGTATGCCATACGATATGGGCTATAGCCCTTGGTCAAAAATGATGAAAAACGAGGATAATTCTTTTTTTTTAAAAATTCAAAAAACGATGGGCTATAACCCAACTTTTTGGAAATTTGAATTTTTTTCAAATCCTCAAAAATGATGAAAAACAGCGTGCTATAGTATGCCATACGATATGGGCTATAGCCCATGGTCAAAAATGATGAAAAACGAGGATAAAAAATAAATTCAAAAATTCAAAAAACGATGGGCTATAACCCAACTTTTTGAATTTTTGAATTTTTTTCAATTCCTCAAAAACGATGAAAAACGGCGTGCTATAGTATGCCATACATTATGGGCTATAGCCCATGGTCAAAAATGATGAAAAACAAGGATAAAAAATAAATTCAAAAATTCAAAAAACGATGGGCTATAACCCATCTTTTTGAAATTTTGAATTTTTTTCAAATCCTCAAAAATGATGAAACACAGCGTGCTATAGTATGCCATACGATATGGGCTATAGCCCATGATCAAAAATGATGAAAAATGAGGATAAAAAAAAATTCAAAAATTCAAAAAACGATGGGCTATAACCCAACTTTTTGAAATTAGATTTTTTTTCAATTCCTCAAAAACGATGAAAAACGGCGTGCTATAGTATGCCATACATTATGGGCTATAGCCCATGGTCAAAAATGATGAAAAACGAGGATAAAAAATAAATTCAAAAATTCAAAAAACAATGGGCTATAACCCAACTTTTTGAAATTTTGAATTTTTTTCAATTCCTCAAAAACGATGAAAAACGGCGTGCTATAGTATGCCATACATTATGGGCTATAGCCCATGGTCAAAAATGATGAAAAACGAGGATAATTTTTTTTTTCAAAAATTCAAAAAACGATGGGCTATAACCCAACTTTTTGAAATTTAGATTTTTTTTCAAATCCTCAAAAATGATGAAAAACGGCGTGCTATACTATGCCATACAATATGGGCTATAGCCCATGGTCAAAAATGATGAAAAACGAGGATATTTTTTTTTTCAAAAATTCAAAAAACGATGGGCTATAACCCAACTTTTTGAAATTTTGAATTTTTTTCAAATCCTCAAAAATGATGAAAAACGGCGTGCTATAGTATGCCATACGATATGGGCTATAGCCCATGGTCAAAAATGATGAAAAACGAGGATAAAAAATAAATTCAAAAATTCAAAAAACGATGGGCTATAACCCAACTTTTTGAAATTTTGAATTTTTTTCAATTCCTCAAAAACGATGAAAAACGGCGTGCTATAGTATGCCATACATTATGGGCTATAGCCCATGGTCAAAAATGATGAAAAACGAGGATAATTTTTTTTTTCAAAAATTCAAAAAACGATGGGCTATAACCCAACTTTTTGAAATTTAGATTTTTTTTCAAATCCTCAAAAATGATGAAAAACGGCGTGCTATACTATGCCATACAATATGGGCTATAGCCCATGGTCAAAAATGATGAAAAACGAGGATATTTTTTTTTTCAAAAATTCAAAAAACGATGGGCTATAACCCAACTTTTTGAAATTTTGAATTTTTTTCAAATCCTCAAAAATGATGAAAAACGGCGTGCTATAGTATGCCATACGATATGGGCTATAGCCCATGGTCAAAAATGATGAAAAACGAGGATAAAAAATAAATTCAAAAATTCAAAAAACGATGGGCTATAACCCAACTTTTTGAAATTTTGAATTTTTTTCAATTCCTCAAAAACGATGAAAAACGGCGTGCTATAGTATGCCATACATTATGGGCTATAGCCCATGGTCAAAAATGATGAAAAACGAGGATAAAAAATAAATTCAAAAATTCAAAAAACGATGGGCTATAACCCAACTTTTTGAAATTTTGAATTTTTTTCAATTCCTCAAAAACGATGAAAAACGGCGTGCTATAGTATGCCATACATTATGGGCTATAGCCCATGGTCAAAAATGATGAAAAACGAGGATAAAAAAAAAAATCAAAAATTCAAAAAACGATGGGCTATAACCCATCTTTTTGAAATTTAGATTTTTTTTCAAATCCTCAAAAATGATGAAAAACGGCGTGCTATAGTATGCCATACGATATGGGCTATAGCCCATGGTCAAAAATGATGAAAAACGAGGATAATTTTTTTTTCAAAAATTCAAAAAACGATGGGCTATAACCCATCTTTTTGAAATTTAGATTTTTTTTCAAATCCTCAAAAATGATGAAAAACGGCGTGCTATAGTATGCCATACGATATGGGCTATAGCCCATGGTCAAAAATGATGAAAAACGAGGATAAAAAATAAATTCAAAAATTCAAAAAACGATGGGCTATAACCCAACTTTTTGAAATTTTGATTTTTTTTCAATTCCTCAAAAACGATGAAAAACGGCGTGCTATAGTATGCCATACATTATGGGCTATAGCCCATGGTCAAAAATGATGAAAAACGAGGATAAAAAATAAATTCAAAAATTCAAAAAACGATGGGCTATAACCCAACTTTTTGAAATTTTGAATTTTTTTCAATTCCTCAAAAACGATGAAAAACGGCGTGCTATAGTATGCCATACATTATGGGCTATAGCCCATGGTCAAAAATGATGAAAAACGAGGATAAAAAAAAAAATCAAAAATTCAAAAAACGATGGGCTATAACCCATCTTTTTGAAATTTAGATTTTTTTTCAAATCCTCAAAAATGATGAAAAACGGCGTGCTATAGTATGCCATACGATATGGGCTATAGCCCATGGTCAAAAATGATGAAAAACGAGGATATTTTTTTTTCAAAAATTCAAAAAACGATGGGCTATAACCCAACTTTTTGAAATTTTGAATTTTTTTCAAATCCTCAAAAATGATGAAAAACGGCGTGCTATAGTATGCCATACGATATGGGCTATAGCCCATGGTCAAAAATGATGAAAAACGAGGATAAAAAATAAATTCAAAAAACGATGGGCTATAACCCAACTTTTTGAAATTTTGAATTTTTTTCAATTCCTCAAAAACGATGAAAAACGGCGTGCTATAGTATGCCATACATTATGGGCTATAGCCCATGGTCAAAAATGATGAAAAACGAGGATAAAAAATAAATTCAAAAATTCAAAAAACAATGGGCTATAACCCAACTTTTTGAAATTTTGAATTTTTTTCAATTCCTCAAAAACGATGAAAAACGGCGTGCTATAGTATGCCATACATTATGGGCTATAGCCCATGGTCAAAAATGATGAAAAACGAGGATAATTTTTTTTTTCAAAAATTCAAAAAACGATGGGCTATAACCCAACTTTTTGAAATTTAGATTTTTTTTCAAATCCTCAAAAATGATGAAAAACGGCGTGCTATACTATGCCATACGATATGGGCTATAGCCCATGGTCAAAAATGATGAAAAACGAGGATATTTTTTTTTCAAAAATTCAAAAAACGATGGGCTATAACCCAACTTTTTGAAATTTTGAATTTTTTTCAAATCCTCAAAAATGATGAAAAACGGCGTGCTATAGTATGCCATACGATATGGGCTATAGCCCATGGTCAAAAATGATGAAAAACGAGGATAAAAAATAAATTCAAAAATTCAAAAAACGATGGGCTATAACCCAACTTTTTGAAATTTTGAATTTTTTTCAATTCCTCAAAAACGATGAAAAACGGCGTGCTATAGTATGCCATACATTATGGGCTATAGCCCATGGTCAAAAATGATGAAAAACGAGGATAAAAAATAAATTCAAAAATTCAAAAAACGATGGGCTATAACCCAACTTTTTGAAATTTTGAAATTTTTTCAATTCCTCAAAAACGATGAAAAACGGCGTGCTATAGTATGCCATACATTATGGGCTATAGCCCATGGTCAAAAATGATGAAAAACGAGGATAAAAAAAAAAATCAAAAATTCAAAAAACGATGGGCTATAACCCATCTTTTTGAAATTTAGATTTTTTTTCAAATCCTCAAAAATGATGAAAAACGGCGTGCTATAGTATGCCATACGATATGGGCTATAGCCCATGGTCAAAAATGATGAAAAACGAGGATATTTTTTTTTTTCAAAAATTCAAAAAACGATGGGCTATAACCCATCTTTTTGAAATTTAGATTTTTTTTCAAATCCTCAAAAATGATGAAAAACGGCGTGCTATAGTATGCCATACGATATGGGCTATAGCCCTTGGTCAAAAATGATGAAAAACGAGGATAATTCTTTTTTTTAAAAAATTCAAAAAACGATGGGCTATAACCCAACTTTTTGGAAATTTGAATTTTTTTCAAATCCTCAAAAATGATGAAAAACAGCGTGCTATAGTATGCCATACGATATGGGCTATAGCCCATGGTCAAAAATGATGAAAAACGAGGATAATAAAAATTTCAAAAAACAATGGGCTATAACCCAACTTTTTGAAATTTTGATTTTTTTCAATTCCTCAAAAACGATGAAAAACGGCGTGCTATAGTATGCCATACATTATGGGCTATAGCCCATGGTCAAAAATGATGAAAAACGAGGATAAAAAATTAATTCAAAAATTCAAAAAACGATGGGCTATAACCCAACTTTTTGGAAATTTGAATTTTTTTAAAATCCTCAAAAATGATGAAAAACGGCGTGCTATAGTATGCCATACGATATGGGCTATAGCCCATGGTCAAAAATGATGAAAAACGAGGATAATAAAAATTTCAAAAAACAATGGGCTATAACCCAACTTTTTGAAATTTGGATTTTTTTTCAAATCCTCAAAAATGATGAAAAACGGCGTGCTATAGTATGCCATACATTATGGGCTATAGCCCATGGTCAAAAATGATGAAAAACGAGGATAAAAAATTAATTTAAAAATTCAAAAAACGATGGGCTATAACCCATCTTTTTGAAATTTTGAATTTTTTTCAAATCCTCAAAAATGATGAAACACAGCGTGCTATAGTATGCCATACGATATGGGCTATAGCCCTTGGTCAAAAATGATGAAAAACGAGGATAATTCTTTTTTTTTTTAAATTCAAAAAACGATGGGCTATAACCCAACTTTTTGGAATTTTGAATTTTTTTCAAATCCTCAAAAATGATGAAAAACGGCGTGCTATAGTATGCCATACGATATGGGCTATAGCCCATGGTCAGAAATGATGAAAAACGAGGATAAAAAAAAATTCAAAAAACAATGGGCTATAACCCAACTTTTTGAAATTTTGATTTTTTTTCAAATCCTCAAAAATGATGAAAAGCGGCGTGCTATAGTATGCCATACATTATGGGCTATAGCCCATGGTCAAAAATGATGAAAAACGAGGATAAAAAATTTATTCAAAAATTCAAAAAACGATGGGCTATAACCCATCTTTTTGAAATTTTGAATTTTTTTCAAATCCTCAAAAATGATGAAACACAGCGTGCTATAGTATGCCATACGATATGGGCCATAGCCCATGATCAAAAATGATGAAAAATGAGGATAAAAAAAAATTAAAAATTTCAAAAAACGATGGGCTATAACCCAACTTTTTGAAATTTGAATTTTTTTCAATTCCTCAAAAACGATGAAAAACGGCGTGCTATAGTATGCCATACATTATTGGCTATAGCCCATGGTCAAAAATGATGAAAAACGAGGATAAAAAATAAATTCAAAAATTCAAAAAACGATGGGCTATAAACCATCTTTTTGAAATTTAGATATTTTTTCAATTCCTCAAAAACGATGAAAAACGGCGTGCTATAGTATGCCATACGATATGGGCTATAGCCCTTGATCAAAAATGATGAAAAACGAGGATAATTCTTTTTTTCAAAAATTCAAAAAACGATGGGGTATAACCCAACTTTTTGAAATTTTGAATTTTTTTCAAATCCTCAAAAATGATGAAAAACGGCGTGCTATAGTATGCCATACGATATGGGCTATAGCCCATGGTCAAAAATGATGAAAAACGAGGATAAAAAATTAATTCAAAAATTCAAAAAACGATGGGCTATAACCCAACTTTTTGAAATTTTGACATTTTTTCAAATCCTCAAAAATGATGAAAAACGGCGTGCTATAGTATGCCATACGATATGGGCTATAACCCATGGTCAAAAATGATGAAAAACGAGGATAAAAAATAAATTCAAAAATTCAAAAATTCAAAAAACGATGGGCTATAACCCAACTTTTTGAAATTTTGAATTTTTTTCAATTCCTCAAAAACGATGAAAAACTGCGTGCTATAGTATGCCATACGATATGGGCTATAGCCCATGGTCAAAAATGATGAAAAACGAGGATAAAAAATTAATTCAAATTTTTAAAAAACGATGGGCTATAACCCATTTTTTGAAATTTTGAATTTTTTTCAAATCCTCAAAAATGATGAAAAACGGCGTGCTATAGTATGCCATACATTATGGGCTATAGCCCATGGTCAAAAATGATGAAAAACGAGGATAAAAAATAAATTCAAAATAAAAAAAACGATGGGATATAACCCATCTTTTTTAAATTTTGATTTTTTTTTCAAATCCTCAAAAATGATGAAAAACGGCGTGCTATAGTATGCCATACGATATGGGCTATAGCCCATGGTCAAAAATGATGAAAAACGAGGATAATTTTTTTTTTCAAAAATTCAAAAAACGATGGGCTATAACCCAACTTTTTGAATTTTTGAATTTTTTTCAAATCCTCAAAAATGATGAAAAACAGCGTGCTATAGTATGCCATACGATATGGGCTATAGCCCATGGTCAAAAATGATGAAAAACGAGGATAAAAAATTTATTCAAAAATTCAAAAAACGATGGGCTATAACCCATCTTTTTGAAATTTTGAATTTTTTTCAAATCCTCAAAAATGATGAAACACAGCGTGCTATAGTATGCCATACGATATGGGCTATAGCCCATGGTCAAAAATGATGAAAAACGAGGATAAAAAATAAATTCAAAAATTCAAAAAACGATGGGCTATAAACCATCTTTTTGAAATTTTGATTTTTTTTCAATTCCTCAAAAACGATGAAAAACGGCGTGCTATAGTATGCCATACGATATGGGCTATAGCCCATGGTCAAAAATGATAAAAAACGAGGATAAAAAAAAACTCAAAAATTCAAAAAACGATGGGCTATAACCCAACTTTTTGAAATTTGAATTTTTTTCAAATCCTCAAAAATGATAAAAAACGGCGTGCTATAGTATGCCATACGATATGGGCTATAGCCCATGGTAAAAAATGATGAAAAACGAGGATAATTTTTTTTTTCAAAAATTCAAAAAACAATGGGCTATAACCCAACTTTTTGAATTTTTGATTTTTTTTCAATTCCTCAAAAACGATGAAAAACGGCGTGCTATAGTATGCCATACATTATGGGCTATAGCCCATGGTCAAAAATGATGAAAAACGAGGATAAAAAATAAATTCAAAAATTCAAAAAACGATGGGCTATAACCCATCTTTTTTAAATTTTGATTTTTTTTCAAATCCTCAAAAATGATGAAAAACGGCGTGCTATAGTATGCCATACGATATGGGCTATAGCCCATGGTCAAAAATGATGAAAAACGAGGATAATTTTTTTTTTTTCAAAAATTCAAAAATCGATGGGCTATAACCCAACTTTTTGAAATTTTGAATTTTTTTCAAATCCTCAAAAATGATGAAAAACTGCGTGCTATAGTATGCCATACGATATGGGCTATAGCCCATGGTCAAAAATGATGAAAAACGAGGATAATTTTTTTTTTCAAAAATTCAAAAAACGATGGGCTATAACCCAACTTTTTGAAATTTGGATTTTTTTTTCAAATCCTCAAAAATGATGAAAAACGGCGTGCTATAGTATGCCATACGATATGGGCTATAGCCCATGGTCAACAATTATGAAAAACGAGCATAAAAAATAAATTCAAAAATTCAAAAAACGATGGGCTATAACCCATCGTTTTTGCGTATGGGCTATAGCCCATATCGTACGGCATACTATAGCACGCCGTTTTTCATCATTTTTGAGGATTTGAAAAAAAAACAAATTAAAAAAACATGGCCCATCATTTTTTGAAATTTTGAAAAAAGAATTATCCTCGTTTTTCATCATTTTTGAGTATGGGCTATAGCCCATATCGTACGGCATACTATAGCACGCAGTTTTTCATCATTTTTGAGGATTTGAAAAAAAATCAAAAATTCAAAAACATGGGTTATAGCCCATCGTTTTTTTTAATTTTGAAAATAAAATTATCCTCGTTTTTCATCATTTTGGACCATGGGCTATAGCCCATATCGTACGGAATACTATAGCACGCCGTTTTTCATAATTTTTGAGGATTTGAAAAAAATGAAAAAATAAAAACGATGGGTTATAGCCCATGTTTTTTTAATTTTTGATTTTTCTAGCCTACTTAGGTTCATCTTACGGTGGACATGTTTCCCTGAAAAGGAATCTTTGAAATGTTTCATAGTTTTAGAAATATAGTGCTTTCAAATTTACAATGGGGCTCAATGGCAGACATTGGCACATCAAAAAATACTTTCACCTAGAAACTCCATTCACACTTTTTATTATTCAGCTGACTGTGGAGAGTGGAGACACATGCTGGAACTTTTTACTTTGAAATGTTTTATAGTTTGAGTTATTTATGAAAAAATTAAAATGAACCATGTAACAACAAATTGAGCAGGGCACCGCAGGGAGTTGAACCCCGTTCTGGTAAACCAGAAGTACCACAACCAGTGCCTTGGTTTTTGTTTTATAATTTACAGGTCCAAATCACCACTCTCATGCCACTCAGACACCAAGCTGACTAAAGACCAAGCTGGTTTCCGTCCCGGCCGCTCCTGTGCTGGACAGAGCTCAACCTCACCCAACACATTGAGGATGGGTTTGAGGGAAAACAAATAACTGGAGCAGCATTCAGAGATCTCTCTGCTGCTCAAATGTTGCACACAAACATCAGTAGCATTACAAAGTTATTGTCAGTGTTGGGTAAATTTCTTTATATTTGGAATATATTTCTTATTACTTATTACCTTTAAGTAGCAAGATTGCTACTTTTTTTGTTTGCTTGTTCTCGGTTTATCAAGGGAGTAGTAACATATATATAAATAACAGTAACGTCACAATTAGAGCATGTAGAAGAATGTGTATGTAACTTGCCGATGATAAACTTATACGTTGGCGTAGACGAATGGTTAGTCTCGGCGGTCTGAATACAAGAGGGCCCGCGCGCGGCCGGTCGCGGATAGTTGGCACAGCCGGACAGCCAATGAAACGAAGGCTTGCCTTTGTTGCCAGGCAGTTTTGCCATCTTTTTCACCCAATCAGAATGTTTCACTTTTCTTTTTAGGGGATTTGGAGACTGGAGTTCGATTCCCCCTCATGGAAGATGTATCCATACAGTTAAAGTTAGTTATTGATCAGTTAACTGCCTGGTAATGGCATACCTGGATGTAAAATAATAAAATATGTTGAGTTATAATTGTACCACTGTGTCTGTGACTTATTTCTCTGCCCTTGATGTTCTATACTATACTGCTTATATTTAGTTATGATTATTATGAAGAATGGAACCAAATGGTTCCATTTGTACACTCAGTTAAATTAACATTGATTTGAAAATATTAATTGAGGGACCCAGAGATAGAAATGCCAGAAATGGGGGTCCGTAGACTAATGCATGACAAAATGGGGGTCCTTGAAATTAAATGGATTGAGAATCACTGCTAGAGACATAAAAAAATCTTCCCTTATGGGGGTCCCTCGCATATGTTTTCAAATAGGGGGGCCGCGGGCTAATTAGTGTCAATGTGGGGGTCCTTGACATGAAAAGGTTTGGACCACTGTTCTAGATTGTCATGTTCCGTTCATAACTGTGCCTGTATTTTCTGTGTTTTTGCGTCCTCTGGTGGACGTTGGCTAAATGTGTGTTTCCATGCAGAATTACAGTACATTTCAAGCACAAACTCAATACAAAGACTGTTAACTGTGAGTGGACGACCCAATTAAGCATTACACTTGTTTACAACCGGGTCCACATTGTTCAATTCATCAAAACATTTAGGGACATACAAATAGACACTTCTATGTAGCTAAAGAACAGAACAGGAATCCCTGCAGTCATTGCAACTGCTGCTCAACAGTATTCCAAACCTAACTTTGTGTTCATGTCTTGAAAGAATTGTCTTTTTAGAAATAGTATATAGTCATCATCATTGCCATAAATCATAGCACATCACACCATCACTTTTTCTTTCAATGTAAAATACTTTTAAGCATTTCTGTTGAACTGTGAAATTACACAACTCTTAAAGATAAATAGTTTTAGAAAATAGATAAAATATTAAAAGAAACTGTGGGATACAATATATAGTGCAAATGTATCAGCTAGCAGCAGTTGAAATCCCATCCTAAAAATAAATCCAATGAAGAATGTATTGCTCTGTTCATGTAACAGAATTTATTCATACAGATGTATTTTGCTGTAAGCAGTGTAGGGGTATAAACAGTGTGTACACACAATGATTTGTATTCCTTAAGGTGCTTCCATTCCATTCAGAGTTCATTCTCTCTCTCTATGAAAAAAGTTTGAATCATTTGTTTTATCAACACTGGTGTGTGTGTGTGTGTGTGTGTGTGTGTGTGTGTGTGTGTGTACGTGTGTGCACGCGCGCGCGTGTGTGTGTGTGTGTACGTGTGCACGCGCGCGTGTGTGTGTGTTCATCAGGCACAGTAGAGGCGTACAGACAGTTGGACTGTGAGGTGATATGGTCCTCCTTGCCTCCAGAAGGAGACTTTGACCAGTGCGTCCATGAAGGCAGCGCCCAACGCCTGCACTGCGTCGCCAAGGTCTGCCGCTCACTCACTCATCAACTAAAACACCTGAAACAGGCAGGGAAAGCATATTGTTTTTAAATGGTGTTTTAAGGATCACGTTATACTTTAGCTATTGAAAAATAGCAGATTAACGCCGCACTACGAGCTTGTAGATCTGCTTGCAGCAAGCTATACACCTTGAAAAGTACAGTCATGACTCTTACTAAACACCAAAACTCAAGTGTACACTTAAACTGTATGTTGGCTTGTTTACTGTTGAGTGAGAGACCCACAGTTTGGAAAACACTGCATTAGCTGTCTGGGTTTTATAAATATTGACAATTAAATTGCATTTCAATATCGCACACATTATTACTGTTGTATGGTAGACAATATGAGGCAATTCATTGAACACAGTTTTGCACAATGTTAACATCCCAGATCGATTACAATATGAATCCACTGTGCTTGACTACACCATGATAGGAGTACAGTAACTTTGCATTGTGAATAAAACATTAACCACAGTGTGGTTGCAGTGTAATGCTAAAGATTTAATCACAGGGCTTGTCTGCTTCATGTATTAGAATTAAAAGTGCATTCTGGTATTGTGAATCGATGTACTTACATGAAAGCACCAACTTCAGTGTTTACTGACTGAACTATAATAACAATATAGCTTCCAATAGCACAGGTGTCCGGGGACCCCCAGAATTTGCGTTTTGTTTTTTAAATAGCATCAACATCAGCTAAAGGCTAAAGCCACTATAAAGCACAGTGAGTTGTTATTTTGTCTGCTGGTTGCAGGGTTCAGCCCCATTTACAGTAACAGTCAGCACAGTACACAATTAAATTAACAGATCCCTAAGCATTAAAACGTTTCCTTTGACAAGTCAGAAAGTGATCTGTCCGTGCCCCATTGAGTCTGTTTACGATTATGCTAACACGCTAATTCAATTCGATTAGCATCCCTTCCTTTGTCAAAGACGTGCAAAATAAAAAAAAACTGTCAATGTATACACATGTTACACGTCTTTATCAGCTTTTCTATGGTCAAGACAATACATTTTACCCACCTGTCACTGCTGTCGGTTAACATAAAAAACGCAGAGAGAGAGACATAAATCCAGGCATTAATCTTGTCCAAAAATATATAAAACTTAAACGCCAAAATCGCGAGAGAGTCAGCTGTTCATCAAAGTATTCCACGGACCTCGATGTGATCGTTAGCTGCGATAAAGTAACAAAAAGCTGATGATGACTTGAGCAGAAACAAATTAAGCATAACACAGGAACTAACTCAGAGAAACGAGAGGACAGTCATTCGGCAGTGACATTCAGAACAGCTCCATGGCCCGTCCACACCCACTCTCTGTGGCCAGACATATATTACATCCGTAGCGAAATTTAGGACAGCGCCACGGCCCGTCCACACCCACTCTGTGGCCAGACATATATTACATCCGTAGCGAAGTTTAGGACAGCGCCACGGCCCGTCCACACCCACTCTGTGGCCAGACATATTTTACATCCGTAGCGAAGTTTAGGACAGCGCCACGGCCCGTCCGCACCCACGTTGCGGCCGGAAAGGGTACTGCGCCCGTAGTGAATTTCCACTACCATAGAGAATGCATTGGGAGCTGTTTAGGGCCGTTTAGCTGAACAATACGCCACGGCCCGCGAGCGGCATCGCTTCCCGCCAATGACAAAGATTGTTTGTTTGCTTCCCACCAACTTCAAAGAATGTTTGTTCTTTTACCAAACAAACGATACTCTTTTCACATCTAGTCGATTACTTACTTACAGTGGTCCGTGAACAAAGAATGGAGCTATTGACCAGATGTGAAAATAATAAGTTTGTTTGGTACAAAAGAAAAATAAACTCATGCATCGACGGGGACGAGAACTCGGGCCCTGATGTTTACAAGGCGGCGAAGCTAACCATTCGACTACAGGAACAAAGTTAAATATAATAGTACTAATGTAATATATATAAATAACAGATGTTTGAACAACAGCAGCGTTAAATATTCAATAACATTAATTATTTAACTGAAGACGACGAGCTCGGTGTATCACGTGGCATTCCAAACAAACTGAGCAAACCCCCCTCAACGCGCTTGAGCCGTATTTGAGGGGAGCGTCACTTCCTTCTGGTGTGAAGCTCCACCCAGCCACGTGGAAGTTTCTTGAGCCCGGAAGTGACTCTGGAAGAGCGGCTGACGCTGACGTCACGGCTTCAATACATAGTAGAGAGTTGGAACTCCAACACTGTCGGTGTCTTCAGTGGTCCAGTGGATTAGACTTCCGGCTCCGAATCCTAGCTACATAACTTTGCTGGTTCGAGCCCCGTTGATAATTTTCCAACAACACCGGACAACTTGTTTTTGTGAGGTTACTGTTAGGGCTAGTTTGACATGCATTTAGGCTATCCCCAGTTAGTGGCATTTCTATCTCTGGTTCCCCCAATTTATTTATTTATTTATCTGAGAGTGTACAAATGGAACCAACAGGTCAATTTGGTTCCATTTGTACACTGAGGTACAGACCCATAAAGGTCCACTTGGTTACTAACCATCATTTAGCTGGGGAACCCCTGGAACTCCTTACGGACCCATGGGGGTCCCCGGACACCACTTGGTCAAGATGGAAAGAATTTATCCAAATCAGAAAATAGCAGGAACAACCAATAGTGGTTAAAATGATTTATTGCATTAACTACTTTTATTGGGCACCCCCTGGAAACCCCCCATGGACCCCTGGGGTGGGAACACATTTATTTGTGATTGTAGACACCTTTATGAACACATTTGTGAAGAAAGCTAGTGGTAAGCATTTGTTTTGCAGAAGTATTAACCCATTTAGGCCTGACGCTGAATTAAAAAAAGATGTTTTCAAAATCCTTGTGGCTTGGCAGTGGAAGAATAAAACGCACGCACGACACACGACACACACACACACACACAAGGCATAGCTCTGCCCTAATGAAATAGCTCCGCCCCTAATTGCTACTTCACTACATCTCGGAGGCAAATATTATGCTTTTACTCCACTATATTATTTTTAAATCTCTGAAATGACAAATAAAAATAAACTAATAAGACCATTGCTGCGTCTAAAGCAACCAACTATACCAAAGATTATCAAACATTAGCCAAATTGGGAATTACATCAGAAAGGCAAAGATTTTGTAAATAGCCGATCTACAAACTCACAACAGCTCGCAGTGCAAGGTATTGCCACTGCAATGCTGTTGCTATAAAAAATACAATCTTTCTAACAGCAATGATTGGAATTTAGTATTTCTGACTTGGACAACTTTAGTTTTTTTCAACCACGGTTCATGTTTTAGGTTGTGTTTATTAGAGAAGGAAGTGGCATGGTCACGTGACTGTTTATTATTTTCATTTGCTGCTTATTTTCATTTGCTGCTTTCTTTCGTTTTAACGATTTTAGCTATTTTTGACAGGGGGGCGGGGGCATTCGAACATGGGGCTAAATACATATCTTTTTTTTTACAAAATGTTATGGCGATTTCTTTAATATTATTTACTATAGACTATTATTTACTAGACCCCAGGAAATTACATCTGGCCACAGAAGATCACAGGATCAACTGAATGTGAAGGAGGATACTGGGGGGATGTCAGTTTGTCACATTCAACAGATCCCGTGATCTTTTGTAGCCAGATGTAGTTTTATGGGGTCTAAAATTGCTAAAACAAAAGAAAGCAGCAAATAAAAGAAAATGTACGCTCATCTTTTACTTTCTCTAATAACCTAAAACGTGAACCTTGGTTGGAAAAAAATCGGATAAGCGGTTGAAGATGGATGGATGTATTCTGCAGAATGTCCCTTTACAAGTTTTCAAATGTGAGCTTGTAGATCTGCTATTTTTGAAATGGTCGAAATGTATACAGGGCTGAATTCCATTCAGGACCGGAACCCCTTTTGATGTTTTAAGCATTATGTTACACTTTAGCTATTGAAAAATAGCAGATCTACAAGCTCATAGCGCGGCACCGATCTGCTATTTTTCAATAGCAGGTGGGGGGGGGGGGGGATTGTCACTGGAAAAAAAAATCAGATGGGGGTTTGCGGCCAATTACATATAATTTTGGGGGTCCTTGACATGAAAATGTTTGAGAACGACTGACATAGAAACATGAGGTTTTCAGAAAACTGTCTAAGGGATTTCGAAGGCATTTGTAGAATCGTCCTCAGGTCTAAATGGTTAATGTATGTTTTGTAATAAATATAAAAATAATCTGCAAAGTAACTAGAAACTAATGTTTTCAAATAAGTGTAGTGGAGGTCCGAGATGTAGTGGTTAGTAGAAGTTAAAAATATTGGGGAAAAACTAGTGCAAATGCCTCAAAATTTAAAGGGATGACCGAAAGTACTCAAATTCCCTCAAAAACGTTTTTTTAACATTGCAATAACATTGTAACACTGTAATAACATCATTGTAACACTAATAAATTGTAACATTGTAACAACACACTCACCAGTCTGCCGGGTCCACATGCCGGGGAGAGGCAGGGAGCCAAATCTGTACCTCTCCCCCAAGCTGTTCTGAGGAGGGTTCCAGACAAGAGCACCAGGCATCGTTCTCCTTTAAAAAACAAACAAGAAAAGTATAAGAAAAGAAAAAAATCAGACCTGTCTGAAGTGAGTTGTACTGTACTGTGAAGTGAGAGGCGCTCATCATCATCATTGTACATCATTATGGGAATTGTAGTCCGGGAAGGAAGTGAGCGCAGTGTCGACAGAGACACTGGGCTCACGGCTAAAATCTAACACCACATATTAAACACATAAGGACCCCCAGGAAAGTGTTCTAAATCTTCTAATCGTCATTAACATATATCCATGTTAATATTCACCAAAACCAGAGCAGAATTCCCACCACGGGACTCGGGCAATCAATCAATACAGTTGCAACCACTATATTAATGTAAAGTATTTCATTCAACTTAAGTTAAAACAAATTGTGAACTATCCCTTCAAGACAAATCCCTGATTAAAACACCTTAGACATGTTATTTATTATGAGCTACTTTCTGTCAAGAAATTCTGTGCAGGTGATTATTTTTTCTAAAGTGTTGGAAGCGCTCGTTGAAGTCACTGAACAGCCCCAGCGCACCACCCTTTTGAATTTGCACATAATGCAGGAGGCAGCATGACGGACAGTTAACAACATCGAGTGCTTCTAAACTCCAACAATTGGAAAAAAATCAGACCCGTCTGAAGTGATTACTGTACTGTACTGTACTGACTACTGTACAAGCCCTCCTCCCTGGCCCGTTTAGATTTTAATCATCGTGAGAACGATGGCTTCCATTTTCACATTGCAACTTTTCAGGACTAGAAAGCCTGCAGTTTCTATTAGCTTGTATTCCCCATCGATGAGGTCACTGGAGGACAGTTTCTGAACTGCCCACAGCCCTCCTATGAGACACAGACAGAGTAGAAAAGGATTGCACCATTTTCTCATGATTATTAGTGAGGACCTATTATATGAAGATAGGTTGAAAAGTGGTGAAGTGGTCCTTTAAGTGTTGCAAATTGTGGCTAAATGACTCTTAATCATAAAGGAATTTCCAGACTGATTCCACTATATTTCCAAGGCCCAATTAATTCCGAAATGAATTATAAAAATCAGACCTGTCTGTACTGTACTGTACTGTACTGTACTGTACTGTACTGTACTAGCCCTCCTCCCTGGCCTGTGTGTGTGGCTGTGCAACAGTGACACCTGCTGGTGAACAAACGCTATAAATTTCCACACACACACAGCTGTCTATAGGAGTGGTTGCACCAATCAAAAAGACAAAACACCATACGAACATGAACACCCCCCTATAGTGCTTTGGCACCTTCCCAATCAACACTGCAGATGAGAGGCCGGTGACACACACATCATTTAGCTTCAGCACAGTGTCAACAATGCAGATGAGAGGCCGGTGACCCAGACATCATTTAGCTTCAGTACAGTGTCAACACTGCAGATGAGAGGCCGGTGACACACACATCATTTAGCTTCAGCACAATGTCAACAATGCAGATGAGAGGCCGGTGACCCACACATCATTTAGCTTCAGCACAGTGTCAACACTGCATGAGAGGCCGGTGACACACACATCATTTAGCTTCAGCACAGTGTCAACAATGCAGATGAGATGCCGGTGACCCACACATCATTTAGCTTCAGCACAGTGTCAACACTGCATGAGAGGCCGGTGACACACACATCATTTAGCTTCAGCACAGTGTCAACACTGCAGATGAGAGGCCGGTGACACACATCATTTAGCTTCAGCACAGTGTCAACACTGCAGATGAGAGGCCGGTGACACACATCATTTAGCTTCAGCACAGTGTCAACAATGCAGATGAGAGGCCGGTGACACACATCATTTAGCTTCAGCACAGTGTCAACACTGCAGATGAGAGGCCGGTGACCCAGACATCATTTAGCTTCAGCACAGTGTCAACAATGCACATGAGAGGCCGGTGACACACACATCATTTAGCTTCAGCACAGTGTCAACACTGCACATGAGAGGCCGGTGACCCACACATCATTTAGCTTCAGCACAGTGTCAATAAATTAACACATTGAAACCCTTTTAGTTCTTGTATTATTACTTAAACATGGTCTAGATGTTGTTCACCAGGAAACATGATGCAACACAACATGACTGAACAGTCACTACCAATCCAGCTGGTGAGTGATGCCAATTAGTCATTTGACTCAGGTGTGTGCGTGTGTCCAATCCAAATCATAAGCTATATCAACTGTGGACCCAGGGGACGATTTGTATGAAATGTATAGAAATAGCAGATCTACAAGCTCACCAGACAGACACAGACACAGAGACACACACACAGAGACACAGAGACACACACACACACACACACACACACACACACACACACACACACACACACACACACACACACACACACACACACACACACACACACACACACACACACACACTAAAGTAAACAAAAAATAGCCTCTGAGATAGAGTAGAAAAGTAAAATGTATTGAATTCTGAAATACTCCAGTATAAATAAAAGCTTCATATCACATCACACAAAACAACAATGCTTCTATAACTCAGTGGTTCCCAAAGTGGGGTGCGGGGACCCCCAGGGGTCCTCGAGGCAGTTCCAGGGGGTCCCCAGCTAAATTATCGTTTGGAACCAAATGGACCCTAATGTATACATTTATACTCTCAGAATTAAATAAACATTGATTTTACAATATAAATTGGGGGTATCAGAGATAGAAATGCCATTAAATGGGGTCCGTAGACTAATGCATGTCAAACTGGGGGTCCTTGAAATTATAAACGGGTTGAGAATCAATGCTAGAGCTGTACAAATCTTATCTTATGGGGGTCCCTGGCATATCTCTTCAAATGGGGGTCCGCGGGGCTGATTAGTGTCAATTTGGGGGTCCTTGACATGACAAAGTTTGGGAACCACTTAACTATTTGCTGCTACATCAAAGTGAAATTATCAACTCCTTTAATGGTAATTAAGCAGCTAAAATAAGCCAGCCCACCAGTGGTCCTTGAGGGTGGTTCCAGGTGGTCCGCATGCAGATATGCGTTTAACCAAATGGACCCTTATTAGATCTGTAACTCTTGAGAAAAGTTGAGATAGAATGAATTCAATGAAACCAAATAGACCCGTCAACAGTAAAAGTATTGTTTAATAATTTAACACAATTAGATGTAAAATTATTGTCAATGAGGCTAAATGTCATCAAACGGTGGTCCGTGGCTCAAATGGGTCTGAGAGGCTAAATGTCATCAAATGGTGGTCCGTGGCTCAAATGACCAATAAATAAATAAATGGGCCTAGGCTAGATTAAAAAAAAGGTTGAAAACCACTGAGCTGAGCTACACCTGCAAACACTCACGTGAGTTTGATGAGGTCTACTTCCGTTTGATCAGCTTGTTGTAGAAGCTGTTTTTCGTTTAGTTTTTCACAGCCTGGTAAAAAACACTGTCGACTCTCATTAACTCCATGTTCATGTCAACGAAAGTTACATTCTGAGGTGTTTCATATTAAAACAAACGGCTTGTTGTAACAAACACTAGCAGCGTGTGTGTCGGTGGTGGTGTGACTGGTGCGGACTGGTGGCGCGCACGACCTGATGACTTAAATACATGCACGTGCGTTATTTTGGATCCCACCGCAGCTCAACCCCAGACCCAAAGGCGCGCACGCACGCACGCACGCACACACACACACACACACACACACACACACACACACACACACACACACACACACACACACACACACACACACACACACACACACACACACACGCACACAAACACCCACACGCACACAAACACACACAGTCTATTTAAAATGTATTATTTTTTGTATTGACTGACTGACGTTATCTGGCTGCATAACTGAATTGAAGTATAGGCCTATATGACTCAACTTTTAAACGTTTGATATTGTTTATAATAGTTTATAGTTTAAAATGTTATAGTGATATGTATCTCTAGGCATACATTTATGTTTGCTGGTTTCAAATTGAACCACTTGAGTCCACCACTGTTCAAAACCAACCGATAGGTCCAACAGACAGACAGACAGACAGACAGACAGACAGACAGATAGACAGACAGATAGACAGACAGACAGACAGACAGACAGACAGACAGACAGACAGACAGACAGACAGACAGACAGACAGACAGACAGACAGACAGACAGACAGACAGACAGACAGACAGACAGACAGACAGACAGATAGATAGATAGATAGATAGATAGATAGATAGATAGATAGATATTGTATACATTATATAATTTTTGGGTCCTTGACAAGGACCCACAAATTATATAATATGAAAGGTTTGTCAAGAACTACTGCATCCATAATAATCCTCAGACACATGCAGTGTCTGCTGGTGAACACTAGATGGCAGCAAAACGTCGGTTTCCCAGTCTGTCCATGACAAACTAATTTAAACATGTAGTTTCACCTTTCTCTCTCTCTCTCGAAGTGTATATTTGTATGTCTCTAAATGTTATGATGAATTGAACAAGGTAAACAAGTCTAGTGCTTTATTGGTCGTCCACTCACAGTTTGTATTGAGTTGTGCTTGAAATGTTCTGTAATTCTGCAAACTGTTAATAAATACTTCAATCAATATCAATCACAGGCCACCAGGCTCGGCTCCAGGATGAAATGACTGAGGGGGCATTTGAAAATAAAAATGTTATATAGTAAAACTATGCTGTATGTACATAAAAGTGAGGGTGCAGAATTTGGAACGGAGGGTGCCGGGCACCCTCTGGCATCACCGTGGCGCCGGGCCTGCAAGCCACCAACAGTACAGTATGAATGAGTACGAATGAGTCAATGAGTTGTCGTTGGATAAGTTGTCTACAATTCCATGCTGTGATGATGTCTCTAAATGGGTAAATTTCATGTAAATTAAGTAATGCAGAACACTGAATTATACCTCTTGAGAGCTGTCATGAACGGACTTAACCATGACAAATATGGGAGACAACACACAGGAGTAAATGCCAAAAAACATGTATTTATTTGAAACTAATCAAACAAAGTAGCCTATACTTTACGGTTAAAGTGGGGTGTGAGTCATCAGTTGGATCAGTAGTTTAGTGCATCTGTGCATGTGTGGATGTGTGAAAGTGTAGTGTATGTGCAAGTGCAGTAACTTAGGTCAAAACTAACTCAACGGAGTAAAAAACAAACATTGTTTTCTAGGCAGGAGAGAGAGAGGGGAAATGGCTTTGACCAGCCTGCTTAAATACTCCTGAGCCAAATTGGAGTCAGGTGTGCCTCCTCATCTAGGCACACACCTGCAGGCTGGTCCCCTCCTCCTGCACATGAACAGAGAACAGCATTAACACCAGACACAAACAGGATGGGTCATCACAGAGACTAAATGAGACCAAATGGTTACCAGCTCTCCATCCTTTAGAAGAGCGTACCAAATGGAACCAAATGAACCCGTTGGGGGGGGGGGGGGGACCACTTGGGACCGCCTCAAGGCCCACTGGTGGTCCCTGGACCACTGGTCGAACACCACTGAGCATACATGTATACAGCCACACCTTTAAAGCAGCCCACAGGTTGACCCATTTAGACCTGACGTCGAAATTAAAAAAAAAAAATACAGTTTTCTGAAAAACCCTATATGTTTCTGTATCAGTGGTGCTCAATATTTCATGTCAAGGACCCCAAAAATTATATTGAATATGCCTCTGCCCACCATCTGAAAATATGTAGTTCCAGGGACCTCCCCAGAAGCAAAGATTTTAGTTAAAATGTTCACTCTGTAATAATATATATTCAAATATTTGAGGCGCATTTTCACGATTTTTCAAAAATAGCAGACCTACAAGTTCATAGCGCGGCACTCGGTGCTGCGCTATGAGCTTGTAGATCTGCTATTTTTCAATAGCTAAAGTATAACATAATGCTTTAAAACACCAAAAGGGGTTCCCGCCCAAAATGGGCTTTAACATGTTATTGTATTTTGTAGGTCCAATTCACGCACTGTGACCTTGTAGATCTGTTATTTTGATGTGTTTTTATACATTTCAATGGAACATTCTGCATAACGTCGTCTACTTTTCCTTTTGGTAGTCTTTAAGTAGGCCTACATTTGGGGGCACGGTGGCACATGCAGTCGGTAGTGCTGTCGCCTCACAGCAAGAACTAGAAGGTCCTTGGTTCGATTCCCGCTGGAGAAGCTGTGGGCACTGGGGGTGTGTTCTCCCTTCTGCGCCGTCAGTGCCCATAGCCGAGGGCAGGGTTGGCGAAAGGTCCTTTCTGTGTGGAGTTTGCATGTTCTCCCCGTGTCCCTTAGGGTAGGTACCCTCACATGTTCTCCCTGTGTCCCCTAGGGTAGGTACCCTCACATCTCCCCATGTCCCCATTGAGCCCCATTGTAAATTTCTCAAATTTGAAAGCACTATATTTCTAAAACTATGAAACATTTCAAAGATTCCTTTTCAGGCAAACAGACCACCGTAAGATGAACCTAAATAGGTTTGAATGGGGTTTCTAGGTGTATGTATAGGACTAGTAGCATGCCAAAGTTTGTGCTATTGCCATTGATAATGCATTGGTCGTTTAAGTTAAATAACTAACATGTAACAGCTAACATCTATGGGGAAAAAGAGGAAGAATTGTTCACTCAAGTTCTACATGAAATTACAAATAATATTTATTGGACGAATGTTTTGACCGTATATTCTTCATCAGGGTCTCACCAACACATTAATGCATACAAGCGAAATGCCAACAATTGTGAGGGGAAAATAACAGAAAAGCCTAATCAGAAATTGCTGTTGTTTTGTAGAAGCATAAAATGCCCACATTATCTCCAGCAACAGGGTTGTAGCTACTTTAGATTTATGAAAATAACCCTGCCTCGCAACGCAATGGCAGCTTGTAGATATTTTCACTGAATGTTTGCCTATCACGACACTCCCAGAATGGGGCTAGTGTTCATGTGTTCAAAATAAGTTTGAAAACGCACTGTGCTTTATACGTCTGGCCTCAACCTATCTAGCATACCTCTATGTTATATAGGCCTGGCTACAGATAATGAAAATGAGAAACACCCTTGAAGCCCAACTACCGCCCTCTTAGCTTTAGACATGTTAATAATGTCACATCTCTCTCAGATCGCTAGTACATTTTAAGAGCTACTGTCTGTAGCTGGGCACTTTTAAGAGAGGAGGTCCTGAGCAAGAAAGCTGTAATTTTAGAGCCTGCAAATACTTTGCAGGAAATGATTGTGGTAACCCAAGGAAATGACATTGACTCTCCACTGCTCTTCTAACTATATATATATACAGTGAGAACCAAGTTCTCCTTCTTTCATCCACTTGAGGCATAGCACAGCATTGCCTTTGCAATGACCTTTCTGTTTCAATTCTCTCAACAGACTTTTTGATAGCCACTGGACAGCTCCGGTTGTATATCACTTTACATTTCCATCCCACAGCTCATTGTTTCCCATTGTGACTAGACAGCATCTCAGAGAAAACTGCTCCGGCGGGATGTGAGATAAAAAATAAAAAGTAATTCAAGCCTCAAACTTTGCAGCACCATAACCATTTAAGCGTGACACCATCATATGCCAAAAATAACCAATCTACACGCTCACAAAACCTTTTTCGCAAATGTTCAACATAACGACATGCCCAAAGTAGGGATACTAGTGTTATGTTGGGGTTATGGTGACACAGACAGCTGTTTGGTGAGCTGCCCTTTATTGTGACAGAAAAATATAAGTTTCCACTGCTTTTCTGCCCCCCAGTCAAGGACTATCTACCCCAGACTGAAAAAGAGGTGCAATAGGGCCTGCGGTTGCCAAGCCTAAAATAGCTCATTGATTCATCATGCCCTCCCGAGGTCTCAAGCATCAACTCCAGCCAAGAGACATTTCTCTCACTTGTTCTGGAGCCACAAGAAGGAAACCTAAGATTGTCAGCCAGTTAGAATCTGAGAATGACATCTTTCTCATGATTTATGGCATCTATCTATCCCACAAGCCAGGGTTAAATGAGACCCCTTTTAAAAGTCATTCCATGGCAGATTCCTTTCCTCTCTCATCTCCCAGGAAAGCACCAGTTGTGGAATGCAATGGATAATAAAAAGCAGTTAAGATTGCTTGTAAGTGCCAGTCTGTGTTCTTTAGAGGATTTTAATGAGATATTTGTCTCCACCAGGCCAAAGGCATGGGGGGAGAGTATGTTTTTCGTCTCCACCAGGCCGAAGGCATGGGAGGAGAGTATGTTTTGCACTCAGTCCGTGTGTCCTTCCGTCCGTCCGTCCGTCCTTCCGTCCGTCCGTTACCAGCTAATCTCCGCCACCGTTGGCCCGATCCATGCCAAACTTTGCACACACTCTCCCTGGATGCCAACCACGAACCTCTGCCCCAAATATTCCTCAACGGCCTGTTATAGCGCCACCATGAGGCCGATTTAGGCAAAACACATTTCTGTAGATTACCCGTACACATTTTATCCATACATCACACAATTCAGTATACACTATCTCCATGTGATCAACACGGAGCGGCACCATTTCCCATCTTCCATCCTGATTGGCTAAGATTGGCTTCCAAAGCTCACACGATTGGTCCGTTTCGAAAAAATGCCACAAATCACAAACACAGTGTGCAATTTCCGTGAAATTATACACACACATTTCCACTAGGCCGAGGACGACATGCCACAAATTTCCCCCCCAAATCAGCCTCACGGTGGCGCTATAACAGGCCAATTCCTGTTTTTAGATATAACTGCATCGATCTGTATACAGCTTATGTATGCGCACTAGAGGCCATGGAAAAACATTGTCCCTGCATCCCTCCACATCTGCCGGTTATAGCGCCACCATGAGGCCGATTTCTGTAAAACACATTGCTTATGTTAGTCGCTCTGTAGTCATGTGATCAAGACGAGTCTGTTGGATTTATCAGATTCTACACTGATTGGCTTGCACACTATCTCTATAGTCATGTGTTCAAGACGGATCTGTCCGATATATCATTTTCCATCCTAATTGGCTAACATTGGCTTTCAACGTTTGCAGGATTGGCCCATTTTGAACAAAAAGCCTCAAATCATCCAATTGCCATCTAAGGCAAGAAGAAATTGCACCCTTTTCACATTGGCCTATTATAGCGCCACCAGGAGGCCACAACCTGACCTGCCCTGGTGGAGACCTGTGCCGATGGGCACTTTATCTAGTTTGATTTGGAGCTGAAGGGGTGGATGTCTCTCCATGGAATGGGGCATCAGTATTTCGTACTGTCTAACTATAGAATGGCTGCTCCACAGGGAAAGACTATATTTTCTTCAGATTATAGAGAGGAAGGAGTCGTGAAATAGAAGGTGAGGGAAAAAACGGTTTCCTTTAACTCCTCTACACAGTAAATAAAATAAAATAAACCCTCAACCGTCTTTGTTTTCTGTCATAAAAGTTGCCAAGTCGGGGTGCATACTTAGTTTAGACTAGTCATTGGTTAGACATAAGGTTGGTGAGGGGTGTGTTAAAACGACCGGATTAAGGTTGGTGAGGGGTGCGTTAAGGGTTGGGAGAGGGTTAAGGTTAGGTTTAGGTGTGCTTCCCCGTGGGAAGTTAGGGTGAGGGTTTGAGATAGGTTGTAAGACTAATGACTGGTTAAATGGTTTATCAACGCTACAGAATGTTATTTTATGCCAATAGGGTAACTTTTAAGAAACGGTTGTCATATCAAGAGCTGGAGAACATGTGTAACAAAGTGTTCCGTTTTCATATCAGATGTTCCAGTGGCCCAGTGAAGGGTTGTACTTTGGAACCTTTCCACCAACCCCATTCTGTTTACAGAAAGATCCTATTAGCCTCGTCTTTAATCTGCCCCTCTGATGAGGTTCACCTAACAATCGTCAGGCATGACCTGACCTGACCTGAAATTGAAAAATTTGAAATTATATCGATAAATGTACTTTGTGTGCCTAGTATCCATCCATCCATCCATCCAGGGGTCTACTTGACAATTCCAAGGATATACTGTACCCATTCCTCTGAAATCTAAAGCAGCTTTCTGTGTGTTGGCACACACACCACAGCTGGATAGCACAATAGGATAATTAATAGGTTAATCAGGTCTGGTCAGTTGCAAAAGTATACCACTGTTCATTCTGTAATTCATCTTAATTTCCAGAGATTTCGGTCTTAGTTCTGGTCCAAGTTTAATTTTACTTTAAGGACCACTTCACCACTAAACGGGGGTCACTGTTTTTCCGCTATTTGCCGATGGGATTCTCAGATTGCTTTTCAACCTACCCTATGTTCATATAATTGGTCCTCACTAATGGGCATGATAAAATAGCACAAGTTTTATCCAACTCTCTCATGGGAGGGCTGTAGGCAGTTCAGAAACCCGTCCACCAGTGACATCATTGATGGAGAATCCAAGCTAATAGAAACTGCAGGCTTTCTATTCCTGAAAAGTTGCAATGCAAAAATGGAAGCCATCATTCTCACAATAATTTAAAAAAAGAAAAGAATATGGCGCAACAAATCTTGCCCAATGATATTGTCACTGGTGGACGGGTTTCTGAACTGCCCACAGGCCTCCTATGAGACAAAGACCAAGAAGAAAACATTTGTATATATATGAAGATTAAGAAGTTTAAAAGTGGTGAAGTGGTCCTTTAACTATGTACCATCCATCCAAAATGGCATCTACTTTGGTGCAAAAACACACTGCATTTAATGTGCATGTAATACACATGAATCACTTTTAGCAAAAAAGATACACTGATGTTACCTGTTGCACATTTTCTATAGTAGATTCAGATTGAGAAGGCCGTCTTGTGCACTGTAACAGTCACATAAGAGAGATCAAACGACACAGTCATATCATTAAGAACAATACTTTACTTTGTCCTTGGTGAGAACTCCCCCCCCCCCCTCCCCTAAAACAAGTAGTTGAGACTGACATCAAATGATTTACACATTGATCTACTGTCATATCCAGCAGTAGGGACATTAAACAACATTCTATGGGTGAAAATGAAAAACAGGACATCTCATAAGGTGCTTATTAATATGCAACAGGAATGTTATGAAAATATGTCCAAGTCACTCTATAGAGACGCCAATGCTGTATCTATATATATATATTCAGACCATAATCATAGAAAACAATCTACACAAAAATAGAGCATACATTTACAGAACAGAAAGAACAAAACTATTTACAACATCGAAAACACTCACAATTAATGAAGAGCAATATATAGTTAAATGTTCACACTGGAGTCCTGGTGAAATAACCGAGCCCCAATGGGTGAGTCACTAGAACAGAGATCACAAACCGGCCATTTGCAGTAGTTGTTCTTTGAACTGCTGTGAATGGTGTGAGAGATCGGTGACTCGGTCCACCATCTCTTGGACGGCAGCTGTGTTGGGGTAGTTCAAGGCGGCCGTCTTGGTTGCGCCCACCACAGTCTTCAATAAATCACAGAGAACATTGCTGGAGTTCATCACCCGGTTGGCTACCTCGGGAGCAGTCGCTTGCCTGGACAGAGTGTCACCGATGAAGACCAGTTTATGCGCACTGAGAATGACAAACTTGCTGTGAGCCACAAAGATGCGGGGAGGCTGCCCAGCGCCAACGCAGCTGAAGAATGCATCCACGGCGTTGAGGAGCGTGACAAAGTGCTGCTCGCACTGCTCGGAGTAGAAGCTCAGCAGCTGACGGTCCCGCGCACACAAGTGGGTCCCGCTGACTCCCAGGGAGGGCGGCGGTGAGGAAGAAGAGTCAGAGGGTGTGGAAGAGGGTTCGGCCGAGTTGTTGTGGGAGATCCACTGTGAGATGTCATTCTCCACTGGTTTGGTCACCTCCTGCTCCAGCTGTTTGAACTGGTTGATCTGTGAAGACAAGAGACAAAGAATTAAACTTCTGTTCACATACTTCATTTTAACCCTGCTCCATAATTTATAGTTGTATTTTAATAGAAACTTGGAGGGCAACCAGTCAGTCTCAGTGACTGAGATTAACAACCACAGAATCCTTATTTTGGGCACGCCATAATAGGCAAACATTCAGTGAAATAGGAGACATTTGGCCACAAGAGTACATCTACAAGCTCACAACACATCGCTTTGAAACATAATTGGGAGCTTGTAGATCTGCCATTTTCACTGAAGAGATTTTGTGTAAAGGGAACAGGGGGGAAGTATAGACTCTGTAGGGGACTCCGGTCTATGAAGTACTGTATGGTATAAGTGGAAGGGATAAACAAATGCCAGTTCTGCCCATCAAAAGGAATTATGTGAAAAGGTTCATCTCCTGATTCCCATATTCCACTATGTGTATTGCCATGAGATGCCATCTGCCCTATGTGCTTGTGGAAGAGAAGGCTAGGTAGTTGATTCCTCAAAGCCTGTATTCTCCGAGTTTAGTTCTCCGAGTCCATTACCCAGATTTATTTTGTGAATTGTATACATTCATATGTCTTACTTTGGCTAATGGAAAATTATATACAGAGCACAAATCCTAGGACACATAGGGCTCCATTTTCGTCACCGCTAAACCCCTTATCTTTTTCTTTGCCTTTTTTACTATTTTGCAAAACATTTTTTTAATAGTAAAATGGCCAGTCTACAAGCCCATGTAGATCAGCTAGTTGAACTATCCAAAAATGTTTTTCAAAATAGTAAAAAAAAAAAAAGGCAAAGAAGTTTAGGGATAAGTGGTGACGAAAATCGAGCCCAAAATCTATGATCTATAATATAGCCTAGAAGTCTAAATCAGAGAAAGGAAAGAGAAACCCTTACTTGTTCCTGGCCCAGCTGAACTTTGCTTTGCTTGATAATGTTCTCTTTCTCCAAAAGTTCCTTCTGCTGACGCTCAAAATCTTCTTTGCCCTGTGAAGGCATAAAAATAGGTTAAAATGGCACTCAAACAACATTGTATCGCATCCATGTGAGCAAGCTCAAACAAACCCTTGCTCAACCTGTTATATAATCCGCTCTACTGAGAATAAGATACATAAAGAAAAGGCCATGCCATTGTAGGACCATGGTCACTATTTTTACTGAGTCAAAGATAAACACCAGGCCAGTATTTATAGAATAGAAACAGGCATATGAATGAAATGGTTTAATTCAGGCTATCAAGGGACATTTTAGGATTGGAAAGGATTTTGCAGATAATTTGCCACGAAATGTCACAGTTATGAGCATATCACCATACCGCCCCCTCAGGACATATATTGTATAATTGTGCATAAAAACTGTTAACAGCATGTACCAATTGTCGTTACCTCCCCCTCCCCAAAAAATAATATCTTTCAAGCGTTAATACATCCCCATATTGCAGTATGTAGGACTACACAGATATATTACATTTAGGATATTGCCCAACATTAATATAGTGACACAATGCTTCTGAAGTGCATGTTGTAGCAGAGGGTTCTTAGTACAATCCATACCTGCAAATGCACATAGTCGTAGTCCTCCATCCAGCTTTTAACACACTTTTCACTGTTATTCATATTGTCTTTGTCTTGGCTGGAGGACACAGGGAAGGGCTTGGTCTGGCTCCCATAGTTGTCATTGTCTGAGGAAGGGGATGTGAGCGTGTGGATCATGCTACCATCAGGTGTGCCTCCCCTGGAGAAGGACCCATCCATAGGTACCCTTCTGAAGAGCAGTTCGGCATTACTGCCCACAGTGGAGGCCAGCTGCTTGGAGTCGTCGGGCACGGTTCTGGAAACCATGACAAAGCGGTCCAGATCGTCACTCTTAGCGTGGTGTTTGGTGGACCCACAGGAGGCCAGGGCGTTGAGGGCCCAGCCACAGTTCTCCAGGGCCTGGTACGTCTGAAGCAGGATCAGCTGGGAGTCCTCGAGCCGCGCCAGCTGCCTTCTGAGCTTACTGTGCAGGCTGGGGTCCGACAGAGCCGTGGCATTTGCCGCGGCCCCTCTGCCAAACACGAGGAAGTCCCCCAGGGCAGCGCGGACCCTGTCCAGCACCGTGCGCACATCGTTGGCATGTCGCTCCATGAAGGGAAATGTCCTCCAGTGGGGGGACGCGACCATGGTCTGGAGGGCTCCCACCGAGGCCTCCATCGCCTGCTGCAACCGGTGCAGCCTCTGGACAGCCGAATCTAGGTCCAGGGCCAGCCGTCCCTCTGTGCTGGAGCCCGTAGAAGAGGAGGAGGTCGACATGCTACTGCGGGTGCTTCCCGTGCTGGAGATAGACAGACGGTTGACGCCGTCCGTCGCGTCTGCTATCGCCCGGGCGTCCTGGGAAGGGATCTCGTACATGCCCTTGCCTCGATCTCTGTCCACAGGGGACGATCTGTGTTGCGCGTGCTGCATGCCCCGGGGGACATCGTATAGATCTCTTTGTGATCCCGCGGCTGAGAGAAGGGTGGGAGGTGGCACATCGTAAATGCCTTCATTGTCATTAGCGGCAGGGTGGTGGTGATGATGATGGGCAGAGAGTTCTGAGCTTGGGGGGAAGTCATAGTTTGACTCGGGGCTCTGGGTGGTCTTGGCGAGGGTAGGCGGGGGGATGTCATAGATGCCCTCTGGTTTGTGAGGCTGGGGGAAGTCGTAGTTTCCCTCCTGGAGAGCGAGGTTGCTTCGACAGGGCGGCACCGAGTACACCTGTTGAAAGAGAAACGTTAGGTTTATGCAGTGCATGAAAACATATATTACGCAGTGCATGAAAACATATAAAGAAAGAAAAACAGGTGAGCTTCCTCTGGAAACTGCCCTTGGTTGAGGCAGTGGGTGCTCATAAACCAACTACCGGTAAATGGAAAAAGCGGCAGAGCCTTCTTCAGAGCAGACTGTCTGAAGAAGGCTCTGCCGAAACGCGAAAGTCTTGCATCTTTTATTTTGGAGTGCCGCTTTTTCCTTTTTTTATTTGCATGAAAAGAGTCACAAATATAGTCTTCATCAAATAATAATAATTTTAGAAAAGTTATGTGAAGACCACACATATTTTACTGACAAACGTCTCTGCAGTAGAAAGTGGGTTATTTTTGCGATCCAAAATAAACACCTGGCCTCCTGCTGTGACCCACTTATGGGTAACAGTCCACAGTTTGAAAGCCAAGTGCTACAGTCAGTTGCACTTGAAAACAGAGGAAGTGAAAGGCCTGCTTGGTGTCAAGTAGATACCATATTTGCAAACCTCAAACGCCCCCGATTCCTTCCTTTAAATTCAGTGTTAGTCAGCCTATGGCACACAAGCACCACGTACTAATAACTGTGAGGTCTTGACTATGCTGAATATGTGTTATGACGTACATGGCACAGGGCACAGAAGTCCAGTGGGATAAATAAAATGGTGGACTGCAAGTGATTTCCATCAGTCTTGAAATCCACTCTTTACAGCATGACAGGCATGCCCAGACTGTAATTAGGAACTACGCAAATAACAGGTCCCAGCATATTTCAGGTTATTACAAACAAACTGATGGCCCGAAGCCTGGCTGTGTCTGGAAGTCTGGTGAAATCCTAGATCCTAGAGGTTTGGTTGGAGAGCAACCATTTATGTCCTTGACTTTCCTTTGTTGGATAGCTCTCAATGGTTAAGAGGCAGGGAACCGTACTCGGCTCTCTTGACTTCTGGTTGAACACTACTGGCAGGCAAGGCTTTCATTTAGAGTAGCCACAAGAATGTCCTAAATATGATCATTGGACATATTATTCGTTTATTACAGCCAATTAACTCATTCAATGGATGAGTATGGACAAGTTTTTCCCAGAGTCACTCACTGTGTGTGTGTGTGTGGGGTGGGGGGTTCATACCAGCTTGTGTAAAAACACTGGAGTCGCAGTCCCACAGGAAACGGAACCAGACGTGTTTGCAAAATCCAATTGTTTTTTCTGTGAGGCATGCTCTTTTCAGACGACGATAACTCTAGAACCCAAGCTCCAAATGGAATAATTATGTTTTTGCCCACAGCACACTGTCGCCGATTGACCGGGGGAGAATGTTTTTTTTTTAAATAACCAAAAATTATAAACACAAGGTGTCTTGAAAAGGTAAGCTATAACGAAAAAGCCTGGCAGAAGCTAAACGAAGCAAGAAACAAATCTGCCAGTCAATGAGTTTTAAGCGCCACCTGGTGGTCACAGGTTTTGGCTCTTGTTGCCACCGAAGCCCATTATAAATAAAATAAAGAAAATGTAATTCTATTGTGCATGTCATGTGCATGTCATCACCAAAAAAAAAGGAAAAAAAATAATATATATATATATATATATATATAAATAAAAATCGTCTTGTCGTCCCTGGCAATCAGTGCATAATTGGATTAATCTCGTCTTGTCGTCCCTGGCATTTTTAAGAAGAACTGTATCAATAAACACATTCTAACTATTTTCCGGACATACGTGGCTACCACTACTTCCTTAATTTCAGTTGATTTGACAGAAATAAATCCAGTGTCCTCTGGGTTGATGTGCCCCTTTCATTTGGGTGGCAGCCTTAGTCGTTTTGTGGAACAGTTCTCTTACTTCTGTAGAGGGGGGTATGTCATAAACCCCTTGTGTCCTGGGGTCCATTTGGGACGGGGGTATGTCATAGACTCCTTGACTCCGGGAACTCCCATGTTGACCAGGGTAAGGTGATCCCATCCTTTTACCAGGTGGAATATCATACACCTGAAAAATGAGAAAAAAAAGAGACAGAGAGAGAGAAAATATAAAATACTGGAAACATGGATGTATACTGAACAATATACTGTTTATGGTTCTCTGTAATTGTACAAAATTGGCACCCAATTGGCACCAATACCTACCCTATATGATGACTATACACTGAGTGACATTGTATGACAAAGTGTTGTATGCAAGTTTACAGATCAGTGAAATGTCGGTGGGACAGGCTGAATCACGAAAAACACCTACCCCCTGCGATCTCATAGGAGGGACATCATAGAGGTCCTGTTGGTCGTGCTGGCCTGGGCTGTAGGTGTAGGACTGGCCCACTCTGGTTGGAGTCACCACCTGTCCATCCACAGCAGGGCGCAAGAGAGACAGACAGCAGAGACTTAATGATGATGAGGACTGCCGTTTAAGATGGCAGCTGCTGCACGACAAGACATTCACAAGTCTAACGCTCAACATCACCAAGTCTAACCATTTTCCTCATGTCGTCTTTAAAAAAAAAAGAACAAAAAAAAACCTGTGTGCCTCTTGCCTGGCATACCCAGTGTGTAGCTGCTTTCCGTTCGTTGTCCTCGCGCGACCAGGCAACGGTATGTAATTACATCGGAGTTAAATCAGTTCTGACATGAACAGAGGCAGTTGCACATTGTCCCTGCAGTGCCATGTTTCAGCCTTTTTGTGACTGAGTACCCTCCAAACCGTGTGATAATCAGAGGCCAGGAGCAGGCCAATACAGGGAATGACATAAGAGAACTTGTTGATAATGAAATGCTAAACTAAATACAAGGAACTACATGGATATGGTACCTCCAGAGTCCAGAGCTGTGATGAACTGTGACGCTGACACAGGAAACCAAATCACATCCAAGTCACAATCTTACATTTCTAACTTCATATTATAGTTTTATAATAATTAATTATTTACAATTACATTTGCCTTTATACATATGTAATACAATAATATACATAGTGTATTGTTCTACTTTTTTTTTGAGGGAACAGACCCTGCTCTAGATGGCTTAGCCTTCAGCTACGTCGTACATCTTTATTTTTAAGTTGGAACAACAGCTTCTGGTGTGAATTGTTTATTCTCGTCACATTTTCCCTCTCTGTCCCGTCAGTGTTTATCATTCCCACCTAATCTTATGATCTCAGTCTTTCCAACCCCCCACCCCCCTTCCCCCAAAGGAAAAAAACCCCACATAGGACCATGTAGACCTCCTTACAGCATCAGACAGACAGAGGAATGTCCGGAATGCTCTTCCCTGAGCGCACCAGTGACCCCCCCTCCCCCAACAACCCCAGTCTTGAAGAGTCTTCCACTTCTGCCCCAAACTCCACTAACACCACAGTGGAAGTAGCAGGGTTCATAAGCAGGGCTTGAAAATGGGAACCATATTATGCAGAGCTTCTTGGCAGAGAGGGGGGGGGGGGGGTTGTGTGAAAGAGAGAGCGGGAGAAAGAGAGACTGAGACTGCAGGGAGGCAGGAGACTTAAGTTTCACTAACCCTTCTGAGTCCCTGTATAGCTGACCTAATATCCTAATACCTCCTCAGAGTCAAATGATAGGAGGTGCAACCCTGGCACGAGGCTGACCAGCTCCGAATGAGATTAATGCCTTGGGGAGAGAGGGGTGGGGTGGGCTGGTAAGGGGGGGGGGGGGGGGGGCAAAAGATTTATGGAGAGAGTTAAGAGAGGTAAGTGAGAGGAATGGAAAATGAGGATATGAGTGTCCTAGCATGGAGAGGAATGCCATTCATCTGAGTGGAGTTATTATTGAGGAGAGTCGGACTGCCGGTAGTCCATATGGTTCTCATAAGTCTAATGGGAACATCACCTCGGTGAGTTGAGGTGTTCATTGTTGGCATTCCTGTCTGTACATACATCATCCCTCTGAGCCCACTGGGGTCAGCGTTGATACATTCACTATAGGCTTTAAATGCGTCAAGCCAGGAGCTTGAAATAAAGCAGCCAGAGTTTACTGTAGTTCCTTTCTCTTCTTCTCACATGTTTGGCGCACGCACGCACGCACGCACAGCTCCCAGAACACGTAACCAGACACACCAGCCATGGAAGAAGCCTTTTTTCAAAGCAACAAAGAAAAGGCCCAGAGATAGAAAAAGATCACCCTAGCACTACTGCCGTGGCTGTGCATTGGACTTAAAATTAAAAATCTTGAGTTTTTAATTAAGGATTTTTCTACTTTTTAGACGAGCAAATCGGCCAACCTATGAATCACATAAATTCAGTTGTTCATTCATGAGATGATGTTTGATGGTGTATAATGATAAGAGCGCCCCTCACTTCACACAGGTGTGATTTTTGAAACACCACATGTACCATATGTCATCCTCTTGCCATCAGTGGCTCCTCTAAGCCACTGCCAGACACGCACTTCTCATTTATTTCACATCTCTGCCCTCTGTTTACCCAGCAGGCCGTGCGTCAGGGGCACTTGGCGCTCCTATAATTGCCGCTGGGTAAATATTTACCGGGCCCGCTGGGGTCGGTTCTTTTACAGACGCTTGGGGAAGGTCGATCAAAGAGAAAAAAGCGGTGATGTCATCATAAAGGGCCAAGGGACTGAGCAAACACTTGTTCCCACTCAGGTGACAGGCTCTTAGCATTCCATCACGCAGGAGTCAGAAGGGGATGATGGGAGTGACTAACCAAGGATCAGATCCCACGTTTGGCCATGAGGAGTCCGAAAGGAGCATTGTTAAGACTCCTGTTACTATACCAGGTTGAATGATTCATAGCTCTTTCAGCAAAACAATGTTTGCTTAGCATCCCGGTGGGCTCAGGTTTGGGCAGAATGGGAGTTTTCAGTGTATAGAGTGTATATCATTTAAAGACAAATAGTGACCTCACAGGCTTTATATCCTATGTTATGCAAATATATATTCTTTCTGTCAGGCAGAAACCTTCTATCGGCATATTTCATCTTTTTTGTTCATGTCTTTCGCCTATAATGACATGCCCAAAATAGGGACGGCAGGTTGAAAGTCTCTTATATTTAACCAATGACAAGAATTACATGTGTTAAGTGTTTAAATTGAGTTTGTGACAAAATAAAATAACCACATTGGATTCATTGGAACACATAGTTTTTCAATGACCTGAAAGGTAATGGTGACGAGAGCGACGTGTGTGTGTGTGTGTGTGTGTGTGTGTTTAAGCAAGAATCAACAGGATATGATCACTTCACACCTTTTCATTGGAACTATGAAGTGCACTGCAAGTGGGCTCATCGAATGACCCGCTGACATACAAGTCAACAAGCCCATCGCAGAACACCGCAACAACGACATTGCTGGCAAGGTGTCAACTGAGCCCTATTGAATGCAGACTGCATTCATCTATGCATTCACCTCGTCTATCTTCTTGCACTGCCATCGCCACCGTTTCCCTATCCATCCATCCTGCAGGTGCTGACAAAGTACAAATCACCCGTTTCTCGTTACCTTCCTCCGTCACCGTTCTGCCATTTGCCTCCGTCAGCACGGAGCTGTTGTTTTAGCATTAAGTGGCCATGGGTCACTTAAAGCAGTGCAGCAGGGAGGTCCAGTCAAGACACACCCAGGAATAGGATACAGTTAAAGTGGAATGTTTATTTTTGTTTTGTCGTTTATTGTGTTATACTGTGTGGCACTATTATTATTTTTTGTGTGTATGTGCTGGGGGATGTACCGGTTATACTGAAACTATACTATCCAAACAATCTATCACACAGACACTTAGACAGTCACTCTTCAGTGCTCCGTTCTGTTCAATAATAACCTTTTCTTTCAGGAACACCTGCACTGCTGAATCATGGTGGGAGTGATGTAGCTTGCCGTGTTCCAGGCTATTTTCTCTCACGCCTGAACCATTTCACTGGGGTGCTCCTCAGAGCCGCATTGATTATTTTTCACCGCTTGGAGCGGCGCTGGCCTATTAACGTGCCAAACTAATTAATGCAGGTAATTAAGTTTCGAATCCTATGAGGCCTCGGTCTCCATAATGCAAGCAAGTGGCCAAACCCAAACAGAGAGTGTGTGTGTGTGGGGAGGGGGGGGCTAAATTAAGCGCCAACATAAGTCACATGCCAAAAATAGAAGATCTACATGCTCACTCACAGTGCATTACGTGTTGCGAGCTTGTAGATCAGCTATTTTGGCTTAGGCACAGAGGAAGGACTGATAAGGACAGTAATAAGGATCCATCATTCATTCTCGCTTTAATCCCAGGACCAGACTGTTTTAATGTGATCATTGAGATAGTAATAATCGTTTTCCTTTTCATTTTATCTTCTTCTTTTTCCCCCCTAAAAACAAAACACTATTATAGAGAAATGATAATCTGAACTGTGAACTGAAAAGTAACAGAAATTGGAGACAGGAGATGAAAAATGTCTAGGAGACCCCTGCCCGCATTGATCTTAATAGGGGAAAATGTTACCTTTCAGCAAAGCATTTCCTGCCCCCTCTCCTCCCTCAACCTCTGGTATTCCTTCATAGCTGCAGCTTTGAACCACGCAGGCAGGCAGGGAGTTTCTCCCAGTGTGCAAATGGCAGAGCAGAATTCTTTTGATAGTACAATGGATTTATGACCTTGGCCCTGTGGTCAAATCTCACAGACCGGTGATTCATCACAACTGTGACAATAGAGAGCAGACAAGTGTCTGCAAGAAGTCGGCTTTCTCCAGGAAGGGATAATTAATTTATCTGGTGCCGAGATCGTTCTGCACATGATTAGGGTGAAAATAAATGTGGTTCCTGAACCAAACAAACAAGCCATTAATTACACATAAGTTTAACTTGGCAGAAGCTTATCAAGGTAGACACCACACCCTCAGCAGTGTAGTCAATAAAACGCCTGGCCGTTTCTAAGCCCGTCCTTAAGTTTTGTGAGAGTTTATTTGTCCCTCTGTGATTGCCCTACACATCTTTACGGTGGGCAGGCCAATGAGGAGGAATGCTTGGATGTATGAAACACATGGAGGAAGTGCCCATAGAAGGAGCCAGGAAGTGAGAAATAAAAAGGCTGTCTGGTAGGAGTAGATAAGAGGCTTGACAGAGGCCTTTGAACCCTGACCCCGCCCCATCTTTAAGCACCGTGAACTCATTGCCTGACTCAGAGGGTGGGGAAATCCAGAGGCACCGCTATGCGGAGGAGTGTGAGACAAACTGATGTACCTTTTGGGGCTGTGCGGGGGGAAAAGAATCAAGGGCACTCAGATGACAAATGGACTTCTAACAACAGGGTGATCATGGCGGTACAAGGCTTCTCCTGGCCTCCATGACAGGAGACTCTTTGTGGAGCCCCATGAGGCATTGGGTGTCGCACTCTGACCTTGCTTCGGGGGCCCTGAATGGGGCCAGCTGTGAGGCTCTCTTTTAGCTCGCTCCCCTAAAGGGTCACACAAGGACAAGGCTCAGGCTGCTGCATCAAACCAAACAGCCGGAGGAGCGGAAAGAGCCAAACCTCAGTTTGCCTTCACTGAACCAAAGCCCTATGGCTATGCCACATGAATAGAAAATAACCAAGTCGCCAGGATTTGCACGGCAGAGTTGGAATGCCAACCTGACTGCACAAAGTGGAGGATGTGTACATGCAAGAATGCACAGTGGAGGACATAAAGCGTAAAAATCAGTGAGAGGGGATGCGTGCCAGTGTTGCACGTCAGAAATAGCTCAAAACGAGTCACATCACGGCAGTTTGTAGACTGGCCATTTCCAGCATGCAACACAATGTGCAAACAACTATAAATCAGGCATAACTATAATATGAGAGAGGATAATTAGATTAAGTCTCCATAATTATTTAGGAGACAAGCATGCGTCTGCAGCATGCAATGAATGTGGACAAGGAGGAAACGCCATTCCTTTCCCTAAGCTGCACCAGCCATTACCACTCCACAGGACACCTGAACAGACTATTTAACATGCGTCAATGTGCAGAGCCTGTCATCAGGCACATCATCCATCCATGTGGTGCATTGGAGATCAGAACATTCTCCATGATGTATGCAATTTATGCATTCATGCACGCACGCACGCAAACACAGAAATGTGTAAAATGTCATAACATGCACAGACACATACATATGCACACACAAACTTTACTTTCCCCCCCAAATAGCCAGAAACTGGAATCTGCACCACTTTTGACAACCACAGATTGGAGGGTTGGCTAACTATCCTAGATTTAATATAATCTCTCAACAACATGATTACAGACTGCAAGCACAAGAAGAATTTACATAAGAACAGTATTTAATTTTCCATGTTATCACCCCGAGCGCTTTTAATACCACTGCGTTGTTAAGCCCCATGTATGTGCAACTTGTGCAAAGGAGAGGTGTTGGTTGACCCTTCTCCTGTGTGAGCTTGCATGTGTGCATGTGACGTGCGTGTGCATTTGGGGGTACAAGTGAATGCCAGGTCTCCTGTTCCCCCCCCCAGCTCATGGGTTTGTCTAGCTTATCACAACCGTTCTTGTACTGTGAATCACAGTCCCTTAAGCTCCTGGCGCCTGCTCCCTATTTACCCACCAACCAGTCACCTTAGCTCATTTCTATGACAACTAATGCCATTCTGTAAGAAGAAAAGAAAAACACCCCAGGCCCAGGATATAAAAAGCTTTTCCAGGATATAATTACCATCCCCGTGTCCTGCAGAGATGGTCTGGTGTGAGGTGCTACAGTACAGCTAGTTAATCGGGTGAATGAATAAGAGCATTGGATTCATTTTTCTCATGCGTCCAACGTTTGAACCCACCGGTGCCAACTGCCAAGTAACCATATGTCCAAATGATTTCTCTGCCGGTCGATGAAAAGTAATGGGAAAGTCTATGGAAAATGGCGTGCTTATTTTTCTCTGCTATTGCAGGCCATATTCTCAGTGACAGACAGACTTAGATGTATGCCTTCATTGACATAATGTCCAGCTCCAGCTACAAATATAGTACATGATGGACAAGCTGCTACTGTAAATATAGCCATATATACTGTAATTGACCAAGCCATGGGTTTGCAATGGGCTTGCCAGCGACCTGTGTATAGCATTTGAGTACAGGGCAACCTACATTCAGGCATTTGGACTCCACCAAAATGCTAAAAAACAGCCTTGTGTTGTTTGCTTTTCCATGAGTTTTCCCCATGTTCACCGTGGCTCAACTGGCTCTGCAACACAGAGCCTGCCAGCACACAAGCAGCTCCAAATGGGAGCCGTGCATAAAACACTACCCTGTTCTGTGGTGAGTGCCACAGCAGCACAGGCACACCCTGTCCACAGTTCACATTGCAGACCCACAATCCCTCTGGCCGTGTGACTCTATCTCCACAACAACAAGACTGATGCAATGGCATCATTCACTATAACAATGCTTTGTTTAAAACCCTTTTTGGGCGGGAACCCATTTTGGTGTTTTAAACATTATGTTATAATTTAGCTATTGAAAAATAGCAGATCTACAAGCTACGAGCTTGTAGGTCTGCAAATATTTGAATATATATTCTTTCAAGGTGAATGTTTTTAACTCAGGTCTAAATGGGTTAAGTCCCATCACGTCTAATCTACACATGCATGCACAAAGGCATGCATGCATCCACACATCATTTTCAATTCTCCCTCATCAAAACAATCTGTCTACAACAATGCAGTCGGTGCTGGTGCCTGGTGGTCGGGTTTCAAACGAACAATCTACATTTCACCTACGTCAGAAATACATTTATTTTCTCCGGTACAGGATATATTTTCTACCCCTGCTCTATAGCATTTAATTTATCTCACCATACCGTCTTTCTCCCTCTCTCTTCTTCGCTACTATACCGCTCTCTCCATTTCCATCTTCAAGGTTCAAGAGTGTTGAGTAGACTTGTCAAATACACATACAATACAGCTCATCGCAGGCAGTGAAATACTAATAAAAGTCAAAGAAATGTAACGAAAATACCAGATCTACAAGCTCAGATGCGACGCGTTGTGTTGTTGTGCTTGTCGGCTATTTTCAATACTTAGACATTTGTTTTTTTAATTCATGGAATTTCTTAGATTTTTGGCATTCATTTATGAAATGAACAAAAATTAAACAAATGGGCCCTGCCCCTGACCCACTGATTGGGAACCACTGACGTCACTGGACTCTATATCACTTTGAGTTGTTGTCTATTGTCTGTGTACAATGTATCTCTCACCTTGCTGGGTGCGTGATCAGCAGCAAAGTTGCTCCTCTGGGGGGGTACTTGGTACACATCCTGGCTAGGGGGCACCTGGTAAATGCTCTGCTGATCTTGCTGCTGCGGGCTCTGGAAGGATGGGGGCACCTGGTACAGACTCTGAGCTGAGCCTGCCTTCTGCTGGTAGGCAGCACTCTGACCTGGGGACGGAACCGCAGCGGCGGCAGCGGAGGAGGCAGCCGGGGACTGGGCCTCGAACATCGGCCCGATGAGCAGCTTCAAGCGGTTTCCGGGGGCAATTCCCTGGCGCCCGTGCAGAGAACAGAGCCACCAGCCCTCCAGTCCGCCCGTGTTCTGCTCGATGACGGTCAGGATGTCCCCCTTCCGGAAAGCCAGCTCCTCGGGGGACTCGGGCACATTGTCGTACAGCGCCTTGGCCATCAGGTTCTGAGCAGAGGGAGAACAGACGGACACCATGTTGGCAACATAAGCATAAGCACATGGTCATACAAGAACGTTTATGACGAATCAAAAACTAGCACCCTCACCTAAGGCATATTATAGGGAAAACCAACTCCGTTTCCGACCCCAACCCCCCCCGTCCCGTCTATGAAGTAAGAGAAAGATGGCCGCCATGTGAATATGGCCAATTATGCCGCTCTGGTGAATACAATGAGAAACTACTTGGTGCACTTGTAATTAGCATTCAAAATTGCATTAGCCCTTCAGCAACCCGCCAGATGTCTTTCAAAGTGATTTGAACAGGATAGGATTTTCTCAGGCCGTGCGGTGCTGCAGGGCACAGTTACCTAACAGGCTAGTAAATGGTGTGGTGTAATGACTCAAAGCCACAGATCTGGAGATAGCAAAGCCCAAAGGGAAGTCACCATTGTGTCTGAGAGCCACTTACCAACAATTACCTTGCTAAAAGCACTCATCTGATGGCCATTGTAAATACAGTACAAATAAAATACACTGCCACTGAAATAGTGGAATGGGATTTTTTTTATCATCATGACAAGTCATCAAACTGGAGGAGCTATGCACATCTAGACACATGTTTGTATTCATAAACACAGTGAACTTCACTGGGATAAAGTGGGATGCACACGCAGATTACACACACCAAACAAACAACGGTCAGACATGCGCTGCTCCCATGCTTGCGGTTAGGGTTTGAGATAGGTTGTCGGTCTAATAACAGTTGGACCAACAGTATGTCTAAACTAAAGCCTGTACCCGGATAAAGTCACACATATCAAATAAACAAAGATGATAACATTGGATACCCACGACACACAACAGATATTTGGAGCAATTTTACAAATATCTCCCCAGGATCGGGTTGAGTACAAATATTGTGTGGAAGAATGTCCAAATACAATCACATCTCTCTCCCGAGTAGTGGTGCATGTTATCGGCAGACTCTCTCCTGTACTGTGAGAATCAGGAAGACCACTTTGGGGCTGCTGTTGAGCTGAACCCTCCACGAACAGTCAGCCTTCCCTTTTCCTCCACAGTCTGATTCAGAAGATTCGTTCCCATGTGAACCATTCTCCACCGGTAACATTGTTATCTCTTGCTGGGAGTCTGTTCTCCCTGTTCATTGTCTCAGTATGGCGTCATGACCATTATACAGAAACACCCAATGCACAAAATTACCCTCCACAATCACCTCGGCCGGTACCAGCTAGCTCATCTGCAGACCTGTAACACACTTGAACCTGACCCCTGAGCAATGGGAGTGGATCCTGAAACCCTTCTTTTATACAATAAGTTGACCTCGTTGGGAAATTATCTAAGATGAAACTAAATGAGGATTACTGCAAAAGTCTCATGCCCCGTCAACAGTTTAGCTTAGCTGTAAAATTAACCTTGAGAAATAATAGTTAAACACTGATTATCCAGACTTAAAGTAGCTTCAAACTGTAAAGCTTTGTCACTTCTTTTTTGGTTTCATGTTGCATCACATGACTCTTGACAAGATTAACTTCCAAATGCTACACACTCAAAGAAAGTAGTTCAAGACCACTCCTATAAACAAAACAAAAAATAAGGACATACTGTATCATAGTTCTTTGCCTACTCCCATGTCTCCACTAATTATAGAAACTATAATCAAGTGCCAAAACAACAAAACCCTCTGTCTTATGACATACTGGCACGCACAAAAAGAAAACACCTCTATTTGAGTCAGCTATAGCCTATAAGCCCAGTGAAGTTTTGTGAAGATAAAATCTGATATGATAGTGAGACACCTTAAAAACGCCCACGTGTCTGAATCCCCCAAAACCACATGGTCCAAGCCTCTCTGAGCATACAATAACAAAATAACAAAATGATAGATCTGAGAGAGAACATGTCATTCATTGTACTGAAACAAAACAAAAAAGCATTCTAAACACAAAGGAAATATAAAGGAACAAGTATAGGGTTGGGTGTTCAAAAAGGATTTGATCAAATCTTGAATCTAAATGTCACTCCATTTATCAATTCAGAATCATTTTGAATACCTTTTTTAATATCTGGTGTGAACTGCTGCCAGAGTGAGTACAGTATTTCTCTGTTCAAAAATCAACACAGCTGTGCAATTATTATTAATACTCCTTCAGCCTTCTTCCATCTAGAACAACATACATATATTACATTTTAATATCAAAACACGTTGAACAGAAACGATTGAATAAGGGATTTGTTTGACTTGGAGCTCATCGAATACAATTACTCGCCTACTCTAAAATAGTCTGTCTGTGTGGCAAGATAATTTATACGTAAGGAGTCGAGGACATGTTCATTCGTTTGTTAAATATCACAAACTCGTAGCCAATCATTTCCTACAATTGTTAATTAACCACATGCAGTGATGACACATCCGACCAAATAATCATTGGCATGGTCGATGAGTGAACTACTACTTTGTGGGAGTAGCTGGACATTTCCAGAAGTCTGACATCAATTCTTGTAGAAACATGTGGGTGACATATGAACACATTTCATGTGTTGTGGTTTGTTCCTGGACAAGACAAAATGGTGGACACACTTTCACACCATCAACATCCTTCTGTCTAAAGTTTGGCTATGTGGGTAAGGGGCTAGTCTTGTAAATATACAGATGTAAAGTTTCAATTTAACTCTAGGTATTTTTAGAGTTACATCACCATATATTTTGATGTGGCCAAAGTAAACAATAACTTTCGTATAGTATATTGACCAAATTACAAGCAGAATAACTAAATATTAGGATTCTCAATTTTTATGTCATGAAAGGTGCTCTATAAATGAAGTTATTATTTACAAAAGTCTATTATCTGACTGTTCAGAGACTTCCAGGACTGTCTGGGGCAAAGAAGAGGCTCCTTGGTTGGAGAGTCTTTTTAAGTGTGTCATTGCTGGGAATACAAACAGGTCGTTAGCCATAATGGAGACCAGAAACATGGAAATCCCTTTCATGTGAGGCATGGGCGGGAAAAGATCCAGCACCCTTTTTTGCTTGTTTTTGTTTGCTCCTGGACATTGCACATCTGTAATTGGAGCAGGTGAAACTGACTATTAAAACAGATGTCATATCTCAGGCATAAACATTGGTTAGTCCGAACGGGGTGACTCCGATGCTTGTCACTGATCCACCTGTAAACACATGTGTTTGTCATTTGTCAAGTGGGCAGAGGGGTGGGCCCTATGCTTATGCTTCACCTACACAGATGGGTGTCGTCTTCCCGGAAGTTATCTTTTACGCACTGTTAAACACACTTGTGGTAACTTAACTTCCCTTTTTGCTTCCCCTGAAGAGTGCCAATGAATTGACTTCTGCATTTGCGTGACATTAATGGTGTTAAAACAACATACTGGGCAATCCCGACAGCCTTTATACTGCATGTCACCCCCCCCCCCCCCCCCATCTCTCTCCCCATTTCCTGTCAGTCTACTGTCTATACCTCCATAAAAATAAATAAAAACAAACATACTGCGGTCAAGGTGTGTGTGGTCCGACGGTGAACTGGCATGTTCAAGGCATTCATTAAACATTTGTTTGCATAACTGATCCATAGCTGATCATTCTTTAGCATAAAAAAATAAAAAAAAGTGTTTCAACTTTGACCAAGGGACTGAAAAGAACTGGGCGACACAGGACACACACACACACGAGAATAATTCAAAAATTGTGAAACTCTTAATTCAAACACCATATTTGGTCAGTTGCTACACATTGCATCTCCTGGCAGAACACAACATTTAATATAACCAAAACAGTGTACAACCCATCTCTCCATCCATCTGGCTGAGGAACAATAAAACCACAGAGCCTTTAACATACCATTTGACCAAACACATGGCACAGATAAACACAATGAGCAACAACAGCATTAAGAAAATGATTTAAAAAAAAACATGTTTTTCCGCCAAAGATTGTCATTATCAATAATCATGTCTACTCATGACTACAACGTTAAAGTAAGTGACATGCCGGTATACCGTTAAGCAGTTTAAGTAAAATAACCTAAACTGGATCATCATTTTAGCCATAATCATAGAGCCCCCTAATGCCTGTTGATGTGTCTCAGTCTCTCTAGTCTTAACACCTGGAAACTGATATATACCTTGGAGAATCTCTAATAGACTTGAGTTTATGCCATTGGAAAGCAATTATATTGGAGGAAAAGCGGTACAAAGCAGAGCTATTTAGGTTCACACCTGGAGCAGCATGTGTAAAGTTCCAGACACAGCTGTGTAGCCCCACTCTCCCCTTTCTTTCTTTTTTTTGGGGGGGGGGGTTTGATGACTCACACACTTCTACATCAACAGGGCATTTTCCACTGGTGTCTCGTCTAAGCACTAATAGCAGTCTGCTTTGCTCATTTGTGCGGAAGGTGTGCGTACCCTGTGCTGACCACTCCAGAAATAAGAAGCCCTTACGTAACACTGCCACTGAAAGGGCTCCGCCTCTGTTTTCGGTAAAAGAGCACTCTGGGTGGGTTTGGCTCCGATTCTAGAGTACACATCAGCCTAATGAAGGTGGCTTTGGGTAAATGAGCTCACAAATACAACGCTCTAAATTCCCCCTCCACCCTCAGCCAGAATCACTACCACACCACATTGCATGAATTCTGTGTCCCCAAGGCAACGGGAGGGGTCACGCAAGACGCACATAGAAAGAGGCGTGGACGTGTTCGGTCCAAACCAGCCACCCTCCGCGCACACAGCCACTCCTGTACCCCCAAAAAGTGGTTGGATCCAACTGTGAGAACATCATGCTATACCTATAAAACTCCATGGAGTACATCAGCAGTGGGCTGGTATAAGAATTAGGGCCATACCACTGTAACACATGCCCTCGGGTAGTGCATGGAATGGGTGAACCAGCACACTCATTTGGCCTCATTTCACATAGGTAAATATAGAAAATAATTATAGTAATGACGATAATGAGGACCTGATGACTTTCACGGGCCGTTCCTCTGAGTGTAAGGCTGCTGCGGGTGATTGCCAGTTCAAATAAATGGGCCGTGTGAAGGGGCTCTGGGTAGAAATGGCTCATGGGAAGAAGTTCGGAGCTACATGGCAATTTCTTCATTTGAGCAGTTTTCTAGCAGGCTGACCGACTGATTACAGCCTCTATAACCTCTGCCAGTGGCCATGTAATAACATAATTACACATCAGGTTAGGTAAAAACCTCATCTCCTCTATTTCTGAAATAGTCTCAATGCCAAGAAACATATCACAACTTCAGTGTTTCCACTTTCAACTAGCATAATTCAACTTCATCACTTACCGCACAACGGCATAGTTGCATATTGACTGATGCCTCGTGTACGCACTAAAGTCAATGGAATTACAGTAACATGAAAGCAATGGTAGCGAACTGATATCAATATAGCAAAGCCCTGCACTCTGAATAAAGCTACACCATCCTTCTGTAGCTTTATTCAGAGCATGGGACCTCCGTTATGTTTTCTATGATTCAGTCATTTATGGAGAGCTGATTCACAGCTTATGAAACAGAGAAGAATTGTAATCACTAAACAGTAAACAACACTCAGTTCAGAGTTCAGACCAATGAACATGTCAACATACGATCCATTTTGTAGAAAACAGAAGTCATTGCACTGAAATATGTATAGACTAGGAGTTCTTGAATTTCATTCCAACACGTTTGCAGCATGATAAAATGTCTGGATAGAGCGTAATATCCTCAACCACATTTAGAACAGAACAAATGGCCCTACTTAGTGCATTGAGTAATAACACCCCTATGACGGATCACATCTCCCCATCCCACCCCCCCTCCCCCCCCAAAAAAACCCCATCTAATCATACTTGCTTCCCCCAAGGCAACCATCTTCAACAGGATATATGCAATACCATGTTGGGCCTAACCACAGTGCGTGCTGTGACAACCCACAGCATGCACAACCCATAACTTACCTTCCCAATTTGATGTCAAGTCTGACAGCATCAAAAGGCTCTCTCGTCATTAACTGGAAACGATAATGAAACAATAATGATTTAGATTTTTTTTTATCAAAGTTTCTTTATTAATTTTTCAAGTCACAGATGAAAATAGCATACAACATTTTGTTTTACCCCTCCCTCCCCCCAGAGTTGTAATGATTTAGATTTTTATCCGACCTTTCCACAGAGTCAGACACAGCATGCTACCATCGGTGCATTTCCACTCGCATCCAAATACCCAGCACATTCCTTTTGTCAAATTGCACATTGAAACCGCAATACAACAGTCAGGCAACCTTTATCAACAGCAGTAAAAGTCCACATGAAATACGTTATGGGCTGGACATACTGGTAGCTTCACAAGAAGACAAGACAGCCATTGACTACTAAATCACGGGGACTATGAGTTACTGTAACTGCTTAATAAAGCCGCTCGTCTTCCCTTAACTGCCCTCTATTCCCTCTCCATTCGTTCGAGGTGGTATTAATTTACCGTCACATTCAAAAGGTAACTTGATGTCCACCCAGCCCTCCTTAGCCTGCAGCAATTCCTATGCTCTGCACCACCTTGAGGAATTTAGAGTGGGTCACTGGGACCTTGCCTTCCTTCTCACAATATCTTCCTGACCTGCCTTGCTCTGGTCATGGAAGCACAGTTCTATGTAGCCTACAGATGAACTTACACTCTTTCAAGTGTGTATCATATTCTGTGATAGGGAGGGCCTCATACGGCGGTGTCGTATGCAGAAAATAAAATAGCTACAAAGCTCGCAGCTTGTTGATTGGCTATTTACAGTCCACAACCAAGTATAAATCAGGCTTTAGGCTTGCATGTTACGTAACGGTCTCTCACGCCGGTCGTGCCAGGACAATGCAATGGTAAACCCTACGTTACGGATGGTATGCACTATGCACATACTCTGGGGCTCCCAAAAAAGAGCTCAACGAGTGAAGATGGAGGGAGGCGGATTTTTGAAAGACTGGGTGTGTAGATCAAGCCAAGTGAGGGTAGTGGTACTGGAGAGCACTATTGAAACCCATGGATAGGCTGGATAATCCCTCAAGGGGTTATTGGTTGTGAACTTGTGATGAGAGATATGTTTATGGTATCTCCACAGGCCCACATTTCATGGTTTTACATATAGGCATCACCAATGAGATGCACATTTGCCACACTGTCCCCCCGATTTCACACTCCACACATGACACAAAAAACACTGCCAAATAACTAATCCCACCACCTTCCCCCCAACATATGTGCCTTTGGGGAAAGGGTGACTAATTTGTTTACTCAATGAATTTTGGGAATGTAGAACGCAGTGCACACTCATATTACCCTATAATTAGGACTTGGTTTGGGGCTCATTGTTTTGTCATCTGCCAGGATTATGGACACATAGGTCATGCTAGGATCTAACCTATGGCCCAATTGAGACAATTCTTCACAACACCATAGCCAGTGAAATATGTTTTAATCAAAACCGACATGCCACTTCACTGAGTCAAACAAACCACAGGACAGAATGAAGGATGTGATAAACACAAGTCACACCAAAGCACTACAGACAGTTTGTGTCAGACCCCCATGGTCCCAGCTGTTAATTTTCCTCTTATTTGACATGAGGGCAGGCTTTCCATCCATATAACTGAAATGAGTTGACAGGGGTCTACTAGACTAGATCACTGCAAAATACTTGACATTCTTCAGGAGAAGGGGGAGTGTCAAAAATTATTTCCGCCAAAAGGTTAAACATGGAAATGACTACAAGCATTGTTCCTGATGTCGGGCAGGATAGTTTTTTCTCCTTGCTCGCCATTTTCAAATGGTAAGACTTGGCCCATGGTGCGAGGACACAGCAGGGGGTTGGGGTACCCTTATCCATTCAGAATTGGGGTAAGCTCTTCATGCTTGATTTGGAAAACGCGGTGCTGGGGTGGGTGAGGGTTGCCCAAGGGGGCAGAGGAAATCCTGGAAAATCTTGGGATAAATGGTAGAAGCTTCATCTCACACACCACTGAGAAGCCAAATTAGACAAATCTAGACACATAATGCAGACCTAAAAATGTTGTCTTCTTCTTATTTTCACCAATAAAGGCAAGGAAAGAATAACGCAGGACGTGATAAATTAAATGCACGTCTAATATTAAATCCAAATTATTGTGCTTCAATAAGTTAGTAAAAAACATGTGTGGGCTATAAGGCCAACTGTGAGAGAGAGGCCAAGTAATACAGGGGGGGGGGGGGGTTGAAGTTTGGTCATGAATGAACCTTGTTCTTCTCATGGAGAATACAAATGTCTCTGGAGAAGTGGTCTTTCCACACAATGGAACCCCATATCAAAAGGTACACATACAAGAGCGTGTGCACACAAACAGTCTCAGGCTTCGTACACACACGTCAGACGAACATGCTCTGTGCTGTCCGTGTTTCATGGCCGCCTCAATGCTTTTCCAATGGAAGTCACGTGGTTTGACCAAACAGTTGTGTGTGATGGGGAGGGGGGGGGGGGCAATCAAACACAAGTGTTTGGTCAAACCACGTGACTTCCATTGGAAAAGCATTGGGGATTTGGGGCGGCCATGAAACACAGGCAGAGCACAGCACAGTTGTTCTTTATGTGTGTACGAAGCCTCACAGAGACGAGTATACCCCCCCCCCCCAAACAAACCCTCATTAACAAGGCGCACCTTGAAACAATTATGTGCAACCCTTGGCATAGTTGCAGAGTGGTTCTCATACATTTTTGTCAAGGACCCCCAAAGTGATATGGCCGTGGACCACCATTTGATTATTTTTTTTGTATTTTTTTACATAAGAGATGATTTGTTAAAGGTTTTGAAAATTAGTCTAAAAATTCTCATTTTGCTGGGGACCCATTGGAACCCCTTCAAGGACCTCTAGTCTAGGTGTCCCTGGCCCCCTCTTGAACCAGTGCCCTGGAATGTATTTTATTTTTTCATTCTCACAGGTCTCCCATCCCCCCATGCATCCAACAACCCCCCCACCCACTAACTTCCTATTCCCTTTCATATTCTTTCCCTTTCAGTATCCGAGAGAGCCTCCTCCTCCTCTGCCCTCCATGGTCACAGACTGGGAGAGAGAACAATGTCTGCCTCGCTCGCTTCCAACTCAACTCTCTTTTTGGACTGCTGCCTGGAACCTGGGCCCAGGAAAAAAAAACATACACACACAGGCTTGGACTTTGTATAACTTTGGTTCACCTAATCACTCTTCACTCTGGTCCTGAAGCTATTTCTGCCACAGTTACGTAAGCTACAAAAGAATGACTGAAAAGGAAGAGGACTCCTAGTGTGTGTGTGTGTGTGTACTGTCAGAATGAAGATGGGGGGGGAACCAAACTAAGACTCATATCCTACTTTTGCTCCAGTGCTCTTAACACTATTTTATACTCTTGGCGTATGAGTCATGACGTGGCGTGACCAATACAACCTATATCGGAAATGTGTGTGAAAATTGTTCGCTTGTAATGACATGCCCAAAACAGGGACACCAGACCAGGTTGAAAGTGGTCAATTACCTCAGACCTCCCCCTCTCTCTCTGCTTCCGGGTGTAAATAAATATGTCTGTGTATGGTCTCTCAACTTGGGGATTATACGCATTAGATGACCTATGGAGTGACAAGCAATCCCCTCACACCTGCACGCCTGTTGGGAAACTTCTGTGACGTCACAGGAAAGGGCGACAGTGTCTCCCCCAAGCCAGCTGATTGGCTGACCCCTGGGTTTTCACTTTTGACGTGCCGCCACCGTACGTCAGGACATGTGAGATGCTGCCAACAAGCCACTGCACTTAGTTAAGCCTGTGTGGAAACATAACCGCCCTCCGCAAGGAATTCAGCACTTAATATAGCTGTGGATAATTCACCTCAGCTAGGAGGACGATGAGCAAATGCCAAGATCTGATAAGGGAGCATAAAAAGCCTTTTGTAAATATTTAACAAGAATTAGACTGGGTTAAGATCAGCAAGGGTGGAATCTGTGTCAAAAAAGAGGATAGGATATACTGACACGCCATGAAATGTGCATTTCAAACAGGGCAGACCTATCCCTGTTACCACATAGTACACTGGCCTCTCTCTCTGTGTGTTGCATAATTTGGTGACTGCTATTTGCTATGCTTTCCATATCTCAAACAGGCAGAGAAAGAGATAGTTGAAGAGACAGAGGTGGAGTAGTTTATGTCACAAAGAATGCATAGTTGGATAATAGTGTTATATGTGTGTGTAATATGCTGTACAGATTGTAGTCTAGCAGACAAATAACACATGATTTACCCTTTCCGTTATGAAATATAATAATTCTGAAGGGGAGCAGGTTGGTGATGCTATATAATGAAATCCTCTGAGTGAATTTATCCATTTGTAAGTGTGTACAAATGTACACAATCTTTAGTACTGTACTTCTCAGACTAAGATTGCGTTTACTGTATATTTATTCCCAGAACTATTTGGTCTTCTCAACTGAATGCAAACCATCACCACCACCATTATCTCAGTCACTGCTGTGTATGTGTATGGTACACGGACCAGGGCAATGAGTCAACATGACGCAGGCACATGGCGCACACACCCACACAATCACAGAGTCCTCTGGGAGGCCGGTCTCAGGTCATTGTTGGACAGGACACAGAACCAAACCAATGACACTAACACTGTGGAATGTTTAACTCTGAATGTTTAACTCTCTCAGAGCTACAAATGAATAAACTGGGGGAATATATCATATCATATCATCATATAATGATATTCTGAAATCAGACCACAGGATGAAACACATGCATCTAATGAAGTAAAGAGAAACATTACACTTGCAGAGAACAGCACTATAAAGGGCAATAAGAGGGTAACACGGGGTAGGGTACTGCTTATTTTAGTATGAGTGGGTGGTTTAGAAATGGCACCATACTGTGTAGAGTACCTGTCCTGGACATCTCTTGCCAACTGTCCTATATTCCACACATACTGTTGAGCAGACAAAAGAATTCCATTCATGAACAGCGCGGGTTCAGGCATCCGTCCAAAGTCGGAAGTGAATCTTCTCATTATATCTCTGAGCTGTAGTGCTGTGCAGAGCATGACTGTACTGAATGGTAGGCCTACATGTTCACAAGATGCCAATTTTCCATGGGTGCCATTTGCCAATCCAAATGCTTCCTCTCTCTGATAAACCTCACAGCCAGCAAGTTATTACTACTCAATGGCTAACCTGTCACAAGACAGACCTTAGTGAGCAACAGTTGCATCTAAAATAAGACTAGCAATTGGACTATGTGCAGAGTGTGGTGATAAAGATTCCCTGTAGGCTAGTGGGATGTCCTGGTGCCCCTGTCCTGTCAGTCACTGTGCATCATGTACCAGGCATGTGGCATGGCTCATGAGTCATGACCTATGTTGTGTGTCAGGCTGTCAGCCCAACTCTTTATCCTCCCTTTCACTGTACCATAATATACATAATCTTGACAACAAGGTTCAAAGGGCTGTATAGATTAGAATAGCAATGCAGAATTGACATAATGTGAAGCAGTGATTCACCCTGCTTTACATACAGAGGTGTCAATTGACCTTAAATGAATGTCTCGTTTGTTCGTCAGCCCACACAAGGATGTAAACAAAACAATATTGTCCAAACAAAGCTGGAGGAGCCTCGCATTCAAAGGGAGCAGCAAGGGGGTCATTGAGAAGGACATAAGTAATGGCGCACGGGAATAACTGCTACCTAGTAATTTGAGTTGCAGCAGCGTTCATTCCCTCACAAATGTAGCCTACAATAACATCAGTCATTGGCAGCTGGGAAACTTAGGGGAATTATGGGCCCCAAATACTGTGCGATTTGAAGAGAAGGTAAATAAAGACAGAAAGATATGTGAAGACCTCTCTTCGGAATACCCCCCCCCCCCCCCCCCCCGAAGATTTGTCCCCCTTGAATTTACCCATTTCATTCAACCTGGGTTCGATGCGCATTATATGAACTAGCACCCACCCGACCCGAGTACATCACCATCTGGTCCATCTCAACAACATCTATCCATTGAAGGTGTTACGATTAATCTGAACTTAATTCTTGAAATAAATGGGGCTTCCCAGATTTGTCATGGACGCGACCCGGTGTGTCGGGTTGCCTGTATCGGCTGTATTATATTCACGGTTCACCAATCACCACAGAACTAAAAATTGCTTGGCTAAATAACAAATGCAAGACTTTACATTATAGATGGACTATAACCATAGAGCGATTAGATTGTTCCAGATGAGTACAATAATACAAGGGAAGAACCGATAACATTATCTCGAATAACTTATTCCGTTATGCCACTGCATGCAAAATCACTTACTTTGTATTTCATTTTGAGCGCCTGGCCGACCTCTTCTCTGAATTCCACGGGGGGGACGAAACTGTAAAATATCCGCTTGTGGAATCAAAGAGCGCACATCTGAATACGGAACTGTTTTGTTTGCAGTTAAAGAGCCATCGAGAAGCGGTAACAGAACGGGTACGAGGAACTGTGTGAATCCTCCCTCCTTGTGGCACGGCTGAAATCCACTTCTTCTGTAATACTTTACTCCCCCCCTCCCTTACAGACAGACATTACACTTTACTATGACGGACTTTGAGCTCATTTGCATGAAGCGGTTCTTATTGGTCAAAGCAATATGTTGTCCCCTCCCCCTACTTTAAATATGATGTCATTGCCACATGCAGCAGTTCATTTTATAGATATTTACACCGTCCACAATGATTGTAATATATAAAAAATAATATATATTTCCTTTTTTTATATGCCTAGTTCTTTACATATCCTATATGGGTTATGGGTTTAGTGATTAGGACTACATGTTTCAGTCTAGAAAGGAAGCACTATAGTCTACCAGTAGAAACACAGTGACTTCCTTCCGTATGTTTGCAATCTCCCACTCACATTTAGCAAGCATGATGGCCCATTTACTTCATTTATTAGGATTGTGGTATGGAAGTATAATCAATTAAAATGCAGGGAAAACTAGGCCGAAAATTAAGGCCCGGCCCCACTTGGGCCCTCATCAAACCCTGTATTATACCACATGCGCAAGTAAGTAGAAATAGCATTTAATAAAGAACATTATTTCTAATGAAGTGTAGTAACATCATGGAACATGACTGGAATTCTCTCACGGGAAAATTGACGTATCTATCTATAGAAGTTGGGGTTCTGTAAATTTACAGTACAGAAGATGTTAAATTAGATATAATGTCCCTGCTAGTAAACGGACATAACATGAGATAAATTAAAGCATAATAAAGAACATGTTTGTTAGGTCTTTTGTGATCAAGTTTATATTTTATTTTGTTTGTTTGTTAGGTCTTATGCAATTTCTTATAAGACCATAATGTAGGGATAATTGTGTACATAATTAGGGTATAACTTCTGTCTAATAACAAACACATTATTTCTAATTACGCCTTATTAATTAGGTGTAAAGTAAATTGTGCTGCGACCGTGCTACTTTAAGTTTAGCTTAGTTTTCATGTTAAATAGCTGCTATATTAAATTGTGCATACATCAAAACTATGTTACTGTAACATAGCTTAATACCGGTACTTACCAAAATAAATTCTGACTTTCAAAAACAACACTCTTTGAACACTTAACCTTCCAAAGTAGTCTAGTGGTTTCAGTAGTGGCACAATTATCCTCTATTTAAGCATGAAGTCAACCTGTAGTACAGTTGTGAACCTTACCATGATATTTTTCGATAGCTAGAAGCTGTGTTTTATAAAGACAGAAGGAAACTCACCCTGACAGGAAGGTCTTTACAGTTAGGTCGCAAATATGCTTATATGCTCATAGTAGCTACAGACAAAGCACTAGATGCCATGGTGAAGATCTGCATTTAAAAAAAAAAGTCATGGCATGGTGATCTCAGCATATTCCATGTATTGTCATAAGTTAATTTAACTCAGAGAGTGTACACATGGAATTTGCAGTGTAACATAACTCTTACAGTTGTGTACAGTTGTGTTGTGGTTGTCGTCGCTGCCTTCACTATCACAACTTCACAAGCCGACTCCAAATACTGGGAAAAATACCTCTAATTATCCCAGCTCCCATGCATTTCCATATGCTCCACTAATTTGTGTAAGCTCATTTATCACAATCAGAGAGACCCTAACTGCCCATTGTCCCCAGTGAAACAGTCATATCCTTAGATGAATGCCTCACTCAAAACAGTCATTTGTGTAATGCACACCATGCCCAGCTGGAGCCCATTCTTTGGTCCGCAACTAACTGGGTTACACGAGTATTCTTGTCGTGCATGGCACGTGTTTTTGTCTACGTGTGCACCTGTTTCCTATGACAAACGCACCTCATTTTCCTCCTGCTTTTGTTATCGGCACTGAGACGAGAACAATGTAAAACAGGCCAAAACAGCCTGTTTATCTCCACTACACACAATATTTGGCTGGATCGAGCCAGTGATCTCTGTGGACGACACAACATGCAAATCTGTCCAGTATTGGTGAATACTGTATCTACTGTTGCATTACTGTAACACAACTATCCTGGTCTTGGGTCACTGTGAGAAATCTTTGCACGCCTCTTTCTTGAAGGCCCTGCATTACAAAGTAGTCTATAGTGGTTTCAGTAACGGCCCAAATCCTCTATTTGAAATGTCTGTGGAGAAGTCAAACAATAGCGGTGAATGAAAGATTTGTGTTCATGGCCATTTAGGCTCACATCCTTCTGAATGCCTGTCACCATGACAACTGTCAACATGGCCATAATGTCTGTGGTCTCACATCAACTGTAATACCAACTTTCAACCTGGTGTCCCTATTTTCCCATAGGTGGGGGAAAAACACATTGAAAGATTTTCAAATTTTTTGAGTGGTGCAACCACTCCAAAGAACAGCAATGTCCGTGTTCACCTATGCCTGTGTTCACTTATGTGTGTCTGTGTTGGTTAATGAGCACCAGTATATGATTATGAGTACCAGTAGGGGTGCTGTTGTGCCAGAAACAGAGAGAGGGATAGTGCTGCAATGTTGCCTGCTAATGAGAGAGAGAGAGAGAGAGGTGGGGGGGGGGGGGGGGGGGGGTTAATTGCACCACTCAGTTCACACGGGTGTGATTTTTTAAAATAGCTGATCATAGCTGAAGCTCACAATGCATCGCAATGTGCCGCGTTGTGAGCTTGTAGATCAGCCACTCTTGCTATTCACTGCACAACAAAGTATATATATATAGAGCAGCTTTTTGACCATGCATCCCCTGTTAGGCTGTTACCTCCCGATCTAGCTGACGCACCCTCCTCATGGAAATATAAATTGCAATAGCTATATAGAGACATATATTTCCTATTTATCCACATGCACACATATGAACCTGAATATGGCATATGCATGCAGCATAGGCTATATTCTGCATATACTGCCATATATTGGCATCATATGTCAATATATTTAATATAAAACCATAGCACCGCCATTAGCCTTTTAACCACCATTAACCCCCTAGAAGGCACTTGCGCACCACAAGGGGTGCACGCACCACAGTTTGGGAACCACTGATATAGAGGATAATGTGGCAGAATGTTTAGACAGTCTGCAGATGGGGGACTCTCCCTCTCGCTATTAGCCCACACATTTCAGCACGAAAATAACTGGTAATGGTCCGAGTGAAAAATGAGTAGCCTGCCTTTCATGTTTCATCTCTGCCAGGTGTGTGTGATATTCGGGTTACATAAGCGCCCCTACAGATCTGAACCGTTTCTTAACAAGACAGGCCATACGTCTTCCATAAGGAGACACTCACAGGGGTCTGTGAATCTAGGCTCGAATTGGGGATCCCAAGCCATACGCACACAGCAAAAATTAGTGTTAGCTTAACTGTGCAACGTAAAAATGGACCCATAAGGGCCCATTTTTATACTTTCATAGGACTGACCAGTCCTGACAGAGAGGAGCATCACAACAGCTCCTCTGTGCAAGGCCAAGAGGCTAGACATGGCCCCTCAGCGACTCCTGGCCCCTGTGAATGAGTGTCCCCTCACACTCTCGCAAACGCTCAGGCAGATTTATGGCTCACCCCCCACCCTCCCCACCCACCTCCACACACACTACCCCACCCCATCGCTGCCTTCCTCCATGGCTGGGGCTTTTTAGACAGGCTAGCCCCCTATTCCTCTGTAATGTTTTTGTCTTTGTGCCCAGTGACCTTCCATGGCCTTGTGGCTTGGCAGTGGAAGAATAAAACGCACGCACCCACCGAACACACGCACGCACACACAGTCACACACACACACACACACACACACACACACACACACACACACACACACAGGTCAGACAAGTGAGAAGTTATGAGTCCGGCACACAATCGGGGTCACTATGTTTCCGTGGCAATCTAGGATGCCTATGAGTTGCGTCAAGCTGTGAATAGACGCGCCGTAAGCAACGATGGCGTCAGAGAGAGTTTTTGTAGAATATAGAGAGGCCAGACGTGCGGTATACAGCATATGTACATGTCTAGTCTATGTGCTGAGACAGAGCAGAACAGACAACATGTGGTTTGTAATTACACAACTGGGACCAGTCTGATCCTCTCTCAGCCTCAGAGTTGTTTACTTTTTCTTCGCTTTTTAAAATCAGGGTATTTCTTACTCTCACCGTTGCTCTATAAACTGCAGGCTCCTATAGTCGCAGCCATTTTTCTTTTCTTATCTCATTGCATAGCAGAGGATCAGTGTTGGTAGTGTCAAGGAATTCTGGATAAATCAGGATGTTGAGGTAAACGGAGTCGGAGACACTTTGTGCATTCATTAATGGTATATTTTCTTTATTGCTTTTGGAATAATGATCCTACATTACCATTAGCATTTTCAATTCATTGCATTTCGAAGTACCTCCATTGAAAACTCCACTCATTGAGCCTAATGTGGTATGCTTAATTTTCTTTGTCACCGTTCTCACAAGGAAAATATCCTCGATCAATGAAATGGATTGCCTTCCGCATCATTTACCAAATTAGTGTCAGATCAGAGAAAAATAGGAACGTCTGTGGGGCTCTGTGGCCTTAGTTTGACACTAACTAAGGCCAAACTCACTAATGCGAAGGATTTTTATTTAGGGTTGGATTATCACGGCTGTAATTCAATGCATTGAATGGTGCCTTGTCCTGGGCTAAAGGCTTTCCTTTATTTGGCCTTCAACTTGGCGGTGGTATAAATGATACATGGCCCCCCAAAACAAGGCAATAAAAGTCTACATTAGAGTTTGATTGTGCTGCACAGCACACGTAAACATTCACGCTGAATGTAAATTATGCTAACTGGATTCTGTTTTAAAGGTAGCATTCAATGTTCACCCTGTTTTTACCCCCCACTACCTCCCCCTTGTTCATTCATTGTACACTGCAACTGCACACCTTCCCTTGCGGGTTACTCACTTCTGGATTGGTCTTGCTTTGTGGTGCAGAGCCAACTGTTCATCATTCTGTCACCGGCTTCTGCAGGATAATACTTCAGCGTCAAGTATAGAGTTTTAAAATTCCGGCGACATAGAGACCCGCATAAGGCCGAGCTTTGTATACGGAACGAGAACGGATCATTCTTTTATTGTTCATTAATACATTTTTACCTCTGAGAGTATACAAATGTAACAAAATCGACCCGTAATCGGACGTACACCCTCAGAATGTATTCCTCAGTGTTCATTTAACATTATACATGCCCTAGCCTCAACGACCTTGCAAAGGTAGAATGTTATGTAGACAGATGCCAGGTCATTATTGATTGGGCATTCTATAGCATTCTATAAAGTATTTATAGTTTCAGTGTACGTGTATCGTACTGTTAGACGGATGATAGGTTCTTAGTTTACTTACCTAGAGATCTATGCATTTGATGTATTACCTTGTGTAGTTCTTGCTTATTGTAAATCTGGCTCTGGATTAAGAGCATCTGCTAAAAGCTTAAATTGTAATAGATACAGAAGGCCTACGTCTCGCCCCAATCATTCATTCCATCAAACACAGTCAGTATATACCATTCAATCTTCATAATGAATAGCATTGAACACTAGATAGGTATCACTCAAATCCCATCACTGAGTCATTTCATCAAAGCATCCTTCTTGCGCTCTCTCTCAGATAAAAGTGTTAAGGATATCGAGCACGGTTGTATTAAATTCACAGGTGATGTCTGATGCAATCTGTGAATCCCATCGTCAAATATTCGGGAAAACAGCTTATGTCTGATGTGACAGACCCGTCTGCTGATGGAAGGTCCCTATGCTGATGGAAGGTCCCTATGCAGTTGACAGCCTGCCTGGCCCCTATACTCTGATAAGCTCTTTGGTTGGCAAGGTGACAGACTGTGTCCTCACCCCCTCCATCCCTGTGTCTGAATGGAAGGTGCGTATGCATGCTTGTATACGTACGTTTGTGTGTGTGTGTGTGTGTGTGTGTGTGTGTGTGTGTGTGTGTGTGTGTGTGTGTGTGAATGCATGCATGCGTGCGTGCGTGTAAGAGAGAGAGAGAGAGAGTGAGAGCGAGAGAGTACACAGTCTAATGAGGCCACTAATCCCCATGTGCATTGAGCCAGTGTCATTGTCAGAGCAACACTGTGAGTGAAATGAGACACTTTAAGCTGATCTGGAGACTATGAGGGGGTGTGTGTGTGTGTGTGTGTGTGTGTGTGCGTGTGTGTGTGTGCGCGCGTGCGTGCGGAAAAAGTGCTACATATTTTTACTTTAGTAAAAGTATCAATATCACAATGTAGAAACTAGAAATACCCTGGCCAGGTGTTCAAAGTATTGGCATCAAAATATACCATCAAAAGTACCACAAGTTTAAGTACTCATTATGCAGAATGTTATCACATTATGTATAAAAAATTGAAAATAGCAGTAACAATAATTATAATCTACAAAGTATTCAGTAACTAAACTTTACAATACTTGTAGTTGAGTAAAAGTACAACATTTGCCTCTGAGATGTAGTGGAGTAGAAGTAAAAGTATTGGAAATAGGAAATAAGTGAAAATACCTCAAATTGTACAGTATTAACTACTATTAACTAACATGTACTTGAGTACATGTTAGTTTCCACCACTGTGTGTGTGTGTGTGTGTGTGTGTGTGTGTGTGTGTGTGTGTGTGTGTGTGTGTGTGTGTGTGTGTGTGTGTGTGTGTGTGTGTGTGTGTGTGTGTGTGTGCATGCGTGCGTGCGTGTGTGTTTTGGTCTCAAAATTATTTGATGATGTTTCCGTATGAGCCACACTGCCTGAATTCAAGGGCCGTGTGAGATAATCAGACTCATTTATTTTAATTTTTTCTTAAATACACAATGGCATACAGTAGATGTCAACATGTTTTGACACCATATTGGTCCCACAGGGCAGCTCGTCTCTTCTTCGCAGAGTTCCGTTCTTTTGTTTTTGGCACCCCTTATTTAAATGTATACCAGAGAATCATCTGCATGGGTGACAGAGCCAGAGCGTTTGGACAGCTACGTTTGGAGAGGGGCCGTTCAGAGCTCGGAAACAAAGCGAAGAGAGAAAAACATAGCGGTTTTTGGCTAAGCTCTGTTGGTTATTTATGGAGAGGATCCATCCATCCTTTGTGCTCTGTGGGCAGAGTCAACGCGGGTGGGAATTCTACGAACTGGCGGCTATAAATGAGGCACCCAGGCACCCCCCCCCCCCACCCCCCCACCCAACTGCGAAGCTAGCTGGTGCAGACAGAATAGACAGAAAGTGCCTCTGGTCTTTGAACATACTGTAGGCCTACTACAGTGGTTCGCAAACATTTTCATGTGGAGAATTGGACCCGAATTTCCAAATTCCTGAATTGGACCCCCATTTGAAAATACTTTGTGCCAGGAATGCAAATAGCTGAGCTAAAAGCTCACAAGCTTGTAGATCGGCTAAAAATAGGGCTTAAGTGGTTAAACTCTTCCACATTTTGCTAGGGACCCCCTGGAACCCCCTCCACCAAGGACCCCTGCTGGGCTTTGACAATCAGTACACATACAGATATGAGCACACATACAGGCACACACACATGCTCACACAGACATGCATGCATAGTTGCACACACGTGCGTGCACATGCAGCAGAAATACAAGGGAAGAAAACTGTAAGGTCCATCTCTCCCCGTCTCTCAACTCCAGTCCTGTACTCACTATGTTCCTGTGAGATAAACAGCCTAATGCCAAGTGACCTACATTTAGCTTGTTGACTACACTGTGCACGTTAACCTTCCCATTTTCTCCATTTATTTATAAAGCCCTCTCATGTTCCATCTAATGCATGCACAGCTTTTTCCCCCATGTGTTTATACCTGTATGCTTCCTTAATGTTACCAACAGGCACAGGACAAAACAACTGCAAAAAAATCACACCTGTGTGAACTGAGCGGTGCAACTATACATATATTGATATAGTTACTGTACTGTACTGTGCTATGTACTGTACTTTGATTATATTTGGAAAAAGTCTTTGAGAAATGACACAGAAATGACAGAGCTACCGTGTGGGTGTTCCCGGAACATCCAGGCCCCCCAGGAACGCGCCCAGGGGGCCGGCCCCGTTCTGGCAAGCCTTCCCACGTCCAAAATGGTCGAGACATTACAGAGTTACCGCGTGGGGGTCCCCCGGGGACCCCCGGAACATCCAGACCCCCAGGAACACACCCAGGGGGCCTGCCCTGTTTCGGCGAGCCTTCCCATGTCCGAAACGGAGAAATTACAGAGTTATTGTGTTGCAGCTTTCCGGGCTCGGACAGACACAGGGACACGCATACATACATAGGGACTCACATAGCTGTGTAATGGAGCGGAGGCACTGCTCAAAAAGGGCTTGGACAAAAATCTGAGCATGTTCAGAAGGAAAGCAATGAAACAATGCAAGCCATCCGTGCTGGGTTCATTGTGTGGGTCTGCCTCCACGGGTATGGCTGGCGGTCCACAGTGGAAACAGGGCTATGGTTTCCTGCATACCCTGGTGATGGAGATGAATGGGTGTAGTGTGGCTAGGCTCTTAATGAACTCATAGCAGGGTGTTGTCTGGACTGGAGGAGTAGAGAGAGAAAGAGAGAGAGAGAGAGACTATTGCACAAGACCAAGTCTGGAGCGAAACACTACAAATCTAATTGTGGCTCTTGAGGAACGGTCTGACTGTTTTGATTGTCTTGAGGTCGTGGTCGTCGTTGTTGGGACACGCAGTCCTCTGCCTGGTCGCTGAGGGGATGAATCGGATGAGTAGTGGCTCACCCCATCACTGGTGATGATGGTGGGTGGAGCATTTTCATGGTGAAATGTGGAACATCCCTGGTATGACTGATGCAAAGTTGTATCACTGTGAATCTGAGAACAAATAGATGACATAAACCTCTCTGTAGGAGTATTTACGCTTGCCAGAAACCACGCACGCACGTATAAGTATGCACGCACGCACATAACCACGCAGCCGCGCAAGCAAGCGCATACACACGGCCAGCCAACTTGTGGTGAGCATTTTAATTCACTTACTACCCCCAGCCATCCGGAGTGGTTTTTGCTTCAGTCAGTGCCATGTTCCAATGCAGTCAGAGTCAATCACTAAACACTGCAGGCTACGCTTTACACATATAGATCCACAGAGGCCAGTGGGATATTTATAGCATATAGTGTAGATAATTACTACTAGATTCTCTTTATGCCTGTTGGCAATGTATGAAACTCTTCCTTTGCCACATTTTTCTGCTGGTTGCCAGTGGAGACAGCTAAATGTAAATGGACAGCAGCATGGCAACCGACAACATAGATATTTGAGGTTGGAGGTTTGGTGCACCAAAAATCTAAAAGTCTGTGGTGTGGGCGGAGTACAGTATGTACCCCACTACTTATTCCTGTTCTGTTTTCTTTCTTTGTTTAGACCCATCTCTCAGTGTGCATCGATACCAAGACACATTTCCCAACAGGATTGACTTATTTATTTAAAAATACCATGCCCAACTGGAAATTGAAGTTCTGCTTAGTTCTGTTACATTTAGATACTTCTATTTGTATACTTGAATACCGTTAAGCTCTCTATTTTGACCGTAAATAACCACTATCGAGCTATACCCTTTGGCACACGGCACATAGCAATTTTGTATCTTATTCAGTGAAAATATTGATGCAATGTTTGGTCAACAACTGGGCTGGAAAGACATACAAGGTGATAGAATCAAAAGTGTAGTGGAATCAAACCCACACTGTAAAACCCTGAGTCTTTATTGACTAAGCAACCACGGACCCAAATATACCCAAAGGGTCCCATAAGGGTCAAATTGACACTCAGGATTTTACTGTGCATCAGACTTGACTTCACAACATGGAAAAGCTAATAACGCCATATCTGAGTACTGGCCAAAAAAATAAAAAAAAGTATAAGCCGGTAACACCAGTGGCATAGAGAAAAATTGTGGGGCCCTTTCACAAATGCAATGGAGATGGTGCTAGTGCTCCTGTCACGAATCAATGCACTCCCCAGTTTATTACATGCGCAAACAGAGCGCGCAAGTAATGTGGTTTGTCCGGCTGTGTACGGCTGTAATGCAGGTAATGAGAACCGTTCGCCCCACCGACTTCAAATTCGACACACTCGTTCCACACGCCCACAGGGAGTGCAGTTCCCGGTGTCTAGTCCGTCGGACCCACGGTTGTCCAGAACCGCCACAAAAGGCCTCTGCCCGGGCTCTGGACAGGGCCCCTGCCCAGGCTCCATATAGAGCTGGCCTGTTCTGACATCACAACATATTTGGGCATGCCTGACACAGAACTCCATATATAGTAATAAAGGGACGCAGAGAGACAGATACAGAAATCTCCATATATGGGCATAAAAGGGACCCACACAAATGGGTTGAACGGGTACTCTGACACGGGTACAACGGGTATTGCATAGCCGAGTGGGGCATGGATCTCCAACTTCCATCGTTACAGACTCTGTTCTCTACAGCCGGGCAACAGTCTAGTATTTCAAAAAGTAACATATGTGAAAGACATAGAGTAGTACTTATTGTATGTACTGGCAGTGTGCACAAGACATTTGACACTGAATGATAAGTGCAGTGGTTTGCGAGATTGGCCGCATGTGCACACACACACACACACACACACACACACACACACACACACACACACACACACACACACACACACACACACACACACACACACACACACACACACACACACACACACACACACACACACACACACACACACACACACAGTTAGTCTCTTGCAGAGCCACAGCAGAAGAAAAATCCAAAAATGCTAATCAGATTTTTGCTGACACCGTTTTCTTTGGTACACCATTTATCAGGTGTGTTTATGCAATGGTCTTTAATCTATCCTAATAGTATTCCCTCGTGGTAGAGCAAATGGCTTTTTTTATACCACAAAATATGATTAACATAACTGGACCAAAGATGGATCTATTGGAATTCTTAAGTAACAACTGTGGCCACATTCCTTTCATTTATTGCTCTATGATATTTGAAACCCTTCATTTACTATACTAATCCCCATCAAGTTTCTATGTCTTGACATCACAGTCACATTTCCAGAAGCCTTTGCTGGACCTCAGGCAAATACTTTGTTGAGATAATTCCAAGTAACAGAAGCAGACTGAGTGCCTGACTTAACCAAGCATTTGTTTTTGCCATTGAATATATCTGGACACAGAGAACTTTATACAATGTTTATACTTGCCTTTGTCTGGCTCAAAGGATCAGCTTTGTATTTCTCATCAGAAAACATTTCTTGCCCAAATCATAGGCAAAACAACCAACTTGAATATTATGCTAATATGTGGTATCCCGCCATTAAATGATGCTTAGCAGCAATAGAATATTAGGAAATGTTCTTCACCGCTCACAGTTCTCCTCCTAAAGTGGTGAAATGTATAACCCAATATTTTGTTATACTGAATGATAATTTATTAGACCACGGCCTCAGAGAATATAAGATTCCAATTGGCCATGGGTATGCATTATTCCTTTTAAGATAACCACACATCTTTGACGTAATGGCCTTTTCATTCTAGAATTATTGGGCCAAACACAACGTTTCTATTTAGAAGACCATCACTACATTAAGACATGCACACACATTTGCTTCACCACGACTGAACACCTAAAGATCGGATCACAACATTATTAGACCGTCTACAAAATGAGCAATCTAATTATTTGGCAGCGGCCATAATGTAGGCGTATCAGTAACTGAGGGAAAAAGAAAATGGCAACAATGCATGGAGCCAACCTTACGTCTACGATAGGTTTCGTACCTCAAGGTTGAGAAAATATAGAATATCACTGAACAACAACATTTAGGCAAAAATACGATGGACCCATCGTGTGCAACCTGGGGCAAAATCAAATGTACTGTACAGCAGTTGCTGATGAGCAGGGCAGGGTACCAGTTGTACGTAAGTGCCCTGGGCATCCAGCTCCCGTCTTGACCTGCTGTAAACCTGCCCGCCTCCTCCTACCTACAGTAACTACCCCCCAGTGACACCGCAGCTTCTCCATGTTGGCTGCTGAACTCTGCCTGCCAGCTATGTCATGCCTCCCCCTTATACCTACTTGCTGCTCTGACCACACTTTGTTTCATTACAAGAAAACAACACTGCGTTGAAGCCAGAAGACAGACATGCAACATTGTGAGCCAACAGAGAAAGGGGAAAATGGGTCTTTATTTGTGAATACTCGAGTGAAAATAGCCTCAAGGGTATGCTGCTGCTGTTGTTGCAATCTCTGGAGAGCCATTTGAAGTTTGGATTCAAGAATCTAGAAGAGGTAGTTGTAGAGGTACAGTATTTATATGCCAAATCTGTTAGGAGACTCACAAAACCTGAAACCAGAAGAGTAAATACTGAGAGTGGTCTATATAGTTTTTGAGGAGCGCTAGCTAGCATCCAGCTTTTAGTTAACGTCCACAAACTTTGTCTTATTTAGACCTGACGTCGAAATAAAAAAAAGTCTTCTAAATTAACTACAGTTTTCTGAAATACTTCAATATTTCATGTTAAGGACCCCAAACATGATATGTTATAGGCTGCCGACCCCCATCTGAAAATATGTGGTTCCAGGGACCCCCCCCCCCCCCCCCCCCCGAGGAGCAAAGATTTGAGTAAAAACGTTTGCTCTGAGTCTGAAAGAATATATATTCAAAGATTTGAGGCACATTTTTTTGAACGATGTTTCAAAAATAGCAGATCTACAAGCTCGTAGCGCAGGACTCGGTGCCGTGCTATGTAGATCTGCTATTTTTCAATAGCTAAAGTATAATATGCTTAAAACACCAAGAGGGGTTCCCGCCAACAAACATTAAATTCCCATTGACAATGTATAGATAATTTTACGTCCTATAGTGTCTGAGCAAATAGGCAACGTCTATTTTACGTCATGATGATATACGATGATAAGAGTGCCCCTCACTTCACACTGGTGTGATTTTATTATTTACTAGACCGGTGCCCGGCTGTAGCACAAAGTCAGTAAAGTTGGAAGTTGGAGATCCATGCCCCACCTGGCTATGCAATACCGTACCCGTGTCAGAGTACCCGTTCCACTTATCTGTCTGTGTCCCTTTTATGCCCATATATGGAGATTACTGTATCTGTCCCTCTGTGGCCCCTTTTCCACCAAAAGAACTTCGGTTCAGAACCAGTGCCGTTCCGAACCTTGGTGCTATTTGCGAACCGGTCGTGAACCGGCTGCATTTCCACCAGATTGACGGCCGGTTCATTTGGTGGCGCTATTATACCTCAACACAAAATGTTGAAAGAGAAGCATCCGTCATGCGCCCCGAGGGCGTTGCACAACACAAACCGATGTAAACAGTATCCACGAGGTTGTGATGTCAAGGTTACAAGTTATTATAACGCCCCGCAAGTCTCAGCTGGATTCTGGATCGCGATGCATCCGTATACGTTTGGATCGTTTCATGTTTGCGTTGGCAATTAATGTAAACGTATTTTTGTTCAAATTTAAGATATCTGTTGCGTGTGTCACTGTGTCTGCGACGTCCTCCCAAGTTCCAACCCACTGACAAGTTCCAACCTACTGACACACCCACTTATATCGTCTCGGTTCACAAAGCGCTGCGTGCAATTACAAAGCTAAACCACCGTTTTGTGGTTCACATTGGGAACGAACGTTTATGGTTCTGAACCAACTCATTTTCAGTGGAAACACTCTGAACTGGTTCAATATTTAGCGGGAAGAAAGAACCGAACCGGTTCAACCCCGGTGGAAAAGGGGTCAGAGTCCCTTTATGGAGTTCAGTGGCAGGCATGGCCAAATATGGAGTATTGTGAGGTCAGTACAGGCCAGCTCCATATATGGAGCCTGGGCAGGGGCGCTGTCCAGAGCCAAAACCATGCTCTCACATATCAATGGTGTTCTGTTCTGCCAGGCTGTTTGCAGTCTGCAGGGCCATATATATCAATGTCATGCTGAGACTGGATTCTATCTTTTCTGGATTCTATCTTCTGATTGTGAAATGACCCGATTTTGTTCAAAGCTATGAATATGATTTTAGCCTGTTCAACCTCAGACCCCTCTTGTCTGCTGAAATAAATTGAACTGTTATTGCATTATAAAGGGTAAAAACAGTTTGCTGTGATGCACACTCTTTAATGTTTCCAACCTGTAGTTTACATACAATCCAGATTCATTACTCTCATTCAGACCTCTGGTTTCAAACCATGTCTCTTGAGCTGTTCTACTATCCTCTTTGTGTCGACTTTCGCAAAATGTGGAAGCTGCTGCATTTCAACCTGACAGCTCTGTCGAATTACAGTACAGTAATACCGCCACACCCAGCAGTTAGCACAAACCCTGCACAACAAAAGGCCAGCGTCAGAGGATTGCATGGTACAGGATGTAGCTGATTCAAAACAACAGGGTTAGCTTTTCACTTTCTTTGTTTACTCCGTGTACTGTGTGTCGCCCGTGAATGAACACGGAGGGGAACATGAGCTGTTTTTCTATGAATAACTACATAACTCCACCTCAGTGGTTGGCACGGCGTATCTCTGAGAGGGGATTCGGGGTGGAGGATGCCGGTTACACTGGGCCACAACATTGCACGACATCACACAGACAAAAACATCTGCTGTAAAGAAAGTCCAGCTTCTGTCCCACGTCTGTTCAGCTCATTGCGTGCGTATCACAAATTCCGGAGACGAGTGACCGTCTATGTACGTGAGGAGCAGAAAAGTGGGTCATGGCAGTCAGCTGCTTTTTTTTATTTTTATTTTTTTTAATCAGGTTTACCTCTCGCAGCAAGCCTCTTCCAGACTGCTGTAGTCCTACCGGCACAACAACCGCAGGCTATTTTCCGCCACGGTAACATTCTGGGTTAGAGCTCTGAGGACATGCACGCTCACTTTGAAATCCATGTTGTGCCTTGTTACAGAAAGGTGGGGAAATTGATGAAATATCAGCATGCGCTTGAGCAGAGCTGTGTAGCGTGAATCCTCAGAGGTCTTGTAGTGTACGTTCCGAATCCTAACTATACAGCTGCATTCCCGCTGTTATCAGCTCAGACAGACACAGTGGTACAGTACCTCTGCGCATGCATGTAGTGTTAATGGGTGTTAATTGTATTCCATTTGGGCTCATGTACCAATACATTTTATTTGTAACGTACTTCACATTTGAAACAAAGGAAAAAGTTGAAATAAGATTCAAAACAATTAATGAATTATAATCAGTGGTTAAATAATTGCACATCAACAATCCTTAATAACTCATTACACTGACCCTACTGTAATTGTTTTAATCTTTTTTTTTTCTTTTTTTTATTGTTATTATTATTATTATTTCTTTGCATATTGTGTCCAATATTTGATTAATTTCTTCTATTTTTGAATATGTATATGTATATTTGTATGTGCCTTTTATTTCATTGTTAATGGTACAAGATACTGGGTTGTGGCTCTTTCAGGGCGGGAACTCTGGGGGGAGGGAGGGGTATAAAAAAAGTTTAAAACATTTTGTATGCTATTTTTTACTCATATGTGACTTGAAAATGTAATAAAGAAACTTTGATCAAAAAAAATTATAATAATTATTATACACAGCTAAAAAGATACTTATAATGCTGTACTGTACTGTAGTCATTCCCAATGCTTCTGTACACAATAGATGGGCTACTGTATCTCATTCCCCAGTTATACAAGCTTTGGACCCACACCAGAGTTTCAGGCAGTGGGGAATCCCTCCAGCCTGCAGGCCAATGACTGAGGTCACTGACCTTTCTTTCCTGGGAAACACAGTGTGGAAACTAACTAAATCAAACCTTCTATCTACTATAGAAGTAGCATACTACTCGACAGGTTTACACTACAGGCGTGACTTTCTTTTGGTTGTTTTTTTGTCCGTGGCCCATCATGGCCGTGGCCCATCATTTCATAGTTTTTTGGAGAGGAATGAGGATAGAGAGTAAGAGCAGGAGAGAAAAGAATGACAGCATAGAAACAAAATATATTATATATACATAGTATACAGATAGCATGTGCAGTAACAGGCGATGTTTAGAACACTATCATCATAATGCAGGACTGGCAGTGGCGTGCACAGATAGACACTAGGGGGTGCTAGAGCACCATCTGCACCCACATTTTTCTTTTTTTTTTAGTGGTGCAACCACTCCAAGGAACAGCAATGTCCGTGTCCGCCTATCTATGTGACGTTAACCCACCTATGTGACGTTAATGAGCACCAGTATGACTATTAATACCAGTAGGGGGCGCTGTTGGGCCAGAAACAGAGAGAGAAATAGTGCTGCACTGTTGCCTGCTAATGAGGAGAGAGAGAGAGAGAGAGAGGAGGGGGGGGGGAGAGGGGAGTTGCACCACTCCGTTCACACGGGTGTGATTTATTTTACAGTATATATGTGGACCATGGTGACATTGATCAATTCTTGATAAAAAGCTTCCAATATATTATTTAGGCCCCACAATCTATAAATCTCACACTATTAAGGCAACCGGCCGGTTCCACGCGCTGCACACGGTGCACTTTTTCACTTGAGCACCTGCCCCTCTAAATGTCTGTGCACTTCACTGAGGTCTGGTCTGCATGTTCTTTATACAGTAGTTAAAGGTTAAAAAGCTCACCTAGCAGAGCTCACCATAGCTAGGTCGGTTTGTGAAGCAAGGAAAAATAAAATCCACATAGTTATGATAAATCTGCGTAAGGAACTATGAAAGTTTCAGTGGCTACATGAAGGAACCATAAGGAGAGATTTTGACTCTGGGTAATTCTTCAGTAATATAAAAACAGTACATCTGTTTTGTGGCTCTCTATGAAGTGAAAATCGATCAGTTTGTCAGCTATGCACCATGGTGGTGTGTCATGTGTCAAGGTTACAGGTGCATGCTTGCAATGCATGAGGAGTCTGGTTCTAGCCCGCCTGTGATGCCTCTTCCACCTGTGCGTGTTATTTAGGAAACACCTAGAGCTTGTTTGCATTGACAGACTGTTCAAGGGAACTGCAGGCTTACATCATGTACTGTACTGTACTGTACTGTACTGTACTGTACTGTACTGTACTGATTAATGATTTATTACGCTCTGATTATGCCTATTTCATCTCGTTTTGAGCCATAATGTCAATAAAGACGCCGTGCATGCGTACATGTGGGGATTTGTTTTAAACGCTGGATTAACACCAATTAATCAAATCTCATTCTCTCCCTGTGCAAAGGTAAATTTATCTCGTTCTCTCGTTCTCAGCATTCAAGGAGTTCATAATCATTGGATTTACATGTACATTAAAGGTGCTGTGATATTGTTTTTGTTCAAATAACTATCTTTATAGTAATCATATATAGCAATCATTGCTAGACAGAAACAGGGGTCGTCGTCGTCGTCATGTCCCCCCCCAGCTCTTTAGTAAACAGAATAAAAACCAAAGATATTTCCAGGTCGGTATACCAATTATATTCAATCAGGAGAGAAAGAAAAAACAAACAATCCTCTCCTTGTGCAGAGAGGCTCTGGTGTCCAAACATAGCACCTTGGAGTTGCTGTGTGTGACTCTTTGTTGTCCAAGTAGTGGAATCTGACAGTGAAAACCTGGGCCTGACCCATCTCCTCTGCCGAAATTTCTCCGGGATATACCAACCAGGTACAAATGATTGCGTTGTAATCGCGATTCTACATTTTACCTCAGCCATGGCCTTGTGATGTATACAGTTTCTGCGTGCAACTGCAACCAAGCACACGATATCCCCAAGGGCAACAATCTGGTTGCTGTGGTCCAAAAGACGTCACCATGCCTGCTATCTTCTTTAGGCTAAGCAAGTCAGAAGTCGACTCTGCGTCCTGTAGGCACTGGTTCTCAACATGGGGACCCCCAGGAGTGCTTGAGGTGGTTCCAGGGGTTCCGTTGTTTGGAACCAAATGGACCCACCCTATAAGAGTATGCATCTCTGAGTGTGTTAAATTAACACTGATGATTTTACAGTGTAGATTGGAGTTCCAGGGATAAAAATGGTATCCAAACTGTGGACCCTTAAATTAAAAAAGGTCGAGATTCACTGTAATAAGGGAAAGGAAAGGGGCTTCAGGGTCTCGCCTACCATCGTTTTCATAGTAGGACTGAGGTGTCTATGGACACTTGGACAGCAATAATGTGCAGAGCTTGTCAAAGTCCAGGGTTAACTTAGGTGATGTTTGCATGGTTATCGCAAAAAGGAATATTCTGACCCATTGGAAAGGACTGGAAGTACCCACTTTTAATGTATGGCTAGCAGAATTGACCAACCTGCTACAAATGGAAAAGATAAGATATGACGTTTCTCTTAAAACGAAAGTACGGTACTTTTTGTCCAAAAAGGGATTTAGTTTCCACCGGAAAAAAAAATACTTTTAGTTACTCCGCTGCGCCCTCTACCGATATTGCCCAGAGAACTGCCTCATAGAGAATATTTTTCCTCTGGTGAAAAAAAATCCCTTTCTGGCCAAAAAGTACCCTTTATACGTGTGGTGGGGGGCTCAGAGTGCGTCCACTAAGGAAAGTAGGCTTTCTATTGACACAACCCGTCATTTTATTAAAAGAGGAGAGGCTGGTCTGATTTCGATTTGAGATTTAATACTGATAGTCACATAGCCTTACTGCAGGGCAGAATCGAAGCAGTAGAAGGCTATGGACCAGAGCTAGTCTGGTTGCTGCTTCACCAGGAAAAACTATCATTGCTGATGATACAGAATGGTTTAAGGTTGTGATATGCAAAAAATACAAATAAAGCATTGAAACATTGAAGAACACTGGACAGCCTTAAATAAACGTAAATCAATTGCAAATGTATAATACACCAACACCACCACCAAGACAAATTCCTTGTATGTGCAAACCTCGCAGTGAAACAAATCCTGGTTCTGAAAACAACAGGCACATAAACCTTTTTATGATTCATTTGCCCTCAACCAAAGTTTAACTATGTGCATAACTCATAGGCCACAAGGCTCATTAAGTCCCATGCATATAATGTGAATGCACCTGCACAAAATGCCCTTGTGAGCCAACGCCAACGGTGTAGGTCAGTTAAGTGGTTCACAACCTTTTCTGGACCAGAGGCCACTTGACATCTCTAAAGCGTTCGCAGCCCATCTGTCTGACCACTTAAGCCTGTCAGCAGCAGTGTCAAGTGGTCAGATGGGTGGTCAGTTAAGTGGTCAGATGGGTGGGCTATGTGCATTCTCAGATGGATCATGTTTATTTAATGATCAGTTAATGGATTCTGTTCTCCAGCTTGGCGCAATAGAACTAACATAGTATACTTAAAATTCCTATTCATCTGTATCACGAAAACAGATTTTTCAATGTTTTGAAAAAAATGACTATGACTTTCTTCTACATATATTTTTTAGACTAATGTTATAATCATTTAACAATCATTTTTTTTAGGGCTGTCAAAGTTAACGCACTATTAACTAGTTAACTCACAATCCTTTTAACGGCACTATTTTTTTGATGCGCGATTAACGCACTGTGAAGTTTGACAGAATGGTTGAGAGATGCATGGCAATTTTACACTGAAGAGTTGAATAATTGTTAAACAGCTGAATTACTTAAGTTAATTTAAGTCTACACAATTTGAAAACTTAGAAAACATGTTATTTTGATCAACATGGCCTGTTATCTCTAGTAATGGTACCATTGGCCAACATCAATACAGTTCTTTAGTTTGGGTCTGGAAGGCTAAATGTCCGTGGTCCGTGGCTCAAATGCAGAATAAATAATGGGCCTTGATAAGAAAAATCTTGAAAACCACTGATTTAAGGTATATTTAGAACGGATAAAAAATATGCGATTAATTTGCGATTAATCACAGTTAACTATGGACAATCATGCGATTAATCAGATTAAATATTTGTAATCGATTGACAGCCCTAATTATTTTGTATTGTGCCAATTGTTTGAGGGCCCACTTGCAATTCCCTAATGGGCCACAAGTTGGGAATCGCTGATGCAAGCACAAACAATGCTCCTACAGTCGTAGCCATGGATTTACAGTTTAACCATACGCAGTCAGTCTTCTCCCTCACAGCGTGAGGAATGTCCTTCATTCACGGTGGGGTCTATTGTATAACAAAACCAAAGAATAAGCCTGCCGGTTTTTGTTTTCACCCCCCTTTTTGTCACCTCAGAGTGAGGCCCATAGAAATACAGCCGCAAGCTGAATTAACAAGCTCATTTCCCACGTACTCCTCTTTCCTCCCAGACGCTCTTTAGCAGAGACAGGCAGCACTTAGAGAAGGTACTGAGGAATCATTACATTTAGTCCCTGTTGGAATACCATTATTTAAGGTTCAGCTACTTTTAGGCATGAAGCTTCTAGAAGGACAAATGTCACAGAGGGCAAGGAAGGTTATACACATAAAAATCCTTTGTACACTCCGATAGTGTACAAGTTGAAACCAAATGATCTGTGACGGTCCATTTGGTTCATTTGTACACACTGAGTTACAAATTGATAAATTCAATTCAACACTCAGGATTTGACTGAGTGGCAGATTGTGTAAATAAAGTGGTCAGGAGGTGCACGCACATGATCCCGGGCTAATTCAACAGGTGCTCGAACAAAAAGAACAGACTGTAAAAAATATATATATATGTCTGTGCACTGTTTTGAAAGCTCCCCAAAAACGTTATTTACCAAGGCGGGGTAAAACACAATGTTTCGGCCTCTGTGGCCTTCGTCAGGTATAGATTGTGTAAATAATTATATAAAATTGACCAGGAGCTTGTACCACCACCTGACATGAACATTTAACCAGACACCAAACTTCTCTGCTCTGCTGCATGTAAGGCACTGTGTGCCAAGGTTATTAAAACCTTTCACTGAAGTCACAAGCTCAGACCCGCTCACAGTAACTCACGCAAAAGCCAACACACACCGATAGACAGAGCACCCAGTCAGTCACCCAGTCAGGTTAAATCACATTATGGCGTGAGAAATCCTGTTGATGAGTATTTGCTGATTTGACCTCTTGTGAAGGTATTTCTTCATGTCAGTGACACACAGACACAGACACACGCACTCATACACCCAAACAAGTCGACACGACATACAGCACCTAGTAGGCCTCTGTTTCCGCTGACGGACGTAATGCACTGAGTAACCCAGACTTCCTGACACATACATACACTGCAAAACCACAATACAGGTCATTGGGTGTTTATCCCGCCTCTACGAATGGCCGTTGAAACGCCCCCACACAAGGTACTGCACACAATTCCACTCAAACCTCAGGAACTCCATATGCAATTCAGTGTTAACACTTTCAGTTTTCTGCACCTAAGTACTATAGTAATCCTCCACCGATCGCACTGCTGGACCATCTCCTGCAGCTGCAGGTTGCTAGGCCTGCATGCTTGCTGTCAGTTTACATATTCAGTTACATATGTAGTGTAATATGTACTGTGTTGTCCTGCACAATCCCACTGGACTGAATGTAATATACTTGTACAGTATATCATAACTGGAGTCACAATATTCCTGAACTAGGAGTACACTTGTATCCCATTCCCATTGTTATGTATCCCATTTTTCATAACACCAGAGAGAGCTCCACAAATCACGTTCAACCCAGATTTGGAAAGAACAAGGGTTTAAATTCATTCTCCTGCTATGCCACAAAAATGTGGAATGCCTTACCGACAGTATTAAAGAAGTATGAATCCCTAATATGTTTCAAAACCGCTCTAAAAGAGCACTTACAGTACAGGTGGCTGCATCAACTATCTTAATTGATTTTGTCTGGTAACAATGTCTCCAGGAGAATTTACTGTTCCACTATTGTACTATGCGTTCAGACTCTGTGAAATTGAAACTATTTAAGTTTTTTGTTATAGCAGAGGTAAGAATTTGCATTGCTATTCCAGGCCCAGTTTTCCCACCGGAATGGTTCCGCTCATTCAGATCAGAGGGGGGAAAAAAGACTGCTGTTACCGGTGCTGGTTTCTCTCACCCATTTGTCTGTGGAAACTGGTTGTCCCGTCCAAGTAGGCAACAGTTGACTCAGAAGTCTCTGTGGAGGGAGCTGGGACCCAGCTTTTCAGAGTGGATGGAATGTTGAGGGAGAACCAGCCGTGTTGGGGTTCAGACTAAAATATCTGATGGGGAAACCACCTGTCGACTGGTCTGAGCAGAACTGAGCTGAAGAGCAGCTGTAAGACCACTAGCAATTAAGAAATATTATTATTTGCACCCAATTCAATTTGCTTTTCAATTAGATATCCACAAATTTGACTTTTAATACTATAGATCACATGATTTCAACATACTGTAAATATGGTATGAATTAATTGCATATCACATTAAATTTAAAATACATTTTTCTTTTATTTTTTAAGATCCCACGATTTTGTAACCCATTTTGCACCCGGTGCCAATTGCCTAAGCTGTAATCCTGTGTGCTACTCTCCCTCTGACAACCTTGGGAGAGCTCCGAACTGAGCTCATGCTTCCTTCAATGCATGAGGAGTGAGCAGGATGCTTCTTATCACCTGACAGCGGGGAGTTTCCCCAGTAGGACGTTATTCAAACTAGTCTTTCCCCTCCATCAGTTACCCCAGCTGACCAGGGGTAGGCAGTATATAGATTAAGATTACTGCATGTTTTTTGTAACCTACCCTAGGGGATATGGGGAGAACAATCAAACACTGTTTCGCCAACCCCACCTAGGTTATGGGCGCTGATGACACGGAGGAGAGAACACACCCCAGCGAGGCAGCGACTAAGCGTCCCCGACTGCGCCACTAGAGAGCATGATATTTTTACATGTTCATCATGCTCTTTTTATTCTGTATGTATGTTTTTACACTGAAGCTGTTGGACCAAACAAAATTCCTTCAGGATTAATAAAGTATCTATCTATCTATCTATCTATCTATCTATCTACCTAGTCATTTTCACGGACTATTTTTGAAGCGTGTCAGTGCACTCAAGAATCGTGGTGATTACAACATTAAATTGCTGCAGGCAGAAGGATGCGATAAGACTTTTCTTGGCACGGAAGCTTCTGGCAAAGCAACTGTCAGATCCTCCGCTGAAATATGATCTCCCTCCGCTCTCCTGAGCTGGGATTCTTCTCAAGGTAAGGAGAGGTGCGTGTGTCCTATCCGGAACGGAATTAAGACTCCTCTGACCAGGGGTTTTGTGGGAAAACAGGGAACAAATAAGTCCCTCACCCCCAGCAGAGAGTAGAAACCTGAGCCCGGACCACTTAAAACACGAGAGAGATAAGGTATCCTGCACCTTCTTATAGAAGGTCTGTGAGATCCCTGGGGAGGGTTGGTGGGGACACACAAAGAATAGGTATGACATATGCCACTGTTCAGCTCTATGAACCGGTGACACGTGTGGCCTGTGGGGGAAACAGATTGTTCTTTGTGAGGTGAGGAAAATGGCTGACTGTCACGCAAAAAGCTACATCAAACGCATGTTGTGTTTCATGATGCATTTACAGAGTCAGGATAAGGGCCATTCTTATGAATCACTGGAAGGACGGAGCCTCACATCAAGGCAGCATTTATGGTACACATCAAACACATGTGCATTGCCTCATGGTCTGTGTCAAAGATGAGTTTACTGTAAAGCACTAAATCACACAAAGCTGACTATGCCTTTGGCAACTAATCTGACCTTGGGAACAATATTCCTTTCAAATGGAGTGTTTGCGTGAGTAGGACCATAGCCATTAAAGGGTATCAGTGTGTGTGCATGCGTGCGTGCGTGTGTGTGCATGCATGTTTATGGAGGATCTCAAAGGGCATGTTAACATTGTTTTGACTGCGTGTGTGACTAAATGTATGAGGTCAGAGTCAGTGCAGGTACGGGGACAATTGAAGTGTAAAACAGAACTACTTGTGTGAAACTCACACCATTACAGAATGGACCCCCTTCACCACCGAATCCGCAGGCCTCTGACCTCCAGACCTCTCTGCTCAACAGCTATCTCTCTCCCACACAGCTCCTCTTCCTCATCCACCCAGGGGATTCATCTGCAGAACGACTGACTGATTAGCACAACGGGATGATGCCACCCCAGATGTTACATCGAGAAAGTGTACACTGGGCTGTCTGGTGATCACATTGACTGACGGTTATGGTACAGTAGCAGTCTTGGCCGAAGTAACGGTGTATGCATTATCTCATTAGTCAGACTGTGGCCCAGTGGCTACAGACCACCAGTTGCGTTCCCTGCATGTCTCTACACCATTTACTGCCCGGTTTGTTTCTCCTTAAGGTGACATAATTATGCAATTCATCATTTCATTCAGGTAACTCACGAATAGATTGAACCAATATTTTATTATAGAATGAGAATACATATACAGTATTACTGTATTATTGGATATTATAATACTGTACTATTGACTAGGTTCAGGGATTTCACATCGAAAAGGATCGCTCACATTGGGAAAAAACAAAGTGGTCAGGAGGTGCGCGCACATCCAAGAAAATTCAATGGGTGCTCAAAAAAATAAAAATAAAATAAAAACATGGCCCCTGATGGATGTTATTCATGGAAACTGGGTTCTGGGGAAAGGAAATAAATAGTATAAGCTGTTTGAAAGATACAAAGAGAGAGAGAGAGAGAAAAGATAAACAACTCTGCCTGTTTTGTCTGGAAGACCACAAACTTCCTCTTAAAAACTGTATTTGCCTGGAGGTTCAGCAAAGTCATAGTATCCTTCTCTCAATAGAATAAAACCAAGGCAGCCAATTATTAGCAAAAAGGAGAGGTTTTGACACACACACACACACACACACACACACACACACACACACACACACACACACACACACAGACACAGACACAGACACAGACACAGACACAGACACAGACACAGACACAGACACACACACAGACACACACACACACACACACACACACACACACACACACACACACACACACACACACAAAAGGAAAGGTTGTTGACCATCAAGACCACCCAGTGGCTTGTGTCATATCACAGAGTGGTTCAGAAGGGATTATCCGAGTCCCCATGGAGTGTGTGAGAGACAACGATGGAGAGCAACAGTGAGAGAGAAAGAGGGGGGTGTTGAAAGAGAAAGAGACGGGAGACAGGATAAAGAGACCGTTTGTGTGTCTAGTTTAGGGGAAGTGATGAACCCTCACATCTCTCTCTGTTGTCACTACAGTCGCTTGGACAAACAGAAGTTCCACTACAACAACCTGGGCAGGACAGGAGTAGTGAGTGGGTGGAGGCTATAGGGGACAGCGTCTGCTGTCTCAGCCTGACCTAAATGACTGTCTGCGGCTCCACCTGAAAAAGCAAGGCCTGGTCATTAGAATGACATCTAGAGTGACGGTCAGACTGTCTTAAGAAGCCTGTCTAAACAGGGACTAAGGTTAATCATTGTCATGGACCATGCAGGCTTACAGGGCAGACATTTCAGTTTTTGTCATTAAAAGGACAAGGTTGCCTATTTTAGACCTATAAATGATTTCCCTCTTACATCCAGTATTGTACTTGGTAATCACAGTGACTTCAGGCTGTAGAGTTAGCTGTTACTGTGGCTGGAATTATGAGGTGTTCATTTGCTAGTACTGTATGTCTCCACCACAGGGGAGGTGTAGTAAACACAAATTGCACCAATGAACGGAGTGATCTGAGGTCAGGTCAGATTCAATGTCATGTAGATATGTGTCATTTCAAAACTGTCCTGTGGAGTGTATTCTGTAGGTTCTTTCTTTAGGTACTTGCCTTTCTACCCTGAACTATTTTTTAGCAACACATTAGTAGATTAGCACCTTGTAATTCTATCTAATGATTTACCCTTGATCTTGAATTATCTTGAAGGCAAATTGTCTATATAATCTACCAAGTCTAGATGTGAGTATGTCACTCTGTCATACATCACTCTGGCATAAACATCTGACCGTCACCGTTCAGTCTCAAACTTGGTGTGTGTCTGTCTCATTAATATGACCCTGAGGTGTGCAGTGCCGAATGGCAATTTGGACGGACCAACCGAAACGTCTGAGGAGAACGCACACTCTGAGCGCGGGCACATATACACACGAAGAAGCGGCAAGAAAGTGCCTAGAAGAGCATGCATCTTCTTACTGGTTTTTAAACAACTGATGGATGGAAATGACACTCGTGCGCGGCTTCAATCTGTAGCGTCGGGAAAGCGCTTCCGTTTTTTTACCGACACCTGTGTGAAGTGAGGGGCGCTCTTAGCATCATACATCATCTCATTCCGGCCAATCAAAATTTGCGTCCTCACTTTTGTCTTCAATGTTTCACTCACAAAACTGGCCATTAATTGTCAATGGCATTCAATGTTTGTGTTAGGACAAACACTCAAAACTGGCCATTCATTGTCAATGGCATTGTTGGCATGTTTGTGTTAGGACAATGTTTGCGTTTACACAAACCCTCAAAGCCGGACATAGGAGGGGATAGCGCCCCTCACAGATCCGGAAGAGACGCCTGCTCTAGGCGTTTCTTGACGCGACAGTGTAGTTGTACCCATTCTCTGTGCATTTGGGTGATTGTATGCATTGGCGGAGAGTCACATCACGTTTGTGCTGCTTAGCCAGCCCATTGGTCAACCCGACAAATTGGCTATACAGATTGCACAGCCCCTCCTATACAGAGCCAGAGTCCATACACGTCTCAATATTTGCCATTGACAATGAAAGGAGAAATTGGGTCAAATGTCCGCCAAATATGACGTAAATCTTGTCCCCACACGTCTCATATTTGCATGAAAGGACAAATTAGGTCAAATGTCCGCCAATTGCATCAAATATGACATACATTTGTACGATGACAGTAGCACCCCTCACTTCACACGGGTCACGGGTGTGATTCTTTTTATATATATTATCATCTATTTAACTTATACATTTGTAGGGGCATGTGACGTGATCTACCTGCACAGCCTTTGCAATCTACCTTTTGGGCACCCCTGGCAAAAGGTTTGTGCCGCATAGCCAATAAAAGTGACAGTGAATGCAATGGAACAGATAACTATTTTCTACCTACAGAATGTGAAGTAGTAGAGAGTACGTATGTCATCATAACACGTGTGATGACTGTGTACTGTATTCCTCCTGACTGCATGGCCCGAGTAGGCCTACATTGGTTATATAACTAGGTCCAATGTTAAACCCCATGGTCTTTTATGTTGCCTCTGTGTGGAAACTGAGATCACCCGAACACCATTCTGCCAAAACATTGTTGCTTTGAGTACAAATAGGCTAATCATGTTTACTTTGACAAAGATGGGCTAATTACCAGTTAATGAAAGCGCAAACAATTCATCTGCTGAAAAGACGGAAAGAGAGAGAGAAAAAGAGATTTTTCTAGAAAAATACCATCTCATGGGATTTGATCTAGGGTCCATTAGAATGCATGGGGACTTAATTCACAACTCTGTGGTGAAAGTCTTTCCAGGCTTCATTATGTCTGTGATTTACATTTAAAATTTAATTTTCCCCTCTGAGGACAGCTTTCTTTCACAACTCTTGTTTCTCTCATAAATAATTCCAAGTTTAGTCGCACAGACGGCAGTATAATGACATGCAAACACGTCCATCTGATTAGAAGGGGAAAAACATGATGAGATGAGGGAAAAGGCAATTTGACCCTGCCACCACACTGCAGATAGATTTTTGAGAGACTGATGAGTTTAATTTTCTCTGATCGATGGAGACAAATATAGCCTGGACCAATATGGCCTGCTGCGACAAGGAATCAAGGAAGGAAGACAACATCAGACTAACCAGAAATCCACTTCAAATGGTCAGCTCCAGCCCAGATGGCCATGGTCTGGAGCACGTGTTCCTCACAACAAATATTGTGTATCCATGCACAACTATTACATAAGCAGCTATAGTCAGGAAAAGTCAAATGTGCACACACTGCAGTGCACACTCAATACAAGCCTGCACACATAGATATGCACATGAAAAGATGCAAAAGAACAGAACAGAGAGCATTGGATTAACATGCTCACAAACACTCGAAGCTACAACTAAAAGCAGGAACTAATAGACAATGGATCAATAATTATGCATATTGATCGACCATCCTCTGTCAAATGAGACCCTTTCCACCCAGGGTTCATGCTCGGGTTACGAGGTGAGGGACTTTCCCCTTATAAACACATGGCCCTCTCAGCGCTCACACTGGTCACCCTATCCTTATGCTTTAAAATGCACTGTGTTTGTGTGTGTGTGTGTGTGTGTGTGTGTGTGTGTGTGTGTGCATGCGTGCGTGCGTTAGCAGTGCACTTTACATTTGTGTCTGTCTGAATGGTGCTTGTAAAAAAAATATATATATATATTTCAAATTCATATAGCGCTTTTTATCATTTTCAAAGAAAAATAACTTTATTAATAGCTATCACAATGAAACTTCTCCAGTTGATTACTTACATTAAGACTAAGACTTTTTGCCTCCTGTCCAGCTTTGAGGGTCTGTGTAAACACAAACATTGAAGACAAAACTGAGGATGCAAATTGTGATTGGCCAGAATGAGATGATGTATGATAATGTATGATGATAAGAGCGCTCTTCACTTCACACAGGTGATTTTTGAAGTTTTCTCTATAATTATTATGTTTAAATATGCAAATATGCAAATTGGCAAATTATATGCGTTAATTTGCATACATTTTGGGACGATAAATCTGAAGACTGGATCTCTTCGTATCAGTGCATAAATCAGAAAATACTGTCAACAGGCAATTTTCGCCATGTTTAGGAATAAAATGTGATGTAAATCAGGCTATGAATGATATATCAACAACCCCTTCTGTAAAAATCTGCAGGATAGTTTGTTGTATGTGAGTGCAAATGAAGTGGAGATTTGTTTGGACTGACAGCTACACAGATCTTCATAATATGGGCAATGGGCATATCAGTGGGGTTGGCAGTGCGACTTAGGTGTGAGGGCCGCTAGCGACACGAACTACAGCTGTGAGGGCTGCAGGGCAGCCCGAACCTCTAGTACAAATAAAGTGTATTATTATTATGATTTAGAGAAAAACTATTTACATCATGCGTAAAGCTCTGGACCCAGGGCTAGCTATTATGAACAACGTAAGCAGGAACATCATGTGCCCTTCACATTACCAAGGGAACAGCTACCCAACCTCTCTGCCTTTCGTCACATCACCGCTGGGCCCTAGTTAAACTGGCCAGAGACTTCACCATATGTTTATCCAATCATATTCCTTCACCAAGACCACAGAGCTGTACTTCCTCACGGTGCCCAGCTTCATTTATTTTCCATGGGGGTTTGGTGGTGAAAGCTCTAGGGGTGCAGAAGTGTCACAGAGTTAAGATGTCCTGCTTGGCTGATGGACCAGCCACTGGGGTGGATCCTTCAACTGAATGCTGGGAATTTGCAATGGTAACCCTGTTATTATGGGCATCTGGCTTGCTGGTTACAGCACTGGTGCAGTATTAGACATACGCGAGTTATAAGATGCGGTCTGACACGCACCTCATCCACCTCATCTTTGGCAGGGCTTACTCGCTCAGCACGCTTTTTTCCGGTCCCGTCCTGGACCTCCCTTTCTACCACGGGCAGAGAAGATGGTTCTGCGACTGTGACTTGACCAGTTACAGGAAAAGATGAGCAATTCAGGGCTCTGGGGTTATGGACTGTTCCCTGCAAGCGTACCCAACTGAAGTCTTCCACTGGGAGGAGGCTTAAAATCAAAGACGAGCTCATATTGAAGGAAATGAGTCACTCACTCATGTACAATTTCAGTGGGCTGTCTATGGACAGAGGGGCTCTGAATCAGCCTAGCAGGCACATAGGCATTCACGGACACACGTGCATCCACATTTGTACAGATAATGATAATAAATAAATTATTGCATGCAGCATGCAACCATCACACATAACAGTAATAAAAAGCACACACATTCTAACTAGGGCTGAAAATATAGATAATTTTACTACTTATTTGTTGATTTATTAATTCATTAAACGAGAAGCGTGATTTTTCCATCCAACATCTGGCTTTTTTTATATATATTTATTTTCTTAGACAGTTAGACAGTGAAGGGGGAGATAGATGGACCACTCGGCCAGCCCAGGTCCACTTCTGGCTTTTTGAGGGGGTGCTAGCCTTTGCAACGTCTGGCTTTCAGACATGACGTCATGTGGCAGCCAAGCCTTTTAATGTTTGTCTTATTCATGCGCCCCGATAAATCAGCAAGCCCCAAAAAATCAACAGGTATCCACTCGTGGTCATGATGTCATGTGGTAGCCAAGTCTATGGACTTTTAATGTTTGCTTTAAGCAGTGACATCATGTGGCAGACACAGTGGGCGCCCCTTAATTCACAAGTTCACACGAGTATGATCTGTATCAACCATTCTGGGAACCCATGCTGTGAAAATAGGGTTTTTGTGCAGAAACAGGAACTTGGGTTTTCTCCTCACCTTTCTTAGTCTAACCAAATATGTATACACATGAATGATTTCTGTCAGTCAGTTAGTCAGTTTTCAAAGTAATTTACTCATTCACCATTTACTCATCAGGTATGTATGACTAACCACTCAAGCACACGGGCCCTCATATGCGTACCGTCTGAGACTCCACACCTTTAAGCCCAATGACCCTGGGATCAGGCGTGCATGCCTTCCCCTTGAGCTCAGCCCAGATCAAGAGAATACCCAGCATTCTGGAGGGTTTGAGGTAGGGCACTCTGCTAAACATATCAGATGGTACCGGGGGTTGGTTGGGAGGGAGTTTCATGCCTTGGTACGCCTCTGTCCGCACGCACGCACGCGCGCACACACAACACACAAAGCACACAAACATTTTCCAATACAGTTTGAGCCTCCTCTGTGTTCTAGCTCTGTCCAAACTGACCCAGTGTGCCAGAAGGTTTCTGTGAGATTCTAATACTCTCTATGGGAGAGTGGGGCTCAGACTGTGTGTGAAAGAGTAGTAGGCCTAGTCCTTTATGTTTGATCCCATTATGTTATACACTGGCTGTGTGGTTGAAGAATCCGTTGGTATTTTGAGCTGCTTGCTCACAGCCGTGCTGAAAGATGGGGGGTCTTAAGTGATAACGCAGGTACCATTTTAGGGGTCCCAGAGGTGCAGAATGAAGATGGCAGATGGAAGTAGCAGTCACTTCTGCCATGGGTCCCCGTTCCCTCATTTCAAATCAAACCAGTCAACTGAGACCCATCATCAGGCAACAGACGCATAAAGACCCCAGACCCATGAAAGAGATGCAAGAACACCAGAAATAAGAGTAAGCTAGAAAGTAGGAACCTGTTGTAATCCAATCCTTCTTGTTTCTATATTTTGCTGCTGTCTGTCTGTCCTCAGACAGTATTTCACCGCTGTTATTGTCTCCACCAGGCCGAAGGTATGGGGAGAGAGTCTATTTTGTACTCTGTCCGTGTGTTCGTCCGTCCGTCTATACAGCTAATCTCTGGCACCATTGGCCCGGTCGATGCCAAACTGTGCACACACACTCCCTGGATGCCAACGACTAACCTCTGCCCAAATTCTTTGGAACGGCCTGTTATTTTCTCTTTTTTTGTTTTGCAAGGTTTTTGGTGTCCTGGGTTACAGACCCAAAAGCCTATGCATTAAGTCAGGCCTGTAGACACCAGCCAGACAAAATGTTTTTGCATTTTCTTCAAAAAACCTGATTACTACTACTCTATATTTCAGATTCCATTTTGACTGGCTATGGCTGAATTCCAAAGTTTTCCACCCCTGTGTAGGCAACCAAGCCTGGCGGAGACCTGTGCTCTGATGAGTGCACTTTTCTAGTTGGAAATGTTTTACTTTCTTGCTAGATTAAAGCCCATCATGTGCTATGTAGCTCCAACAAATCAATCTGAGAATCTATTCTGTAAAAAGAAGTAAACAAATCTATTTCTTGTGTAGTTTGGCCCCTTTCTTAGTTCACTTCCTCCTAGGTTTATTCCTACCAACAACAACATTACAGGGCAGTGGTGCTGACAGTCTTCAGAGATTATAACTACCAGGGGGAATTATGCTGTTGTGTCAAAACAAGCCAGCTCTCTGCCTCCAACTTCACAGCACACCATGCAAAGCCAGTCAAACTGAATACTATGGGTTATATACTTTTTTGCAATGGTTAAGGATATGAGCATATTTTATAGAGCGAGGGAGGTGCTAAGATGTTTCAATATATCTAAGAGCATGTCGGAGAGAACAGCCTGAAGTCTTAGCACGAACCTAGAGTTGAGCCGAAATGTGATAACATATTTCAAAAAGAGGAAGACAACATCGACATATGGCATGTGTATTAGTTGCTAATAGTATAGTATGTCACAATAAATCCTTCATACAGCATGCATTATTTTCAGGCACCACGACTATCATTACTATTGCATAATGCAGCTTCAAGGGAAGAGATAGAAAAACCAACTGTGTCACTACAGTAATGGACTGCAGGGCCGGTTGTAGACAGCGGCAGGGGTGGGCTCAGCCCAACATTACAGAACAACAACATCTTGGAGGACGGGCTATAGACTTCCCCCAAGTTAACCAATCACAACATACAGTAGTGATATACCCTAACCCTAACCAGTACATTTTGGTGCTATTTTTCCATTTTTTCCAAGTGTAATGACAAGTTGTACACACTCACTGCCATCGTCAATGGTCTGCACACAGGCCGAATCAGCCGTCTATCCCAGATCCTTCTTGGCTGGGCGAGGGTCTGCATAGGAGGCTGCAACATCCCCATCTCTCTGAGGGGCCATCTGATAGGCGATCTCCTTCCCTGAGGCCTTCTCCAGAGCTTTGCCCATCTGAAACACAGAATAGGCAGTTCCTGTTCCTAAATTGTACACAGTGCAGGCGTGCACCCACAGTTCCTTGAGAACTGTGGGTGCTCCTTGAGAGCGGATATGGGTTACTCTTTAGTTTAGCCAGATCTACAATTTGTGTAATTTCTAACACATCAGGTTCAGGAGTAAAAATACAATGACATTTATTTTGTTCAGAGCAGTCTCAGTCTTATATACACAGGACAAAAACAAACATCTATAGTGCAAAGAAAAGACAAAAACACAAAAAATTGCAGTGACAATACAGTGCAATAAAGTTCAAGGTCAGCTGTTCAGCAGCCTGACTGCCTGGGGGAAGAAACTGTTACTGAGACGGGTTGGTGCGAGATTTGATGCTCTGGTAGCGTTTTTTGGAAGGGATGCTCCATTGTGTTGTATTAATTTCCAAATACATTGAGGTGCTTTCGCCTCCCAATGGCAACCTGGGAAACATTTAGCAGGAGGTTGCTGGGGATACGGTGGGTCTGAGGTTGTGTGAATATATATATATATATATAAATAATCGGGCTGAAACCTTGCATCATAGACTCGCCACATGAAGCCGGAGATACAAATGAAGCCATGCCGTTATTAGGCCCCATCTTGTTTCTTTTCCTCCATGCAGTTTGTCTACGTGAGTGCATAGTGTTGGTGAAGCCCTATAATTTTCAGCTAGGCTGCAGCTGCACGGTGGCTGGCAGACTGGCACCGCTCTGTGTCCCTGACGTCAGCCTTCTGGGTATGCTTTACAGAACCAGGGAACAATAGTGTTTACCCAACATTCTCTCATTTAACTTGACACAACACACAAACAGATCACACAGGAAAATAAATGTTACGTCAACACAGGTAGTTGAGTGTTTCTTTAATGGGTTAGAAACAGCAAATCCGAACAGCATTCCCTCTGCTTCTCCTAATGTTTGTGCAAGCTCTGGGCAGTTGCGTTATGCAATAAAGCTCATATGGCAACCTGCAACCTTATATGGAGGTAACTCAGTAGATGAGGTGCTTGTCTAGTTAGTACATGCCTGTTCAATGCCTCTTCTTAACAGAAAAAGAGGAACTTGGTAATGCCAAAGTCTGAGATCCTGGCATGCTGTTTTCTGAGAATGAAAGCAATATTGTTCAGGTACAGCAGTCTTTGTTTGGACCTTAGAATAAGGTTCCCTCCAGGCTCCTCCGTAAATTCCGTAATAGGAGGGAAATCAGATTTCCAGATACAGTATACCATTGAGGAAAACATTACTTTTCTTGTTGAGAAGCTTCCAAATCTCCATTTCAGTCTCATTTGTCTTCTGCAGATGAATGGTAGTTTTACATGGAATTTTGCACTGTAAACATGCATCATGTTATGGTCAGTGCATGGTAGACTGAACGGTCCACTTTCTGATGGGTGAGTTGGCTGCTCAAGCATGGTAAAGTACTTTGGGTATAGGTGATAAAAGCAGCAAGTGTAAGTGTATATAATCATATCCACATTAAATCGGCAAAACAATCTTTTCATTCATGAGGATTATGTTGAAGTAATAATTAATGGAGTGACTATTTGAGTTTCCTGAGTATCCCCTCATTGTCTGAACAAAGCCTTTTGTCTCACCCAAGGTGAAAGCCTACACCTGCCACTGACTTCCTGTGTGATTAAACTGGAGGCATGAAATGAAAGCTGATCAGAGCTCTGCGATGTGCAAAGGAAATTAAATTCTTCCGTGTTTGTCACCACTAACTCATGTCGCTCACATGAGTTATCACTAAAACGCCATTGAAAAAGGGCTGTGTGTTGTTTTGAAGCCTACACAAGTGTATTGTAGTCATTGCCAAAGACAGCTGGGTGGTGGTGTTATTGTGTGACTGAGGTGTACAAATGGGTCATTGAGTTCATATGCACAAGGGCAAAGGGTGGTCTTTGTCAGGTGACTGGACTGGGTGCAGCCATGACTGATATGGTCACGCATGGAAGGGTGTTTTGGAAAATGAATGGGACAGAGCATGTGAAAGAGAGACAGGGAGAGACTGGAAAATACAGGTCTATGCAGATGACATCAGGAATACTTAAAGGCTGCAGATGCTTTGTTTAGTCTGGCCGTTGCTGACCTCCCATATGATTCATTCATGGTTTTATGTGCTCATGTATTCAGATGAAAGCTTACTGCATCACGTGTAAATATTTACATCAGTATGTATTATACGGCACGCTATATGTGTTTATGGCTTTATGCATTACCCATGTATACTGTACATACACTGCAGACAGGGCATTTTTGTTTTTTTTCCGAGGGGAATCTCACTCTCAGACTGAGCAAGGCGACTTTGACTGCCACAACCTTGAAACTGAGAGACCATAGCCTGAGGTTGGACTGATTGCAGTATAGCACCTCACTGCACATTTATTACTGTTACAAGTTCAGTTTTTTTAAATGTCTAATAATACAGATTTTCACAGGAAAACTGAAGATTGAAGGTTGCTTGCATGATATATACTGTACTCTAAGGTCATTGTATGAAACAAATGCAAAAAAGTGCTAATTGTGGTGCAGCCAAAGGTGTCATTGGCCAACGACTTACAAAGATTTTGACAATTTTTGATAGCATTGCTAAAATTGCTAAACCATACAGTAGTTTGTGTTGCTACATAAGCATACAGTACTGTATCTTGATACTAAATGTTGAGAGGAAGCCAATATGCTTTTTTCAAGTGGTGAAACTATTCTTATATGTGGGGATCTGTTTCAAAACAGCAATGCATTGATATGAAAAATAAATAGCTTTGATACTTGAAACAGCAAGAACTCCAATGCTTTCACTCTAGTGCTAGTAACGTTGTTACTTTGACTTGTAGTTGAGTAATATTTTTGAATTGTAGTTGAGTAATATTTGACCAGGCGTACCTGTTGTATAACTGGAGTACTTTGTCCACCACTGCTTGCCCAAGAGTGCTCTTTGTCTAGTGTTCAACTGTTATGGTATTCTGGCATCTATGTCACACCTTCCTGTATGAGGCAGTCAGCCTTTAAGTAAACATGAGGGCTCTTATCTCAGTGGAGGTCTTTGCTTAGTAATTCAAGAGCATTTTTTGTCACAAACGGTGGATGTTTCATCAGTGGAAACCAGAAATATCCCAAACACTTTTGTTAAAAGATGCATTGAGTGTCAACATTTTGCAGGACATCAATGCCTTTTGTAGCTTACATATTAGACTTCCCTTATTTTTGTTGAGCGATACCATACAGAAAGTGTACTATAAACCATACAGCTGCATAATATTGCTCAACGTGTCCCCATTCTAGATCTCTATCTAAGGCCAAGGGATCCTAGGCACCGATAGGCTTGTTGGGACTTGATCATTTTGGCTGCTTGCATGAACATCGACTAAAAATGTGCCGGAACCTTTTCTGTTTCTGGGAATTTCACGGTTTTTAACTACAGTAGCTTTCATTACTTACATAGCATGGCATTGCTGAGAATTCTTTAGATTTTGTCTGGCAAGTTTCAGTGACCAAAATCAGATGTGTGGGTATCTAAAATATCTAATACAGGCTATACAGTATAACATGATAAACAATAAAAATGCCATACTGTTCAATGGGATGCTTTATTTGTACCAGAGTAATTGGGATGTTATCAAATTCATCAAAGTTCATTGGCATTAATAAAGAGATTATATTGCCTGTAAATTATAGTGCTACCAGCTATGATTAACTTGTTCATTTGACATTGATCAACGCTGACATTTGAGGTAACGTTGCTTAGAAAAAAACATGCCCTCAGGTCAGGAGGTTTCCTCAATGAAAGACCTGATCCACCCACACACACACGCAGGGACATGAACCAGACCATCCCCTCTGTACCGTGATGAGTAAACCTGGGCTATAATCTCAGGCCTTAGCGAAGCACTTATAGCTGTTAACTAAGGTTTGGATACCATTCATTGTTTGGAAGTAGTTTCAATCCTAGCCTGCTGGACCTTTTTGGACTTAACATAACATAATTGATTTTCAGAGAGATGTTACAATTTTAAGAAGTACTTCAAAATAATCCCTAAATTCTTGTCCGTGATCCTTTGCACCAAAATGAAGTGGAACAGTGCTCTGATGAAGGCTCATAGCCGAAACGCGTAGGAGTTCCTTTTTGGTGTGTACCAATAAAGAAATGGGACTTATGTGAGTACTTTGTCCTCCATTTATTGTAAAAATTGGATGTGCCAACCTATTTTTCTCATTTAGAAAGTGAAACAGTGTCATAGCGTAAGTAAATTATGTCAACCATTTTGAAATAAAGACAGCACTGCAGAGATGCTGTATACTGTGGTTGGGAGTCAGCATAGTAGATAAAAGTAGATAAAAGACAGCCATGTGCTTGATCAAGACAAGTGGAACCTGGGGGCAGACTATGTTCAACCACTGGTCTTTCAGGTGCACGTATTTTCATACAAAGCCAAAGAGAGATCAAGTCTGACTCGCTTCCACTGCAATAGCTTGTCCTACATCAAAAAATGTTGTTCTTTAATCTGTGAGCTATTGATTTAACGACACCTGCCTTTAGAAAGCCATCAAACGTGATCTACTGTAATGTCCATATCACTGTTTGTATATCCTTGTTTGTGTTAAAGGAGCAGTGCAGCCCGACCTACTGTATGTATGACTTGTTCATTGTTACATAATACATTGTTTCGCCAGACAAATATATAATAATAATAATAATAATAAATGATTTACTCCCACCAGGTAAAATACTTCTTCCAATCTAATATATTTTGTTAGTTTCCTGGATAAAAAACAGCTAAGCTTTCAAAACAGAATGAAAACATCTGTGAAAAGGATTGCATGCCTTGGTCTAGGTCTAATAGTAAGCAATAGTGTCTTGACTCATCTCACAGCCGATTGGTTCCAGTTAATGTATTTACTCTGACAGTCAGGGATGTTAGCCAGATGAGGGGCTTCTGTTGATGAGTCACCTGTGTGAAGGCCATCTGCCCAGAGGCAAAAAGAGGGACAAAGGAGAGAGAGAGAGAGAGTGAAGAGAGGGAATATGGCCAACAGACCACAGCACCCAGACTATGAATAGGTTCAAGGGAGTGAAAGCATTTTGGGGCGATATCTCACCTTGCAGATTCAGTTACACTGAGAAGCAGAAAACACAATGGACTCAATATGAGAGATCAAAAAGCTACAGATAATAGGTCCAAAATGCTGCAGGTCTTTACAGACCCTCTAACTTTACGAGCGAACACAATGCCAAGAAGAATCTGTTCGGGATACAGTGACTTCTCATGTTGCCACCCAAAAAATCCCCGTTTCAGAATTCAGACAACTCATCACATGAGAAAGGGACTTCACGCTACTTTGCAGTTTATTATGATAGATGTACATTGGAAGTGTGTGTGATTATTGTTCATTAATATACATCATAATAGAAAACGTTAAAACAAATTGCCCATGGCCATATTAATGTTCAAAGCTTCATCTATTAACTCTACTGTAACCTCCACTTCAACCTTTCCTTTTTGTAGACAGCTCAGTATGACCAATGACCATGTCTGCTACAAAAGCCATGCCAATGTCGCTATGGAAAACTACAGGCTGGGGAATGTTGAAAATGGTGAAATGAGTCCACCTACTGGACCGTAGAGGGAAATGTCAAATCCAGGAAACTAGTTTACTAAACATTAAATATTACTTCAAAGTGGAAATAAGTGACATTTGAATCTGTCAGTTGCCCTATTCAGCAGGGCTGATTAATTATGTGTCTGACCTATTTCTTCCATGACCTTTATTTTAGCATTCAGTCCTGTGGTTCATTAAATCCAAAGGACGTGCTCTGACAGCTTTTTATATGTTAATGTGTTTATTTTGCAGTTAATGTTTTTTCCCCCACATTTCATAAAACAGGGATGAATTCCTTTTAGGATGAAAGTCAAAGGAAGAATGATTACATAAGATATTATCTCACAAACGCTTTATTTCATTCTAGTTGCACTCAAATTAAATTGGCAGCCCACAGCAGGAACTAAATTTTGTTCTCAAATGCATATTCCGTCATCTGAAGGTTAACAGAGGTAGATAGATAGATAGGTTTATTTGTCATTTTTACAACTGTGAACAGCAGAAAAACGAAATTTCGATGTGCTGAGTGCACGAGCCGCAGCAACATGAGTCGCCCTGCCACAAACTTATCTTTACATCATAGGAAAAAAAAAAAAAAAAAAAAATAGGGGGAGGGGGGGGCATAGAATGGGTGAGGGGTATTGACAGAGAGGGAGGGGGGGGGGGGATGGAGACATCACATCACATTACAGTTGCATTGTGTAGGCACGGAAACTTGGGTGGGGGTGAGGGGTTGGATTTTTGGATCTGAACAAAAAAAAGGTACAGAGCACTTATAGTTCAAAGGTGCAGTAAGCTGCCTGAAAAATGTTTTTCATCCCTGGCCCGCGATTATAGAGTGCGCATTCCCTTATCTTCCCCACTTACACCATCCTTCATCCTTCTCACTTCATTTCCTTTCACCCTGCAGGATACTACCGCCAACACCAATAAGACCAAAGAAATCATTGTAGACTTTAGGAAGTCCAAAGGTATCCACACCCCCATTTCCATCAAAGGGTCATCTGTCGACATAGTTGATAACTTTAAATTCCTGGGCATACACATCACAGACACATTCACATGGTCACTCAACAACGAGTACATCCTCAAGAAGGCACAGCAGCGACTGTACTTTCTGAGGCGCCTTAAAAAGTTTGGCTTAAGTACAAAAGGACTAGTGAACTTTTATCGCTGTATAATTGAAAGTGTCTTAACTGGCTGTATCACAGTGTGGTACGGTAACACGACCGCTCAGGACTGAAATAGGTTGCAGAGGACCGTTAAAACAGCAGCTAAAATCATCGGCAGCACAGAACTATCCAGTCTCCATAACATCTACACCACTCGCTGTATGAAAAAAGCCCACAACATCATGGAAGACACCAGCCACCCCGCAAATACCCTGTTCAAACTACTCCCTTCCAAAAAGCGTTACCAGAGCATCAAATATCGTACCACCCGTCTCAGTAACAGTTTTTACCCCCAGGCAGTCAGGCTGCTGAACAGCTGACCTTGAACTGTATTGCACTTTTTGTCACTTCACTTGCACGAGACTGAGAGTGCTCTGAGCAAAACAAATTTCATTGTATTTATACTCTGTATCTATGCACATGACAAATGAACCTGAACCTGAACCTGAACCCATCTCATGAGGGACCAAAGAAAAAACCTCTCACAGTAAAAATGCTTCACTAGCTTTTACTTAGGCCAAATACATCAAACTCCATATCTTGCAGATGCCATAATGAAAAAATGTTTAACACAAAATCCACTGAGATGCAACTTTGCAACAAAATAATAATTTTAAAGGCCTTTGATTGGCCTCATAGCAGATGGTAACTAGAGCAGTGTATGAGTATGTGTACATAATTTTTGCATTCAAAATTACGTTAAGACTATAGATTTGACTATCCGCACCTTATATCAAATCAATATTTATATAGTATATAATAATAGTATATGAAAATAAAAATACAAATTATTTTTGAAGAAAATACAAATACTTCTTACTTAGGCATAAATGGGCATGACCTATGAGGAGTTGCATCGTGATTGTCTCACAATCTTTTTTGACTATATGATGGTGAACTACAGTTCAAGAGTTATAGGCAAAAACATAAAGCAGGGTGGTATATCGCCATTATGTGGCTGATTTGAAACATCTGGGTTTGGTTGAGTGGTTTACTTGCCTGGCCTACTGGCAGTTCACACAAAAGGTGTGATGCCGATCGATCCAGCAATTCGCAATATGTTCTATGGACAGATGGATACACAGACAGAGAGACCCAGGGGCAAAACAATAATCTCCATCCCCGGCCTTCGACTTGGTGAAGAGAATTAAGCATATAAGGGCACCTGTCTGAGGACTATACAGACCCAAGCTATATGAATAACGATTCTCTGCTGGACCACAATTAAAGTGATGAGTATGTAATGCAGGTGGAGACTATAATTTGCATCTATCCGCCATGGAGAGAGATAGTCACAGAGCTTCAAAGAATGCCAGCTGCAATACAAGCTGTTGGTGCACATGGTGTGTCCATTGAAGTAGTATTTGGCATCAACAACAGGTGTATAAATAGAAAACACTGACACTGTCCAAAGATTACAAGGAAAAAGAGTTGTAGCCTACATCGTTAAAGGACAACTTTAGTTTTGTTCAAGGTTCATGTTTTACATTATTATTAGAGAAAGTAAAAGATTAGTATATTTTTTTCTTTTTTCCCCCCATTTACTGCTTTATTCTAGCTCCGATAATCGGCCGAGCGAAATGAATATTGGCCGATAAGGCCGATCACCAATCGGTGAGGCAATTTACCCTATCTGTGATCGGCAATTTACCCTATCTGGAGAAACCGATCTTTTATACAATTTCTCTACCTCCAGCTCTTTAATAAACAGAAAATATTTTTTTCAGGTAGGTGACAAATTTTCAGCCAATCAGAAGAAAGTATGAACCATTTATCAGCTTAACAATTCCACTTGTTTAATCTGTATCCTGACTAAATTCCCATATCCTGATTGGATAAAAGTGTTTAATAAAAAGCTGGAGAGACATGGAGACTCATGTTACTGAACAAACAATAGAGCTTTTAACACTTATTTTAAACCAAAGAAAATAACTTACCCTGTAAGTAGTTAACTTTACATGAATAAAATTATACACAAGAGTGAGTGAGTGAGTGAGTGAGTGAGTGAGTGAGCATTTGTGCGCGTGCACCGGGTAGACGTTGATCGATTTTGTCATTTTCAATCTACGAGTGTTCAAGGGGGAGAACTCTATGGGGAGAACGGCAATAGCTGCCCCCTTAGAGCCAAGAGCTCCGTACATGTAGGCCTACAATAGCAAAATACAAGGTGCTTACCTTGATGCCCCAAATGTTAGAGAGTGCCTGTGCAATGTATTAGTCCGTAGTTTTCAATAAAGACGTGTTTTAATAGCGTTTGTCGGTTTGTGATCGAACGCCATTTACCCAACTCGTTTACTTCCTGTTTACGTTGAGCGTAATTCCTGTTTACACTGGATGCGCCCCCTCACTACCGCCATCTATGGCCATTAGGAACTTCCGACAGAATCGGCCACAAACGGGATTAAAACACTTCTTTATTGAAAACTACGGACTAATACATTGCACAAGCATCCCGTAACGCCTCTCTAACGTTTGGTGCATCAGGATAAGTACATTGCATCTTGCATTTGAACATGTTCGGAGCTCTAAGGGGGAAGCTAGTGCCGTTCTCCCCCTCAGGGAAATGAACTCTCGTTAAAAATGTTGAAAATGAAAATGTTAAATCGTCCTCGAGCTTTTGTCAAGTGTGGGAGCTGACTCCAAGGAAAAAAGGTTGGGAACCACTTCCCTGGTTTATTGTGCTAGACTAGACCAATGGGGCAGTAGGCTATAGGCCTACTTAATCGATCACCTGTGGCTCGCTCATATAGTCCAAATATGACAGCCTATTATATTCAAACCCGTTTAAAGATTTTATTGGAGAAGTTTCTGCTGTGAACATATAAATTAACCAACACCAACAACATAATCCTTTAGTGAATTAATAATTATTGCTCGTCACTGGCCCTCGACTTTCCTCTGTGACCCAGACAGCAGAGTGAGCAGACAGGCAGTAAACAGATCATGCATATTTCAAGCGTCAGGCGTTTTGGGGTGACGCGACCAGAGCGAATCAGCACCGGGGACAGCTCCTGCATCGACCCAACGTCACAGACAACGCCCTGATAGTAGCCAAGCTATAACCCATAATTATGAATGGCTCTGTTATGTACATTTTAATATTAAACCCCCAAAGATAACTGTGCAGGTTTAGGTTAGTCATAATGCTATCATATCATGCTATAGCCATTATAGCTGGCAAGCCTGGCATCTTGTGATTATGCTGCAATTTGTAAAACAAAAAAATCGAAACAATGTATTTTCTGCGCAAATGACTGATCTGTTGTTTTCCATTCACGAGTGGCTTTAATATCCCGAGTTCCGAGGATGATATAAACTGTGTGGTCTGTGGGTTTACCAGCCGTAGCCCCTTTTAAAGAAGGCATCGGGCCCTTTAAGGGGTATGAAGCGAGACTAGCCGATGTAGGACGAGTGTGTGCGCTGCGCTCTCGCTGCCAGCCATCCTCATCATCCTCATCATCATCATCATGGCCTCCATAGAGCCGCGGCGGCTGCGACCCAGAATGAACAGACCAGCAGCCGGTGTCTCTTCTTCCCATCCCCGAGCGGAGACGGACGTCAAACCGAAGCAGAGGCACCGGTAGAGGAGAGCGCGCCGGGGGAAGCAGCCTCATGCCACCCCGGTCTCCTCCATGTCCGCGTCTAAAGCCAGGATACAGCCATTTGATAAAGACGGGTGCTGCTGCTAACCCGGGCGGCGGCACTGAGTGGCGGCAGAAACATGAAGGATTATTCTGTTAATCTATCGGTGCAGCAAGTGCTGAGCCTCTGGGTGCAAGGCAGGACGCTGCAACACTTCACAGGTAGAATAATAGCATGCTTCCCAATGTAATATCTCGCCTACTGTTTGCAGCATTTCATGTGTTCAGGGGTGTGCGGTTCACCCGGTCTCAGTCATAAACATGCACACAACTCATAATATACTAAACCATAATACAGGATAACGTATGGTCACCTTTGCAGGTCCGTTTTAGAAAAAAATACAATATGCACAAGAAGGATATTGAATGAATACATAACTATAAGATATTAAGACCAGGAAAAGAGAGGTTCATTCCGTTAAGAAGCATATATATATATAGCTATCAGCCCCCAGTGGTGAATTGGTCTATGTGAGAGTAGAAATTTCACTCTACTCACTGTCCATGCGTGTGGAGTCAGGGGATGGAATGAATGAGTAATGAGTATCATAACAAAATGCGTCTAATTAATCTTTCTGCATGCACGTGAATGCGCTTGGCTTTGAAGTAAACGAAGTGCTGCCATCAGTCACGGCCTCGTTTCCTTTTGTCTTTCAGTGTTGTAATCGAGAGTAATTAGAGCCCTTTCATATAACTCATGCCTTCTGTCTAGTCAGGTCTAGACTTTAGAAATATTGATTTGGGCATAAAAATATTAAGGCTCCACGACTTGATTGTGGTGTCTGTTTGTAGTATGGGACCTACTATGTCTTTGGCTTATCATAAGCCAAAGACATAACTTATGTTCCTGTTCTGCTATATCTATAATAGTAATTTATTATGTGCCACACCAGTGTAGGTTTTAATTAGCATGCTGTGTATCTAGGCCTACTGTAAAACCCTTGCTTGTAAGGATTAATAATACATTTAGAAATGTGTCAATTTGTGTGATGATAGGGGGCCTCTTCTAGAACGACATGACTCAACAAGATTTCTAACCACCATCCACACATGGCAGTGTTATGCTACATCCAATCAATGCCATTGTCACATGACAACAAAAAATGGTTGGAAATGTTGCATGGTAAATCATGGACTGGACATTTTGATTTAAAAGTTAAAACAGATGCACTGTTGAAAGGGACAACAGGACTCACAGGAGTCAGTTTGGCATTAAAACACAAGATTCCTTTCACGCTTGGAATTCCCTGCTATTGAACCAAGAAGACCAAATAAGTGAAGATGGGCATAATAAGGTCAAAAGGCAACAAGCCTTTTCACGAGTCTCGGCTGACTGAGAAACAGGGACGTTAGATGATGCTGATTCAACAGGAAGCTGACTGACGTGCACATAGATGTTTGCGGAAGCAGTGTTGACATCCACATTTACACAGCCATCTGTTCTGTTCCACCTCAACCTCAGTTGTAGTTTACCAGCTAGGCGAAAGACAGCCCTATAAGGTGTTCAGATAAGGTCAATCGAGGATATGAGAACTGTCCTGAATAACTGAATAATTACCTTCTTTTTCATATTTGGCCCATATTTCTGAAAGGAAGGGCCTTTTATTCTTCCTTTTTATGCTTTTTTTTCACAGTTTCCTCAAGTTCTCCACAAACAATAAAACGTCTGTATGATTTAATTTAATTGATTTGACCAATCTTTCCTTATTAGCCACTAAAGCCCTTTATACAAAATAGGCGATCTAGGTTATGCAGCTATATGTTCACTGTTTTTTAAAAGGTTTTAAATTTGTGATTTTAAATTCTGAAGATGTTTGAAAATGTCATTATACAATATGTCCCGTGAGCAAGCATCACACGGGAGACATGGTTTCCAAACCCGGATATAGGGCATGTACAGTATTACAGATTGCAGCTTTAAGAGCCTCGTAAACTAAACACCCGTGCTGGTGGCCCTCTCTCCAGTTCCACTTTCGTAGGGCCTTCCTTCTTTGATTGCAGCAATACCAGCCTATCTGGGCTTCTCCAATATCCTATCAGGCTGAGGTTCAGTGAAAACCTTTACTTCTTATCAGGGAATGGTAATATAATTTGTTCTTCTTTTTGCAGCATGTCGACACGAGTGGAAATTAATGCTGCCCTCTGACTGGCGTACGTGCCCACATTGGGGAACTATGAGCACTCCTGTTACAGGCACCCATGCCATCACCTCCCGGCATCATCTTATCGACAGCAATGACTTACCGTCAGACACACACAGGCGTCACAGCACACACACACAGGCGTCACAGCACACAGACACACGCACGCACGCACGCACGCACACACACGCACACACACACACACACACACACACACACACACACACACACAGTCACGCACACAGACACACGCACACACATGCGCGCGCGTGCTCGCACGCATACACAGTCTTGTAAGATGCGCCACAGAACATTAGTCATATCGTATGGTCATGTGGTGTGATTGAGGTGGGGTTTGTGGGACATGTCCCCTGAGCTACTACTGGTTCCCATATAGAGGATTCTGTAAATCCATCCGGGCTTAGTTGTGTAGCAGATGACTTGTGTGGAATCTACTGTGTCTCCTGGCAAGATGCCCACTCTCTCACTTCTCTCCTTATTTCACCTCTTGTCTTGTCGATCCAATCTCTTTCATTCTAACCATGTGCCAGTCCATCATTGTCTGTCTGATTCTCTCTCTTTCTGGGTATCTGTCTATGCATCTTTCTGTGTTTCTGCTGTGAGTTACGTTGACCTCTGTTGTGATCCTAAGAGCTATGGCCATTCAGTTGAATTACTTCTGCAAGCAAGCACAAGCTCAGAGAACAAGAGAAGTAATGTAAGAGGTTATATACAGTTGCAGAGATCAGATACACATGGCCAGAAGATATGGGGCATGACAGATAAGAGCCAGGCCAGTACAGGAACAGATTACTGTATATGCTGGGAATAAGGTGATAAAGTAGCTCATTGTGTCACAAACATTAAAATCTATAAGCACAGTGAATCAATATACTAGATACTGAGGTGTGTGTGTCAAACCTCAGATATATTATACCCATCTTTCTGTAACTCCTATCCGTCTTCTCTCTCTCTTGCTTGTAATTTCAGTATCCTTGTATTATCTACTAAATCATCCCATCTCCTGCCTGATCTCGGACAATCTCTCCTCCCTGGCGAGATTAGTGATGGTGATAGGAAGATGGTGGTGGCAGATAAGATAAGCAGCTTCCATTGTGTCCCGTCTCAGTAGTTTGATCTCACTTTGGGCTACAGCCAATCAGATGGAACAAAGAGACGTTGTGTTGGCGGGAGGGAGAGAGAGAGAGAGAGAGAGAGAGAGAGAGAGAGAGAGAGAGACTGTTACATCTATCTCTGTCTGGCTTGACAGCTGATGGCTGGATCAATATTGGAGGTAGGCACTCACTGGATTATGGAACAAGTTTAAATGGCTATGCTAACACACTCCCTCCGTGCTAGGGGCCTAGGGCTATATTGAAATTTACTTTGGAGGAGAATAGGGCTTATCGATTTACAGTGATATGGCAGACGTTACCATCATGCAACAGACAAAGTCAAGCATTATCAGTCTCTAGTAATAACACAACAGTACATGACATCTGATTCCACTGCTTTTGAACAGTTACTGTTCATCCCATGTAACCTCAAAACCTTAGTCCATGTCCTGAATATGTAGTCATCTCATAGCCAGCTGGCATTTCCTTGCTGTAACGGCATGAATGGTGCCAAGCAGGCCTCTCACTGACCATGACTCTTTATGCACAGTCTGTCTGTAAGAGTCTGTGGCCCACACGAAACAAGGAGGGAAAGAGAGAGGAAGAGGATGAGGAGGACAGAGAGAATGTGAATACATGGTCCTGACGAGTGAGCTCCATTTGGGTCTAGCCTAGTTTTTCTATAATTCTGTATGTTGGTTAATCTTTTACTCAGTAATTTTTTGCTGAGAAAGCCAATGCCATTTAAGAAAAAGAGGTGAGAAGATGGGCAGGTGTACAGCTGCATTGGCCCGTTTTATATGTGCTTTCAGAGATAATGGGTTTGTTTAGTGGATTGCTTAATTTTTATATTCAACTGTACAATTTAGGCATTTAGCAGACACTAATAATCCAGAGCGATTTACAGTAAGCAAGAACAAAAAACATGGTAATACATCAAATACATATTTAAGCTTAAGAACCTAACAGTGGAATATCTATATAATGAAACTATATGTGTATACACTATAGAGTGCAATGTCTAAATAAAGTGCTATTTAAGTTACATAAGTTGAGCCTATGCATACGCCTGTAGGTGGTCGAGGCTAGGGCAAGTTCTGATTGCAATGGGAAGTGCATTCCATAGTTTTGGAGTATAATAGTAATAATTTGGAGTAATAGTTTGGGACGTGTGGAGCGTTGTCCTGCCATCTTTAGCAAAGGTAAATCCAGCTTCCCTGCGTCGGCTGATCTGAGCGCTGAGGTTTGTAGGGTCCGATCAGATTTGCAAGATATGGGGGTGCCATACGTTTGGTTGCTTTGAATGCCAGCATCAGAGTTTTGTACTCTGTGCGGACAGCGACCGGGAGCCAATGGAGGGAGCAGAGAAGGGGAGTGACGTGAGAATTTTGGCTGGTTGAGCTGCAGCATTTTGGATCAATTGGAGAGGCTTACAGTAAGTGCGCATGCAGGTAGGCCAGTAAGGAGGGACTGTAAAAGTTCACCTTTTTGGGGGGGGTAATCAAAAAAGGAGTGGCTATGGTTAAAAGTACATTTGTGTATCTTTTTAAATCAGATATTACAATTCTGTTCTGTAGCTTGTCTGTGTTTGCCCTAGACAATAATCTCATTATTTCTGAGCAGTTATACACAGCTCCCCTTACTCTTGCTCTACGTGCCTTTTTCACAAGTGTTAAAGTTGTTACCAGTTTGATCAGCCTTCTCTTCTGAAACTGCGGTGTAGTTTCAAGGCATTCAAGAGGGTTTTATTTGTCACTCACTCAACAGGTCAGGTACAAGCAGCAAACTGATTGTGTGGCATGTTCTGCAAGACTGTGCGAACAACAATACAATATAAAAACATGATAATGATGATAATACGGCATGTAAGAAAAAACAGATTATTTTAAGAGAATAAAGATTTGTAAAAGTTGGCAATAGTACAGGTAAAAAAAAAAAGTGGCATCAATGGGAAATGTGTGGGTCTATCTGTGTGTGCCTCCATCAACTAGAAAATAGTAATGTCCAATTATATGCTGGTAGACCTGATCCAAGCAGGCTGGCGGTGGACAGTCACAGCACAGCACAAATCGAAATTGTGGTTCTGGTTGATGCCAAAATTGCAGTGAGCGGCTGATTTGCAAAAAACATATTATACCCACTGCACCTTTCCTACCACAACGGCACATGGTAAGTATGGCTGAGCGAATAATAAGATTTTTTAAATCAGATTTGTGAATCGATGGTCTTAAATAAATAAATACATATTTATCTATGTTATCTCCGCCACGTTGAAAGGCCCAGAGGTGGGAGATTTAGATTTAGATTTGTGCAGTTTCCATAGAAAGTCTTACTTAAAAGTGTCTCACTCTCAACCCTGAGAACTACATTTCCATTTATTTCTTGCACATTAAAATGTATTTGGTGGCTTGCCGTGAAACATATCGAGCACACTGATGCTCCCCAGAGGATGGACCCTACTGATTTTAGTGACCCCCAAGGCTTTTCCTATAGTGCCACCCTGAGATCAAATTGTGTCTAATTGAGTTATCTAATTTTATCTGTGCCGTGTTGTTTTTTCCCCCTCTCCTGTTCAGAGATGTGGTATTGGGTGTTCCTGTGGTGTCTCTTCTCCTCGCTCTTCGTCCACGGGGCCATGGCGCTGCTGATGTTGGTCATGCTACAGCGCCATAAGCGGGGCCGCCTCATCACGCTGGTGCTGGTCAGTGTGGGCTTCCTGGCCTCCCTCTCTGGAGGGGTCATCACCAGTAAGTATACTGCCTCACCCTAATTTTAGTCTGACATCACAGTGCTTAGAACCACAGCACAAAAAAGAACATGGGGGCACGGTGCCGCAGTCAGTATCGCTGTCGCGTCACAGCTAGAAGGCCCCGTGTTTGATTCCTGCCGGGGACGCTGGATTCGTGTTCTCATCCATAGGTGTGGAGTTTGAATGTTCTCCTGGTGTCCCCTAGGCCTAGGGTACTAGCTACCCTCACAAAAACAGTAATCCTGGTCTCTATACTGCCTCCCCCTGGTCCGCTGGGGCACCTGATGGAGGGGAAAGGAACTGGTTGGAATAACGTGTGACTTCCACGAGCTACGCCCTGCCGGGGAGACTCCTGCAGGATCCAGGAGTGTTGGCAGCCCTGATGTAGCACCCAGGATTACAGCTTAGCCTATTGGCACCGGGTGAAAAATGGGTTACAAAATCGTGGAGACTCAGGATTGTGTATGAGGTGTATGAGTTATTATAGCGAGTGAGAGAGAGATTAAGGAGGCGATTAGGATGGTCTAATCAAGATAGGGGTGAGGCCGGCGTGCAGCCAATGGGCGAACTGACCGTTTCCAGAGGCAAAGTAGGATGTTTTTGGTATTTTGAGGATTTCTCAATCATGATATAAAACATGCTATGGCTGTAGCATAAATTAAGGTGTTTCGTTGTTTATTCGAACTATTACAAGCACACCTTTTGCCTCAATTCCCATGCAGGCAGCACCTTCCGATACTATGGGTCCTCAAATGTAAATTCCATCTTTGGCGTGTGAAGTATATGAAAAGTGGGCAATGTCGTTGTGCAGTTATTATAAGGAAATGCATGTATTTAATTCAGTCTGACCAGAAGCAGGGATCCCCCACCTCCCCTGCAGCATATCAATCAAACCCTGCCTAAATCTACCCTTGTATGACCGGCGACGACTGATTTTGGGACTTGTGGCTTAATGGTGACAGGTGTGGTGATCACGACACACTGATTAAAACTGCCTGTGTCCAAACTGGTTGTGAGTTTGTTACTGTTTGGGGCAGAGCCCGGTGGCTCAAAATACTACCACCAATACATTCTGCAAACGAGACTGGTGTGCAAATTTCATTTATTTCTTATTTCAGTCTATCAACAGAAAAATCTAATACGGAATGTTCCTTTAAGGTTGCCATTGTTGTTGCTGTACAGTGTCAGTCGCTGTTAACACAGTTTGGTTACAGTGTGTGTAAACAGACCTTAATCTATCCGACCACAGGACAGGAGCTCTCGAGGGCACAGTGCTATGAATGAATCTCAATCACAGAGCCGGTCCGTGAATAGAACGAGGCTTTATTATTAATGTGTAGCAAGAGGGGGAAAAGACTACGGACTGTCTGTATGTAAATATGATGTCTGACAGGCAGTGATGGAAGAAGTACTCCATTCTTTTTAAGTAGTAATATAAAATAAGTTTCAAATAAAAGGCCTGTATTCAAAATGTTACTTAGTAAAAATACAAAAGTATCGGCATCAACATTGCACCAAAATAATACTTTTTTAAAATGTGTCAAGACTTTTTCTAAAACATCAGATCTACAAGCTTCAAATCATTGTTGTGGAGTAACAAGTAGAATATTTGAGTAAATGTTACTTTCCACCACTGGCAACAGGTCAGTAAGGCGACAGTGAAGTGAAGAAAAAGTTTGGTTGTGCTAGAAAGTTTTCCATCAACGTGTAAACTCCATCTGCACAAAATCATGCAATTGCCTCATCTGTCGATGAGGTCTCTATCTTTTGACTCTGATATCAAGGAATAAGCTTCCTTGATTTCATCTCTGGCTGCATGATGTTGTCCAAATGGCGTATTGTGTGTAAAGGCGTGACTATTTGGAGGAAGAATGGCGAGTAAACACAGCGTGTGGGCAGAAACTCAATCACACCCCCAACTGGCTGTGTGGAGCAGCAGACGAATACTTTAAATGGCGCTCCTTTTTAAATATTCACAGAACGGAACACCATGGCTTTTGTGCAGAACACTTGCACTCCCGGTGCTAAGATCTACAGACGGATAGAAAGCAGTTTTAGCTTCTTTGTGCATGTCATCTGTGGTCATGGTGATGACTGATGAGTCTTGAGTGACAGGCCTGTGTGTGTGCGAATGGCACTCTGTTTACTCAATGTGTGTTCATGCTCATGATCCAGCTCTTTTCGTCCTCAGGCGCAGCTGTGGCAGGGGTGTACCGCGTGGCGGGGAAAGATATGGCCCCCCTGCAGGCTCTGGTATTTGGCGTTGGACAGACTACCTTCTCCGTCATAATCTCCTTCTCGCGCGTCATGGCCACTATGTGAAGCAAGCACTCCACTTCCAAGGGCACACTCAGATGATTGGAAGGACCCGTACACTGGAGAGGTGAGCAGAGGTGGCGTATTAAGCCACGGATCAAGTCAGTGAGAGACTTATGGTTGTTCACTCGTATGAGCATCGAAAGGGCATGGCCTGATTTGCATGGGCAAAGAGAAGGCGGGAATGCTCTGAAAGTTGGGGGCTCAATGCAGGGGAGAGAGAGAGAGAGAGACCCCTGGTGTCTCTGTTATATCACTGCTACAATCATCAGTGCTCCTCCAGTTCTGTTTAAAAGGGAACTCAGTGGAGGCCTCTCTTGTCTTCTCCATGGGACGGGACAGCACTCACTGGACAAGAGGGCAAGATCTACAGCAACTCTGTGTAGCGATGCCACATCGCAGACTGATGTTTTAGGTGTCTCCAGTGTTCTCTCAATGCTCTGTCATTGTGCCAACAGCCCTGCCTGGGACATCCAGATTCCTTTGTGGTAATCTCCACTGACTCTTGAAGGCTTTCTGTTGCACTTGTGGTGAAAATCTCTGTTTCTTTTTTAACCAAGAACCATGTCACAATGCACTTTAGGTGCTGCTGTGTGAGAACATTTTGAGCAGAGAAGGTTCACATTTCACAAGAGTGAACTAACACCAATGTTCATCAGCAAAAATGCCTTGTGTCAGCCTCAGCTAGATTTTCACACCTAAAATAAGAATTATCGAGGCCATTACTTTCTGTTTAGTGGTTTAACAACTTCTGCTGAGTTATACCTCAGTACTAACACACTCCATAGATGTGTCTTTGAATTTGCACTCTTCTAAATGTTGGAATATGACACATCAGTTGAAAGTTACAAAGCATATCATATTACCAGCATCCCTGCAGCATTCTCAGTTTGTATTTTTGAAATAGTGTTTCATTGCGTGCCAATTATGTGACAGATGGGGTCTAAGACAGGGAACAAAAAAATCCCATCGTATTTCAAATCCTGAGAGTATGTGCACTTGGTTGAATTAGCCTTGGGCAGTTTCTTTCAGGTCAGCATTAGATCAGTGACTCTAATCAAAATCTGTGATTTTCAGACAATACTATACTGTCTGGTATACTGTCTGTGCGAGTCCTATATTTTTTTATTTGTACTTGTTCGCACAATCGCTATTTTTTAAATCTGTTAATTGGAAGGAAAAGGAAGTATAAATGAAGCATTAGAATCCACCGCTTAATAACTTAAGTTATTAATAATAAATTGCTCAAGCTTATATATAATTACCGGTATATAATTATTATTTCCCCCTTCATTTGTGAACATGTCACCTATAATGACATTCCCAAAATAGGTATGCCAGGTTGAAAGTGGTTTCAGCCATATAGTTCCCTTAGCCTCGGTACCCAGGCTATTATTTTCGTTCACATTCGGATAAAAAGAAAAAGCCCGGGCAAAACCATTAGAAAATCTGGCATGGGAAGGGAGTGGAGTGGAATGGGAGTCAGATCGCTCAGATCAGATCGGTGAACAAATAGGGTCCACCACCTGTTTTCGACCGGCACCCGCCCCTCTAGACCAGAAATCACACAGGCTGGGGCAGGCTATAGTTCCCTGCAGGAGATCAAATACACAATACATTTTGCTGCTGTCCCAGCCATTTTATAGGCTCCTCCTTAGCTTTTACCAGTCCAGTATCTATTTATTTTAACCCATGTTCCTTAAGTTTGTCTATTGCACTGAGAAATATCTCCCTTCTTTTAGCACAGTGTGTGATGATACTGTTCCAGTGAGGCCCATCCAGTATTACGTGCTTAGCATACCCAATAACCACACTTGAAGTCGATTTCAAAAGACTCACTGATGTCACTTCGTATAGAATAATGTGTGGGGTTATTGATGACAAATAAATTCTCCCAGTGAACCTATTGAAAGAAGGAGTTATTTAGGACTTATATTGCCCATGTACACTACAGTTTGTGTTACCTACTATTGGTTTGAACAATTTAAGAATTATATTAACTTTTATGCCTACTGCAGCAAATATAGGATAACAGCTTCCCTCCCCGGATCATTAAACTACAGTAGTATACTGTACTGCACCAGACCCACATGGAGAGTTTTGTAATGCCAAAGTATCTTTCACATACTAGCTTTAATTACTGCATTATCTACAGATAGTCTATTAGATTGCTATTATCAAGAAGTAGTTAAATGACTGTAGCCCAGTTTATCTTTTTGTTTTCTTATGGCATAGGAATGACCCAGACCTTGAGTTGCTATGATTTGGGCGATTATCTATTATGACATTTCTCACCTAAATTGGTAAGATTGCATCATATTCACCATCGATTGTTATGTAATTGACTCCACTCACCTTCAGTACCAACACGGCACAGGAGAGGGCAATGTTGCTCATGAATAAGGTATCAACAGTAATGTTGAAGAATTGAAAGATGACTGTAGATTTAATAGTGAAAATACAGTTTTTATATTGTCATTTGACAATTCACTTTCCATTTACTGTTGGCCTACTGCGATCTTTAACCCCCGAATTTAAAATAATAAACATTACTATCAAAGAAAGGAAATAGTGAAACACTGAATTATCTGCACATACTACAGTACTAATCAGTAATCATAGTAATCATGTGAATGTTTTTGGCTCAAGTTCAGGGACCAAATTGTGCGTTGTTGCAGATGACTCACTTATCATCATAGCAATGAATATTATGTGAAACTTTGTTTGAATTGCTGAATAATTTGCTGAATATATGGTTCATAGGAGATGTGATATCTGAGTGTTTTGTTGTATTTTGGTGTATGTCTGTGTGGCTGTGCATGTGAGTACTATAATATTGAATTATTTATTTTTCTTTCATGTGAGGTTGTCTGTTGCAGACCCTTAGAAATTGTTTTCTCATGTCTCAATCAGATGATGTCTAGTCTATGCTTCGTCGTACGATGGTGTCGTGAGTGCACCAAAAATAGCAGCTCCCGTCATGTCGCTGTTGTGAGCTTGATGAACATTGGCTATTTTCGGAGTGTGACACTATCATATGATTAATCAGGCTTAAGAATCTAATTTTAAGTGACATGGATGGCACTGTGTGTCCAAAGACGTCACATACAGGTCTGTGATAAATGTCTTACAGTACGTAATGTATGACAGTTGAAAGCTTGCTTACGTGGATGAGGTCAGTTGCACTTAACTGTACTATACAAAATACTGTACAAAATCTTCATCAGAAAGATACAGTATATATATATATATATATATATATATATATATAAATGAGATGTAGCTAATGGCAGAATTAACCTTACTGACAGTATTTTGATATTCACACAAATGTATTTCTCTACTACAGTATAGTGACCATGCATTAAAATATTAACATCTATGCCACACGTGGTAATGTTATAAGATTGAGTGAGAATTGATTTTCTGCTTTAGACTAGGCAATTTCACCACCATCAATATGGTGGGCAATGTTGTGTGTACCGCACTACCTAAAAGAGACACCTTGGAATTGACCCTACACTACAGTAAAAGTCGGAATGTTAATGTAAGTTTGAATGTGTAAAATGTTTTACACTTTCAGAATTAAATCCAGATTTGGCTGTGAACCCCTTCCCGGACCTCAACATGCCATTCAATGATATGCCCAGTCCAATAACCAATAACTCATTTGGCTTATAAGTAATGCTACCCTTCAGATCAGTGTTTCAAATGCCACACGTACTGTATATACAGCACCATGGACACACATACTCTGTTACTGTATCTCCCCTCTTGTGTTTGCATGTGTAATGCAGCTCAGAAAACATGTCAATGGATTATGGACAATCCCAAACAAGAGACAATGTACACAAAAACCCAAAGTGGCACCTGTAAATAATGTATAATGTTCTTTTTTTTTACATTTTGTACCAGCGAAACAGCTGATGTTTATAACTATTGGATATTTATGTACAAATTGTTCTCCTGTACATACTCAACAGTCAGGTGAAATAAAAAAAATGTTTTGCAGAATAAACTCAGGAATGCTTTTTCTGTTCCGACATACAGTAATGTGTCTTGGTGAACTGTCTCAATACTTTCTTCTATAGATCTTGTTATAATAGCTGAAGAAAATAATGTCTGTGGGGACCAGGTGTCTGTCTGCCTTTATTCTTACAATCGTAGTCTCTCTTTTACTGGAGCAGTCCGAAGGATCCCTGCTCATACGATCGCTTATATCTTGTATCTCGTCTGCCATGTCACGCGTGATCTGACTACTTGCTAAATTGCTATTGCCATTAATCTCCCTCTCCTTGGAGACTTCCTCTGTCCTTTGACGCTGTTATTCCTAGTTTGTCCTTTGACTGCTTCCTGTATGAAACCTAAGATGTGTAATAGTGTATTGTACGTTGTAGGATTTTTGCTGACGATCTGATCCAGAGCCACGTACAATCGGTTAACAGGTAGGGGATTCAATTCCTCGTCAAAGGATACTGGAAGCCCGGGGCACTCTGGTGTTGCAGGGGTAAAGTTGCCCTGCCCACCACTGGAGACAGGGGTTTAAATCCTCTACGGTGCATCCAGATTGCCATTGTTCCAACAAAGGCATTTGGCTATGTTTGCAGGAGGAATGCCGGTCGTGGAGGGCACTTCTTGCCTACAGATTGTTCAATGGTGCTAGTCCAGTGGTTTTCAACCCTTTTCATGTCAAGGTCCACTTTGTATTCTGCATTGCAAGTCACAGACCACCATTTGATGACTTTTATCCTCTCAGATCCTAAACTTGTCATTGAATAAGATTCCATGATGTGATATACCAGAGAGAGAGAGAGAGAGATCACAGGCAAACATTGATCAAAATAACAATTCTTCTACATTCTCTAATTGTGTAGACCAGTGGTTCTCAACCAGTGGTCCTTGAGGGGGTTCCAGGTGGTCCCCAGCTAAATGATGGAGAGTTGATAACCAAATGGACCCTTGTAGATCTTGAACTCTTGAGAGCGTAAAATGAATGATTTTACGCTCTCAAGAGTATTGTTAAAGTATTGTTAAACATCAATACAGTATGGAATTGTGGACAAAACCATATCCAACAATACCAAGATATGGGTCTGAGAGGCTAAATCTCATCAAATGGTGGTCCGTGGCCAAATGCCAAATAAATAATGGGCCTTGATATGAAAAGGGTTGAAACCATTGGTGTAGACATCTTGTAAATTAAGCAATGAAGATGTTTAACAATAATTTAACTCTTGAGAGCGCTCTCAAGAGTTAAAGATTCATTTGGTTACCAACTCTCCATTGTTTAAGTTTAACTGGGGACCACCTGGAACCCCCTCAAGGACCACTGGTCGTCCCCAAACCACTGGTTGAGAACCACTGTGCTAGTCCACAGGGTTGTTGAGAGCTATACAGTATGAGGAATAAGTGATAAGTGGTTTGACTGAAATCACTGTTCACCACTACAAGTACCAAATTATTTAATGTCTGTCTTGCTGAATACCATGTACAGTCTCTGCACATAGAAATGCAGTGCAAAATCCTCAGTGTCAACTCAACTTGTGTAAAACCGATACATTTCTACACAGATTGCCAGGCACTCAAGAAGGGCAGTGCCAGCCAGCTAGGCAGACACGGAGCCGGCTGCTCCATTGTCCCTGGGGTAAAGTCTGTTACGTCCATTGACAACTTCTCTCTTTGTTGCTCAGACTGGTGTGGATTCATGTCCACAACATGAAGCCTGTCCTGGAAATATCATTCCAGCTGGCAGAGTAGTTGGACTTTCAGACAGTATTTGGTTGTGATTTGGTTATAGGCCATAAGGATCCCTTTGTTTCATTTCATTTCATTTCATTGTTTGTTACATTCTGAATGACAAATGGATAAATTAATACTGATGATTTTACTGTATACATTGTAAGGGCTAAATTGATGTTCAGAATGTTATGGTATAGGCTACACATGGTGCTTTGCGCCTCTATATTACGCTCTTGGAGTTAAATTGAGTTGTATTGAATTGTATTTTACAGCATACGGCACGTGGTGCTTCGCCACTGCCGTTACTGGAGCTGAGGGGCACAGAGGCAGAACAAAGGACAATTCAGACCTGAGCACAATCGGTCATTCACGTAGTTGTTCTAACATTTCATTGCTATTCAGGGCAAGTGGTTTTACCTTGCCTGTGTCTTCCAAGTACCCGATTACAGCCCCGTTTCTCAAGGCTGTATAGCATTTCCAAGACCTCATACGGCGCGGCCTACCGAGGGTCAAAGTTATCTGCACTGGGGGCCTATAACCTGGCTGGAATGTTGGGGTGTGACAACAATGGATTCATGCTGATGGAATTTAATCAGTGGAATAAAACAGTCAAAGGCCCAGTGTTGTTATCATGCTGTTTTGCTGTGTTTTTGTTATTTTATTCTTTAATGCCAGAGCATGGCATCCTGCAGACTACACTGCTCATTTCCATCAAGCGTCCACACTGTTTTATAACTGGGAGAGTGGCTGAGTGGCGCTGATAAGGGGTCGGCGGCTGCTTTACAGAGTGCTGGGGACAGGAAGTGTTTCATAAGAAGCTGGGCAGTGATATATATATATATTTATATATATAGGCCTATATATACTAGTCTGTAATCTGACGGGGATGTCTGAGAAACAGGTGTGTGCGTGTGTGCGTGCATGCGTGTGTGTGTGTGTGTGTGTTGTGTGTTCATCAATCTACCTTTCACTTTACACTATAACTCATTTTGCTCAACGGCAGAACTGCTGAGGTGTTTTCCTGTTTTTGTCAAAATTAGCTCTGGAATTCGAAATGTCACATAAATTGATTGTCTAAATGCCTTTTAATAGCACTCTGTTTTCACTAGGATGTATTCCAACTTGAAATACACACCCTGACCCACAGACATTTCTCTCAGCGACATTTTGTGTGTGTGTGTGTGTGTGTGTGTGTGTGCGTGCGTGCGTGCGTGCGTGCGTGCGTGCGTGCGTGCGTGCGTGCGTGCGTGCGTGCGTGCGTGCGTGCTTTACTGTATTTTTCTAAAGGCTGAAAATTACAGTTCATTCATCCAATCTAAATTAATGGATCATGCTCTCTAGTAGAGAATTCACACTGCATATGCTCCTGCGTCAATGGTACACTTTACGGACACTAGTCCAAGGAGGGTCGGAGCAAGAAGGGTCGCCAGATACCGGAGTAAATGGAGAGGACTCGTCGCCCAATGTTCCAATAGGAACGGGAGGAACTAAGAAGCTATCAAGCGTTCTGATTAAGGTACTTGCCAGTCCCTGACCCCATCTTAACCCCAATCAAACATGATTACCCCCAACCAAATCGAATGATTGGTCTCCCATGGATGAATATCCAGTAAAGTTGCGTGGCTTCCTAGAATAGGAATAGGACCACCAAGCCACTCGCTGCTATTGTCTTATTGTTTCCTCTTCAGGAAATACTCAAGAGTTGAGCATGAGTGTAGACAAGGGGATTGCATGCTTGCTTTGAAAAAAACACCCCCTAAACAATGGCTGGAGTCAGACCAATTCCTTTGACCTGCCAGATCACTTCACATTATTGACCTTGCCTGTGCGCCTGGCGGCTCGACTCCCGTTGCTCATAATGTATATAAAAGTTCAGACAACACACAAACAGTCCATGAGGCTAGTCTCCAGTAGAGGCCGGACCTCCTATCATCCCAGCGCCTGTTGTCTGGACACTTCAACGGTGGGTGGGACAGAGCTCTCCTCTCTGTTTACATTTTCCACTATTTCAGACAGACCCTGCACACTCTATAGAGCTACTGTATGCCTGCTCAATCTGTAACCTTGGCGTGCGGTATGGGAGGTACACATAGTAATGACATTGCACTAATCTTACTAAATAACATTGCATGGATGCACCTGGGACGTACAGTATCCTCAGTGATGTATCCCAGGGGTTTCGGGTCTCTCGAACATCATACCCCTCACTCAGGTGACCCAGCCGGGGGGTTAAAGTCCTGACTTACGTCCCAGTAGCTACCATTAATCAGTCCCATTAGGGAAAAACAAGGGCCACACAATCCGTTGCTCCGGAACTACTCTGCCAGAACTGGGAGAACCAGATTCTGGCACATGGAAGGACTAGGCTCTGTGGGTTGATTCCTGTCCGGGCCCTTCATCTCACCAGGTCCACTCCTGCTCTCACCAGGCCCAGGACCTGTGCGTTGCACCAGACACTTCATTCAGGGGTGGTGGATTATACTGGCCCTCCTAAAGGCCTCACCGAGGGTTTTTTAGGCTTCCTCCTCACAGAGGACACAGGCTGGGGCGCTAACTAAAAACATTGCATGGATGCACCTGGGACATAGTGATGTATCTGAATATTTAAAGATATTAATTGGGAGTCTTTGTAGCTTCTAGAGAACAGATATTATTTTTGATTATTTTGAAAAACATACCGATTCTTAAAAAGTATAATATGTACACCCTTAGTGTAAAAGAATAATTTCACGTCAGATTTTTATAATCATTGTAATCTCTAAATAAGCCGATAACTTAACATTAAGTACATTTTGGATGTAGAATCCTTCCAGTCCTGAATATAGGGGCATTTTACAATGGTGTCCCCTCTTATAATTTTTTTATATATTTTTTTATTATGTGTACATTGTCACAAAATAGACAAAAAAGTCAACATGTATACCTGTTAAGAGCATGTCCAGTTAGTGATAGAAGAATTACAAGTGTACGGCTGAGAAGAGACTTGAGTGATTATAAGCCATTTATGCACACATTTAAAAATATATAGCAATATTATTGTACCCATATACTATACAGATTGGCAATAGTATTGTACAGTTTATACTACATACGATTATTGTACTGTATACACACATATTACAAAACTGCATTTAGCAGGTGCCAGAGTGTATAGCAAAGACAGCCACTGACCTTACCAGCAGTCGAGTACAGTATTACCCTATTAATAGACAATCTGAATAATAGCCTCATTCATGACCTCCATTGTTTTTGGCTTCTCTTTGACATGCCCCTGCAGATATTTGTTAGCGTGAACACAATGTGTGATCCTCGCCCCTGCTGGGTCTTCCCTTTGGAGAGTCTGTCCTTTACTCTTGATGATAACGATGTGTGTAGGGACCATTGTCTACAATAACACTAGTCGCATGCAAGGACTGTGGACACTGTGACTGGCTGCCAAGACCCTTGGTCCTGACTCCATGTCTGACACCACCTTGGTCTGGATGGCTAAAACCTGCATTTACAGTATATGTCGTGTGTGTGTTGCGTGCAAAAGTGTGTGTGTGTGTGTGTGTGTGTGTGTGTGTGTGTGTGTGTGTGTGTGTGTGTGTGTGTGTGTGTGTGTGCAGGCTGTGTGTTAGGCTAGCGCAACAGTGACGCTTGGTGGTCAACAAACGCTATAACACTATTTCCGTGCTGGGACGGACAGACCCAGAGACAGACCCAGCCAGCCAGCCAGGGACACACATTGCTGTGCATTGGAGTTGCTGCACCACTCAACATATAGGGAAAGTGTGTACAGTATGGAAAAAGGGGGGGGGGGGGGGGGGGGGGACTTTACCTTATTTTTTTACAGGGGCCAGTTTCAAATTGCAGCTGCCCGTAAGTGCTCTTTGAGAGTGGTTTTGAAGGAGTCTAGGGATTCACATTTCTTAGCGGCTGTTGGTAGGGCGTTCCACATTTTAGTGGCATAGGAGCGAATTTAATTTAACCCCTTGTTGGAGCTGAATCTGGGTTGAACGTGGTTTGTGGAACTCCCTCTGGTGTTGTGATCATGGACTTCATTGACATTAAGGAAGCAATGTGCTTTAGACAGGCACACACACACACACCACACACCACCACCACAATTAATAGATGTATATATAAATGAAAATGTGACCACATTTTAGGATCTAGGATTCAGAACATTGGAATCCAAGGTTTGCAAATGAACTCAGTTGTGTTTATTCTAATCTAAAAGTATTATTTATTGATTTTGTTAGAATGCTTCACTGTCTTGATTGTTTTTATATTGCCAATGTTTTATATGGTTTTCTGTTCATTTTCAATAACGCACTTTGTACACTGTCATTGTGAAATTTAAATAATAGTAATACAATAGTCATTTGGATTTTCACCAAATTGTGGCATTGAGGTACCGTATTGTCCCGAATATAAGACGACTCTGATTATAAGACGACTCCCATTTTTCAAGACTCTTTGTGGAAAAATAACTTTGAATGTCAAATAGTCTAGTACCCGAGCGAGTTTCTTTTAGGATATTCCCATTGGAATTCAGGTTAAATTTATTTTGGTGAGTTTTTCAAATGTTGTATCAGCAACTTCCACAAGGGGGCAGCATTGCATTTGCCATTGACTTGTTGCCTCTCTAAATCCTGCAGCACTCCCCAGTGGACTCCCCTCTGTGACTCATCTCCAGTGCCAGCGGGACTGTCTGATTGAGTTGAGTCAAAGCATCCCATCATTCACTACACAATCTCCACTGGTCCAAGCAGAGATCATCTGGTGGAAATTGAGGCATTAAGAGTTATATTCACCTGTGGACCTAGTGGGATGATGGACGGCCTCCATTCACACACACACACACACACACACACACACACACACACACACACACACACACACACACACACACACACACACACACACACACACACACACACACACACACACACACACACACACACACACACACACACACACACACACACACACACACACACACACACACACACACACACACACACACACACACACACACACACACACACACACACACACACACACACACACACACACACGATATTGAGAATGAGTTCCACTTTATTGTCTACTGCCCTTCATGAGCTGTGTCTAAATAATTTAGGTGTAAAAACCTAGATTTTATAAGGTTATATATATTGCTATAAGCAATAATATGTCAACATTTTCTTTAACTTTGTTTTTATTCAAAAGTTTTCTTTTTTTTTTTACACCAAATGATCGAACACAAGTAATATGTCAACATTTTAATGACCTTTTTATCTTATTTATTTTGTATTCAGACAGCCAGCAATGGGTAGAACGCTCCCAAAAATAATTTAGTCTCTGTGACACATCTTGGGGCCACAATCTGCATTCAAAGATTTTCCTAGAAGCTTTGTCAGTGGTCGATTTGCCTGTCTGCTTCCTGATTGGTTAGTAATTTCGACAGGTTTTTTTCGACCAATGACAAAGCTTCTAGGAAAAAAAAATTATACAGATTGCGGCCCCTAGATGTGTCACAGAAACTACATTTGTTACAAATAAAAAGGTCATTAATTTTTATTTTTTTTAACACTTTGATTTTTATTGATGAATAAATGAAAAAAAACATGTCTACATTTTGTTGTATCCGACATGTAAATATCCCCCCCTCCCCCCCCAATCAAGGTCAGAACAAGACAAATAAAACAAAGACAGACAGTACAAGACACTAAGACAGTAAAAGTAATTAGTAAACTAGTTTTGAAAGTACTAATGAACATAGTAAGAAGAAAAAAAAAATAATAAAATAAAATAAACAGCATTTTCCATCAGGGTATGGTATCTAGGTTACATACATTGTATCCATCTTTCAGTTTAGATAGTAAATTGCTCTATATCCAACTGTCTACTTACTGAGGGCCTCCAACCAGAGGTCGCCCAATGTCAGGTTTAGTGTGAGGTATCAGATTGTACAAGGGAATATGGGTTTAAGTGAAAGGTATACTTTCTACAAACTCTATGAAAGGGGTCCAAGTCATAATCTATCTATCTTTAGAACCACTACGGTTGTACCTTAGTTTCTCTAGGGGAATCATGGAGAGAACCTCTTTGACCCACTGTTTAACCGAGGGAGGTTTCCCCGACTTCCATTGTCGAAGTATCAATCTACGAGCCAAAAGCGTTGTGAATGCCACAGCGTTTGCCTGAAGACCCGTGAGCCGTTCCTCGATTAGAGACACCCCAAAAACAGCAATCACCGGGCAGGGGTCCACCGTTCCACCACATACATAAGACACCGCCTCGAAAATGTTCTCCCAAAACCAGACTAATGATTGGCATGACCAAAACATATGACCCAGCGTGGCAGGCTTGTGCTGGCATCTCGGACAGCCAGCATCAAAACCAGGGTAAATCTTGGCTAGTTTTTCATTAGAGTAGTGGAGCCTGAATTGGATGAGGCCGTGTCTTATACACAAGGAGGTGGTGTGAATTCTTCTTAGACAGTTAAGCCAAGACTCGTCCGATAACGTGACGTCCAGATCTGTTTCCCAAGCCAATTTAGTGTTATCAAATGAAGGGGGTTTGATATTTTGTAGTACTTCGTACATTTTTGATATATTCTTTTTCCTCAAGGGATGGAGTTCAAGTATTGTGTTTATAGCAGTCTTAGACGGCGGGGATGGGAAAGGGAAGTGTTTTTGAGCGAAACTGCACAACTGCAGGTATCTAAAGAAATGGTTATCCTCAGTGAAGAGGTCTTCAAAGTAGACCAGACCAGATCTGTAAGGTCATTAAAATTTTGACATATTATTTATTGGCCTCAAAAATAACAAAAGTCCTGGCCCTGATGGCTATGGTAATTAAATCTATAATGCATCCAAAGGGCTCATATCTCTTCTTTCACTACAAGCATATATACCTGTGTACTATAAATAGTAATCCATCTCGGTGAGAGGCCACCAATAGCTGTCATACATAAAACGTAATTTTACTTCATTCTATACTCGATTCACTCCTTTTTTCCCTCTACACCAAATTTATTCGCCAAAAAACAGTTGATCTACACAGGCTTATACAATGCATTGCAACATGATGCGCTTGTGAACTTGTCCATCGCCTACTTTTCAGAATGTTCAACTGTTATGACATGCCCATAATTGGGACGGTGTTACATAATTTTTCCGGCTAGGGTCCATGATAGTTAATATAAGTTATGGATTTCTGCAGTCTAAAGACCTGCTGAGTACTGTGTGAGTGGAAAGGCATTGAGTGCACAGACGTATAAGACACCATACCGCATATCTGCTTAGTATCATTTATCCTCCGTTCTCTCTGACTTACAATATTAATATATATTTTTTCCACGGTTGGGCTCAAAGGTATTTGCATTTTGATAAGCATCTCTATTAGACAGAACCCCTGTCCTGGTGAATCAGGGGGGCACCCCAATTACACAGTGTGATAAGACACAGCACAGATAACATCACACTGAGCAACGTGTCAGATGCCTTTTCGAGTAGACTAAAGACCTACTTATAATCCACTTCAGTGTGCAGTTATGTAAGGTCCTTGAGGGGGTTACAGAGGGTCCCCAGCTAAATTGGTTAATATAGCATCACTTTAGACATAGCTATATAAGGCTATTTGAAATACAACACTGATATGTACAGTATATATATTTATATTTATTTATTTTATATATTTCCTTTTTAATACAGGAAACGGGCAGAGATATGGGGAGTGTCACGCAGAAAAGGTTGCCAGGATCAGCAGCCTACAGTAAGTGCCCGGACTGCTAGGCCAGCCTGGGCCACAACACTGCTATTTAAAAAATCTTGAACGCAGAAACAAATGTGCGAAACTTTACATATTCTTAACATTTTCAAAAATTTGTATAGGGGTCACTTGCACAAAATTGTTTCTTATAGTTTCGAATAAATATGAATTTGGGGGTCCTTTCTTGACATGGAAATGTTTGAGAAACACTTATGTAAATGAGACATTTAGTTTTGAGGTCCTGAATCCAATGAGTTGTGCAATAAACATGCTTCACCTGCATCAATAATGGATTCCCCACCATGAAAAGATGGTTCACTCTGTTGGACCGTGTTGGATGTAATTCTATGGTGGTATGCAAAACAAAGGACCGCAGACAGCCAACATGACATTCCTCAAGGTGGTGGGCCTTTTGGCTGTTACAATGGAAAATACCCTATCAGTTCCCCCCCCAGATCATTCTGATATAAGACCACCCTGACCCTGAGCCCTGACATTTTGAATGATTGAGCACACTGGGGTCTTTGGTAACAAGCTACCACTGCGACACCACAGCTGATTTGAGCTGCGTTTAACCATCCTATGACTTTCACACAAAGGGGATGCCATTTTCATAGCGAGGATTACTCTCAGTCCACTAGCTAGGATGGCGACCTTTGCACCCGTGCTTGATGAGAAGTTAATGCCAATTGGTATTGTTGCACTGAACTGGAGTGTGAAGGGAGCAGTTCAACTGACAGGTGTGAGGCTGTGAGCTGAGCGAGCAGGTTACTAATGGACGAGAGCCTCTCAGGCAGGTATAGTGTGTTATGCAACACAAACATAATGCCACTGTAAAAATGTCAACATAATGCTGATTGGTGCTGACTGCAGCCTCTTCAAACATTATCCATTATGTGAAGCTGATGACTGTGTCAAAATTCTTGTTAGAAGCCATGAACATGCAGATGGCCATTTGACTGATGGGAAAGAGTGAGCTACATAATTAATGTCCTCATTCAAGTCCCTCCTGCTTCTGGGGCCCAGCAGGGCTTCTACCGGTATATGAGGTTCCTAGAAAGGCCCTCACAGAGTTGAAGGGCAGGCTAATTGACCATGTGTCATAATCTCCCAACATATTTTGTTGTCAAGTAAAAATAGAGACAGCATCTCGCTCAGCTAAAGATAGAAATGGCATGACGACAACAAGGTACAGTTGGGAAATATCTAAACTAATATTCTCTGTTCTGTTTTGTTTTTCTTCTTAGAAATAGGGTGGGTGGGTGGATGGGTGGGTTAAGGGGGGGGGGGGGGTCAAAACAAAGCAAAGAGAATGAGTCACCGTTCCCTCAATCCCAGTCTGGATATAAATAAACACGTACTGTATATACGTCACGCGCGCACACACACACACACACACACACACACACACACACACACAAACACACAAACGTCACACACACACACACACACACACACACACACACACACATACGTTTCCCTACGCATGGCTGACATTACATAAGCTGGAGCGTGGGAGGTGTGATGTGAGGCATGTATAATTCATCAATGTGGGATTGAATTGAGAAGCAGCAACATCCACCAGTAAAGCTTAACTTATACTTTGTTGAACAGTGGTGTCGCTCACCGGCGGGAATCAGTTATTTTGAGCGACACCATCGTATAATAAAGAAAGCATACTGTAAATTACTGCAGGCTTTAGACAGAATCTCCAAATGAAGCTGCAGGCCCCTACCTCCAAACCCCCCGATATGTCACTAATGTTTTGGTTATATTTAGATGGATTGCAGCATACAGTGCTCTCATGCTAGTGTTGTTTTATATCAGCCAAGTTGAGCCAAGTGCCAACTCCTCGCAGGCAAAACATACCTTGCACTGACCGATGTTCCATGAGCATTATATTGAACAGTTAAACATTTATCGATTATATTATAGTGCTAGAGATGACGTTCGCCATTAATTTAAATATGTGGCTCAACGGGCAAGTAAAGGACCATTCACACTGTGCATGGTCTTTATAGACTATACATAATGCCATGAGTGCAATATATTGTAGATGTTTTTTAGACAGGAAACACTCACTCTAAGAGTTTTGTCAAAGCAAAGCAGTTAAACAAAATCAGTTAGCAAAAAACCCATAAGGACACAATAGTAATACATAACATAAGCATTGACATTGGCTTGAATTAGCAGACATTGACATTCAAACAGCAGATATAATCATAAGTGTTTTAGCCTATGCCAGGCTCTGATCAAAAGGTGGAGGCTGGGGTGGAGGAGGCAGCTATAAGCATCAGCGGATGCGAGGCAGGCAGCAAGACAAGCAGAGGTGAATTGAATGCAAACTAAGCCATATTTAAAGGAACCGCTATGTTTGAGCGTGAATTCTGATTGAGTGACGTAATGATCAGCTGAGATGTGAATGAGAAGCTGAGCTGACTCGGACAACTGATTACAGCTTAGGCATGCAAACTAACATGTCCCTGTTATAAAACGTATATAAACTAACACTGTGCTTCATTGTATTTGATATGGACACCACAGTAGCATTACATTTGTACATTTGTAGAAATGAAGCACAGCGTTAGTTTATACATGTTAGTTTGCATGCCTAAGGTGTAATCAGTTGTCAGTCAGCTCATGCATGCAGAGACCAAATGCACTGGATTCACTGGATAAAAGCTAATTTACAACACCTGTCCAAAGGAGGCTTTTTAAAAGTATAGAAATAGAAAACAATGACAGATCCACAAACATAAATACACAACATACAGGTGTATCTATAGCTGTACTAGGTGTGAGAACAGTGTTTATTTCTCTTTTAGCCATGACGTACTGTAACACCTCTAATAAAAACATTAAAAATGGGTTGCATTTTTTAAATCAGTTCCATCGTTTTACCACAAGGCTTCCTTTTCTCTGCTTATTACAATGTGACAGTTAACATATCGAGCCTGTGAGGTTGACTATTGGCATGCTGGGTGTCTGGTAACAATTTCATTAAGCAGGGAAGGAGCATGACCATGTAGGCATTTAAAAATAAACCTTAAGTTTGAATAGCTTATGAAGCTTTCAAGGCTGAACATAATGTGACAATAGTACCACCTCATTGGTTTGTTGCTGTAAATCATAATCTCCACCAGGTCGACAGCATGGTAGGACACGTCTTCGTCCCTGTGTGTGTGTGTGTGTGTGTGTGTGTGTGTGTGTGTGCGTGCGTGCGTGCGTGCAGGGGGCGCGGGCGCAGCTAATCTCCGACACCACTGAATGGTGTCAAACATTGCATGCATTTGTTTTAGCACCATATATCATGAACGTAATATCCAATCAACCCCAAATTGGACTGAGCTCCAAAAGCACTTTCACTTCTGCCCATAGGGGGTACTTTTGATGACTCTAGTCTAGAATGAATCCTGGCTTCATTTTCATTCAAAACTTTCCTCTTCTACCCCGCAGATTTTAATCTGGTTAGCTGCTGAACTTTTTACCATTGAGCTTGTTCAATGCCTGCTTGTTCAGATAAGTTGAATCATGACCATCAGGTCAAAATCAGATCATGTGTCTATAGGTGAGACACGTTGACAGACACGATCTAAATGTATCAATAGAAGAGCAGGATGACAAAATACAATTACAGGGCTGGACCTAGGGGCAGGCTGAACGCTTCCCCGCCTAGGGCGCCAGGTCGCTAGGGGGCGCTGTGTAGCCCTCAAAATAATACAATAAAATAAAAACAAATTAATTATGCATGATTTGCAGGGCCGACCTCTACTAATCTCGCATTGGGGGCGAGAGGCATCTGTATATATATATATATATATATATATATATATATTGTATTAACATACTCCATGCAGATTGAACGAAATTACATTGTATTAATTGAAAATGTTACGTATAGTGTCGCTTTAAATACAGACTTGTTATTACAGTGTTATAGTTATTACCCATCCTCTGTTATTTGTCTGCTATAGCTACTATAGCTACTAACTATAGCATGCACTTGCAGACTTTTGGAATATAAATTCTGAACAAAGCCTTTTTCTCATTTGTCCACAGAGGGCGCAAACATACAGCTTTACAGTACTGGAACTTGACATTATTATTAGCATTTAGTCTCTGTAAATGAAAGGTGTAGCACTTTTAGTTTAGCATCCAAAATAAAGTCCCTTCATATGAAGCAACGTATTAATTCTTGTTTGTTTTTTAAGAGAGGACAGGTTTGCATGTCAAAGTTTCTAGATTTTGCATCAGGCCGGCCAACACGAAGAACAGAAAACGCATGAAAGCTAGAATCTCTGCCAGTTGTGCTATTGACAAGGTGATGTACAGTAAGTGTAAAATAGCAGCGAGGAAGCACCTAAAAACTATGTTTAAAAATCATACAGTATGTAGTTTACAGCTATTCTCAGCTGTGAGTGAAGATGCATATTGACATATATATTGACAGGGATATTGGAGAAGAAGCAAAATATGCGAAAATCTTACTATACACAATACTAGTCAGTCAACATGTAAATAAAAGTAAAAAGCTGATGTCTCCCGTCCCACTCAACTATGACCAAAGTACATGGCGAAACTAGCTGGATAGTAGCACTATACCTCCACAGAGAACTCTATCCATGATCAATACAGTGCATGTTGCTTACAATGACCCTCTCGGTCCCTCTTGCTTTACATGCATACTGCTTTTATGCTCCCTGGGGTCCCACACGCTGCAGGGACAGTGGAGCTACAAGAGGGTTATTAAGTGCACTGTGAAACCCATAAATAAACTAATGTATAATCCACAAGGGAAACCGCATCCGGCAGCACCAACCCTCCTGTGGATGCAGTCCGTCCGTCCCCGTCCCCCCCTGTCCCCAAGCAAGCCAAGAGCTTCCTCTCCCAACAACGAGAGGTGTCTAGATGGGAAGAGAAGTCTTCTGACCAGCCCCTGACCAGTCCAACCCCCCCCCCCCCTCCCTCCTCCAGAGATGGGTCTAAAAGAAGTGACGACAGCATTCGATGGAATGATTTATTTTCCCTATGTTTTACCCCCAGATGATTTCCAACAAAACACAAATGTTACCGTGATTCGCCCCCATATAGATACGATATGATACAATACGAATCCCTTGACTCCTTAAAAACCGCTCTCAAAGGGCACCTACGGACGGCTGCAATTCAAAACTGGCCCCCGTAAAATCTGAATCCCACACCCAACCCTTTTTCCCTTCACTGTCTATGTTTTCTTTTCCCTTTTTACCTTCTTTATGATGATGATTTCCTGTTTTTTGGCTAGAAGTGTATATGTATGTCTCTAAATGTTATGATGAATTGAACATGGTGGACCCTCTTGAAAACAAGCGTAGTGCTTTATTGGGTCGTCCACTCACAGTTGACAGTTTTCGTATTGAGTTGTGCTTGAAATGTACTGTAATTCTGCAAACTGTTAATAAATACTTCAATCAATCAATAAAAAAAGCTGATCAGAGCACAGAAGGTACAGGCTTTGCTCACGATCATTAAACGTTATTTATCTCCATACATCTACAGTATCTGGAGAGGCATTCTATGCTAATGAATTACAGTTTTCCCTCTGACCATCTACCCTAGTCGAACGGCTGGGCCTTGCACAAGAGCCGAAGCAAGCATTAATTTCCCTCCCCGTTATGTCACTGGAAACGCTGACACAATGTTGGTCTTCTCCCGAAAGGCACAACTTTAGCATTCACGAATCCAGTCTCCGTTCCCTCCCCTGGGTGAGGTTCTCTCTCTCATCCCACATCCTCCTCAGCAATGTTGTCACAGTAACCTGGCCTTGCTGGGCTGCAGTTGGAAGATGACTGCTGCCGAATGGAAATGCAGCATGACTGTTATCACATCGGTGGCAATGGTTGCTAACACAGGAGAGGCAAACCCTAGAGAAGTATAGAGCACTTCCCAAAAATGCTGGCCATGCTTGAAAGAGCCACTTAGGGGTGAAAAATCACTTAATTTCCCCTGAATATATGGGTCATACAGGGACAGTGAAAGGAGGGGGATTTATTTTTCCTAAAGCCTAATTTGGTGGAGCACTGGGAGTAGGACTGAGCAGGGTCGAACGGGGCACAGAAATAAGGGTTTACCACAGTGATGTTGTTCTGAGAAATGTTATGCTTAAAGCTGTCTCTGAGTGAAGTGATTTTCTCACTAGGGATTAGCATTGAGGCAAAATACTTTTTGTTTCACATCATAGACTGGTCGATGTCTTTCCATTTATTTTGTTTTAAAAAATATGATAGAGCAGATGAAGATGCCATCAAATGTTCATTCTAATCATGTATAAGGACCAGCCATCAAACCGAGCACGCACACGCATGCACACGCACACGCACACGCACACACACACACACACACACACACTTTTATTAGGGAGAAAAAGAATCCCTGAGTTTAGCCTGAAAGCTTTATGACGGTTATTTTGATTTACGTTGTGTGTGACTGACAGACTGCTCTTCAAAGACCTTGAGAATCTATAATGTTATTTATCTGTGTGTGAGATGCCACTCTTAATGCAAAGCAAAACATACCCCACACATACTGTACTCGCAGGCACTTATATATTGCATCAATTTGTCATGTAGTATGTGTACATACAGTACAGGCTATTACTGTATGTACAACACATACTGTACTGCATGACAAATTGATTGGGTTGCATAACCAATAATCAATTAAAAACACAATTTCCAAATTTTGGAGGGTAAAATAAACTAGTGCAGGCAGAAAGCATAGCCGATTGCTCTCTTTGAACCAAGATATAGGCAAATATTGCATATGAAAAGAAATGCTTTTAATTGATTATTCCATTGACAGTGAAAGTTTGATTATTGAAATGGAGGAAGCTTCTATTTACAGTTTGCCTAGATAAACAGATGGTTCGATGGACAGTCACATGGTGTCTAAGTGGAGCTCTGAGACAGCTCTGAGAGCTATGAGAGAGCACTCGCTGCAGTATCCTGGAACACAAAGAGACAGCTCTTCTGTGGGAATGCCTGGTGTTGTTATTGTATGGCTCAGGATGTCAGGAGAGCCTCCCTGACCTTGAATTCAACTAGTGGAGAGGGATTACTCACACAAAGTAATGAAAACTGACTCACACTATTACCATGCAGCTATTGACAGCATGTCCACACTCCACAGTCACAGTGTGACTTGGCCAACCCTCACACAGTCAAATCCTCAGTGCTAATTTAATTCTGACCGTAAGGGTCTATTTGGTATGTACGCTCGCAGAGTTACAAATTGATACATTATTTTACTGTGCATCACATTTTTATAATCACGGTTCAAGGTTTCTTTACTGTTACATCTTGTGTGTGGGTACAAATGTTGTTATGTCCTCCTTGAAAATGCAAAGGTTTCAGCATGGACATGGCAAAATGGAGCAAATATTTGATGTGCTTATAAACAACACTGGCAGAAAAATGGGGGAGAGCAGACAATCCACTCCCAATAAGGAAGAGATCGAGCAGAGAAAAAGGTTTTGGATGCAGTTTGAACAGTTAATCTGGTAAAATGGTAAATGGTGCATTTATATAGCGCCTTTATCCAAGGCGCTTTACAGAGATTGTGCATTACATTCACCCATTCACACACACATTCATACACCGATGGCAGCGGAAACCATGCAAGGCACCAACTAGCACATCGGGAGCAATTAGGGGTTCAGTGTCTTGCTCAAGGACACTTCGATAGTAACTCTGGGGGAGCCCGGGTTCGAACTGGCAACCTTACGGTTACCATCCAGGCACTCTACCCCTGAGCCACCGCCGCCCATCTTGTAGATAGACTTAACAAGTTAACAAGGACGATAACAAATGAAGAAATGATAATTAAAGCTGCAAGCTGGGCCCTTGCGTGTCAGTGCACAGGACAAGGATTTCAGTCCAGTGAGGCAACTCATGACTCATGACAAACTGTTCAAAAGTTATGGCAAATAATGGAAACTATGACATATCGACCAATCAGAAGAGCGGCGGGTTTAGGCTACAGTACACCAATGAATGTCAAGGACTCTGAATCAAGTCTAATGACTAAACCACAAGTCTGTATGACAAACCGTTGAACAGTTAAAGGAAAAATCACACCCGTGTGAAGTGAGGGGCTCTTATCATCTTACAACATCAAGGACGATGTGCGAAGTAACAGACAAAACAACCATTACACTCTGTTCATTGTTAATGGCATTTAATGTTTGCGTTAGTGACAAAACAAACATTAAACTCTGTCCATTCTCAATGGCGTCTAAGGACAAACAAACATTAAACCATAGGAGGGGCTAGCGCCCCTCAAAAAAAAAGGAACAATCAAATATCAGAAGAGGCTAAGTTACACAAATGAAGGTCAAGGACTCTGAATCAAGCCCAATGACACGACCCACAAGTCTGTATGACAAACCATTGAAAAGTTATAGGAAGAAATATTTGAACTATCAAATATAGACCAATCAGAAGAAAGGCCGTGGCTAAGTTACACCAATGAAGGTCAAGGACTGAAAACAGAGCCATAGAGTAAGAGTTAGGGCATTGAGGGGGCAGAAAACAGCCTGGTCACGTGGTTCATGTAACTCGTGTCACTGTAAAGCCTATACACACCAATGCATTCCATAAACTTCCGAACTTTGAACTATCAAATATCGACCAATCAGAAGAGACAAAGACTCCGAACCAAGTCCAATGACACCATCCCCAAGTCTGTATGACAGTTTAGTTCTGTTCAATACTTACATAAAAACCTTGATCTTGTAGATCTGCTATTTTCACTTCCTGTTAGACGCCACATTTACGCCATTTAACGAAAACTCAATTTAGTTGTCATCGTTAAGGTCTTTTGTGTACGTTGATGAAGTTTTATTTGGAACGCACCATCCTGCTAGGAGGAGTTTGTTAAAGTGTGACCCATGGAAATGGCATAAATTGGGCCAAAACGCCACAATAAATTCAACATGGCTGATTTAATGTTTGGTTTAGGTCATGGCGCCAAGATACTTTTTTGTGTGTACCAATTTGCATACATGTAGGTGAAACCGTATAGCGCAAACTTTTGTAGGGGGCACTACTGAGCCATTAGGCCACGGCCCTTTTTGAGACGATTAAAATTTGTTGATTAGAATTTAGCCAATTTAGATTTTGTGTGCAAAGTTTTGCAACTTTTCAAGTACGTTTGGAGCCTCAAAAACACGATTAATTTCGGATAAAATAATAAGAATAAGAATCAATGCAATTTCAATAGGTCTTCGCACTACTGTGCAGTGCTCTGCTCATGCCCAAATAATAATAATCATTGCGATTTCAATAGGGCTTCACTCTACTGTGCAGTGCTCGGACCCTAATAATAATCATTGTGATTTCAATAGGGCTTTGCACTACTGTGCTCATGCCCTAACTAAACTAGGCCAATATGATTTGAAATTTAAACTTTTGTTCTAACTCAAATGGATGGCAAGGCACACTTGGGAACCTAATAATACCCATTGTCAACTTGTCATAGCACCCGTTTTAACTATCTGTCTGTGTCCCTTTTGTGCCCGTATATGGAGATCTCTGTATCTGTCTGTCTGCCTCTGTCTGTCTGCCTGTGCCAGAAGAGTGCAAACTGACTGTGAAAAGTGTAGTGGTTAAGTAATCAATTTGCCGGTGTGCGGTTGCCATGGCAATCAATTGGCTGAGGCAGAGGCTGGGAATTGCACAGGTGAGGGGACACTGGCAGAGCCTGACCAGAGCCTTTTGTGGTGGTTCTGGAGAACCGTGGGTCCGACCGACTCGATACCGGGCACTGCACTCCCTGTGGGGGTGTGGAACGTGTGTGTCGAATGTGAAGTCGGTGGGGCGAGCGGTTCTCAAGTTACGTGCATTACAACCATACACACGCACGCAGACACACAGAGGCGTGGCGCATTTATAGTAGGATTTGGAAATAATTTTGGATTTTATCTTTATACGGTTTGTGGTTAAAGGTATGGAACTGTGTGAACTCTTTGAACAGCAGCAAGAGGAAGAAGGACAGGTAGAAAGCTATTCTAGAACTTTGGATGACCAGGCTTGTCCGTCACAACTTCACAAGCTAGGAAGCTTATAGGACGATGGAAAGGAAATATGAATAAAACTCATACCTTCTTTGCTGCGGGAAGAGAAACCCGATGTTGAGCAGAGCAAAGCGTGGACCAAGTGTCTGACCACACCCCTCTCCATCCTCCATACATGGTGCTGAAGGAGGTACCTAAATGCTGGTCAGACAGCTTCTCCCATCACAAGGACGTCACGTGCAGCCTGCAGGTGAAATTCATCCAGATCTGCAGAGGGAAAAGACATGAGTCTGTCACCATGCAACCTCAGCTCCAAGTTTCCACTTTAGTACAGGCTGTTCATTAGGCTATAGGCACCTTATTCTGCAGTGCAATAGGATCGCTCAATGATGGACCATGGATGGTCGGTCCATCATTCACCCAGCCAGAAAGCAGCCTCACCTCTTCCCTAACTGTGGCACAAGCCTCTCAGACACCATCACCATACCAGCAATAGACACGTTTTAAACAACTGATGCTACGTTAACAGAGCTTAATGGCATGCCCAAATCTTGTTTGCCTTACTTTTAATCTAAAACATTTAAGAGAGTTCCTCTTATTGAAGATATGGCTTTCAATAATTTACTTGGTAAACAAGACGCATCTGGGCAACACAAATATCAGCTGTTTCTGGACCACCTCAAACACCCAAGTGCATAAACTAGCCAGAGCTTACATAAACAATAGCTATGAGAGCCCTGGAGGCTAAATATGTATGGACTGCCACGTCAGTTGATACGAAATGAGATAAGCAGCATTCACGATGCCCCTGCAGTTAAACGGACACTTCACCCCTTTTGCAACCAGATCTTATTTTAATGATGTTTGGGAGATAAGAAACACTTTCCTGGGTTTTTTGTGGGTAATATGTGTTTTGAGATATTTTAGTATTTCAAAGTGTCCATGATGTCATGGACACTGGACTCACTTCCTTCCTGGACTACAATTCCCATAATGCTTTGGTGCACTTCTCCTCCTTGTGGATAGGGGGAGGGCTGTCATACTGATACAACATGTAGTCCAGGAAGTAAGTGAGCCCAGTGTCCATGACATCATGGATGTGAAATAATAAAATATCTAAAAACACATATACCCACATAAAAACACCAGGAAAGTGTTTGTCTCCCAAACATCATTAAAATAAGATCTGGTTGAAAAAGGGGTGAAGTGTCCCTTTAAGGCTGAGGGTGTTGAAGCTTTTGAGGAATTCTCACTGTCTATCAGTGCTCTGATTGGCTTACTGCAGTTTAATGCCCATGCCAGGTGCATCACAAAACAGGCAGTTGCAGGGTGATGCAAAAGAGGTTACTACTGTATGTATTTCACAATTGAGCAGAAAAATGTTTCCCCTATAACAGCCACCATGCACGCCCTGCCAACCAAGAAACACACATTCTTTTAATTCCCTTTTGCAATATCAAAACATTTCCTCCACAGCTGCCCAGTTCAGCAAACTATCAACCATCCAGAAAAGCCAATGGATAATTGAGAACAAGCAATGCTGGAAAAGCTGCAAAACACATGCTCCTGAAGCCTGTACTCAGAAACCCTGTACTGTCTGTAAAGGTACAGTATATCCTGCTACTGAAATAGATAACAGCTCGCTATACATGGAGTCCAGAGGAGCGTTATGCCGGGGTCTCCTCGCACACACATGCTCCAAATAATTCCACATTTTCCAATATTTGCCATTGACAATGAAAGGAGAAATTGGGTCAAATGTCCGCCAAATATGACGTAAATTTATACGATGCAAGAACGCCCCTCACTTTTTTACCTGCTTTTTCCTTTTTTGCTGTGCCTAACCGATCCAATGCACAGCAATTTGTGCCCCTATGTATGTCTCTATGTATGTCTCCATGTTTGTACTGTTACTGTATGACCACTTCAGTACGGCAATACACAGACACACACACAGGCACACACCCATTGACCACTGCAGCAGCAATCTTTCTATGATTGTGGTCAGCTCCCCAATTTAATCTGGCCCATTTGTGAGATTCAAACACACACTGGACCAGATGGTTGGATCAGAACAGCCGGTCAAAACACCAACTTACCTCTGTCAGGTGTAAGACAAGTTGTGTAGCTGGCTCCATTGTCTGAGCGCAAAGATGTCTCTATGTACACCAGAATGCTACACCAGAATGTTACGTGTAGTGCTCAACATCAGCAAGACTCGCAGGACACTGCCAGAGGCACCAAGAGCTCCCAGCCAGCAAACTGGTGCTGTGGGAACCAACACATGGGCACCGGTCACATACTAACATATGTGGATGTACTCAAGAAAGATGCAGGAGTGCAAAGCACCAACGAGCTGGCCGGATGTATGGAGAACCGGGATGACCTGGAGGCAACGATGGAGGGCTCGTCTGAGGACGACCTAGAGATGTACAGTATAAAAGATATGAATGTAAACTGTTCAAAAGGGGAGGAAGCAATGTCTCCCATGACTCTGTTGAACTCTAGAAGTAGCAATGGGGACACCTGTGTTGCCTGCAGAAACAGGTGAACTCAATCTGACCTTGATCAGTGCTCCTATAACATGGAGTAAAAACCATTACTCTGTTTGCTCTGCCACCAACCAGGCCTGTGTCCCCTTATTCTTATAAAAACCCACCACTTGATGAAACCAACATAACATTTTGTGAAATCTGCTGCCTCGCTGTCCATAATTCTAGTGCCTCATGTCCGATTTTCGATGTCCCTAGGCCCCAACCCTCTCCAATTAGGTTATAGCTGTAACAAGTAAGGAATGGGGGTGGAGGGTAGCGAAGGACTTGGAGCGTTGCTGGGGCAACAGCCTCAGTTATGTAACATCATAATATCATAATGTGTACAGTACACCACCCCCTCATCCCCCTTCTCCTTTAAGTGCTATAGAGAATGTATGGCAATAGACAGCTCAAACATGTAGCTAAAATCCATACATGGCAGGAATTTACATTTTAAAAAGCAATGCAAATCAATGCAAACCCTTGTTGCATTGATTATGCATTGTCTGATTTAAAAAAAATACAAAGACTGTAGTGCAGTGGACATTATAGCTGTGTATAATTTACAATAACAGGAACATTTTAACAGCCACGTGTGTCAACGCTGATTGACAATATAGTCGGTTAGGAAGACTAATGTCTATTTGTTCTTTGATTCTGTGTTCTATAATGGCATTTAAATAGAACACCGTTTACTGTGATATGTGGTAGTCGTAGTCCTTATCTCCACAGACAGCCAGTGGTGCCAACCACACTGGATTTATATGACATGTTTAAGACCAGTTCCTTTCACATCTAGCAATCGGAAACGTATGTGGGGAAAGGGGATGAAAGGACATTAACCTATAAATACTTCAATAACATTAATCCTTAACCAAGCGCTCGACTATGAGCCAAGAGAAATAGGACATGGAGACATTCCCCTTGTGAATGCTGTCTTTCTTCGGAAGTTTGTGTTCACTGAATATCTATTTTTGATACCAGGGAAAACAAAGAAAGCAAAACATGAGAGCCCCATGAACATAGGCCACAGCAAGCAGACAACCAGAAGTGCCTTCCAGTCGACAAAGTCACATAAGAGGCCATTGTTCAGCAGGACAGCTCTGGAGGGCAGCTGTGATTATTTTCTGAAACCACTCCAGGATATTAATAGCCCCACTGCCATTCACTGCCATTGCTGTGGAGGCAGCAGAGGAAGTCCCCTTCATCATTCTGACCAAATCAAGATTATATCGCTGCACCAGACAAAAGTTTAACTGGCATGGCTAGAATTCAGGAATGAAATGGAACTCTGAACGGAACTGTGCTGTGGTCAGGAGAACCCATCCTGTGGTCAGGAGTATCCGTCCACAGCCTTCAGAGTGTCTCAAATCTAGACCCATGAGAAGTCCACATAAACACGTAATTTAAACTGCCTTTCCCTGAGATGATGTTTTACACAGTAAAATCTTGAGTGTCAATTTAACTTTACTTTTACACTGTCAGAGTGAAATTAACGCTCTGTGATTTTACTGCTTACTGTATATTATCTTTCTTCTCAGATATTATATATTTAACTAATTTTAGCATAAAATAAATGTTCCCACCACACATTTTAATTCATACTGTACTCTCTTGTTTCTCCATTTCCCCCTCTTTTATTGTGTGATTAAGAACCAACATCTGCTCCTGCTGGAACATCTGCCTCACACTGTGAGTGTAAACAGCGGTGAATACTGAATACACATTTATGGACATTTTGACTTCTTATTGTATTAGATAGTCAGATGATTTCCTGATTATGTCATTTATTTTTTACAAGCCCAATGTCACTATGCCTATGGGGGAAATGAATCCCTAAAATGAATAGTCATGAGCTTTGCGTCATCTCCAAAATTATGACCAATTTATTTCCCATTCTATGGAAAACATTATATTCAATTGTGCCATTTTAAAGTTGTTGCAGTTGAAACGGGTGAGTCATAAAGTCCCACTCTGCAGCCTGCAGGAAGCCTGTGACATGAAGGTGGGTGGCTGTCACAAAATCACTTATTAATATATAGAACTGCCTCACTGCAGCAAACTTTTCTCTGGATGTCAGTGCGCTTTTTTCTTCTTTCGTTGTGGCAAACGCAGTCATTAATGTAACGTGAATATTTATAAAAAAAAGTTCAGTCTTCAGTTCAGTATTCATGCCTAAGATAGTCTGTAAATTAGGTGGAGTTTTTCAGTTTGGAGATATCTGTACATTTTCACCCCTTATTCAGTTTCTGGCTGACAGCTTTTTCGTTTAATACAACCTGCCAGGAGGGTAGCAAATTGATGCTATTGTTTTTATCTGATCATCTCAGCATGTCACCTGCTCAGGCTGCTCACATAGAGACTGAGACTTTGTCCTTTTGTCCATATTGCAGTGTATTAATTTCTACTAGGAAAAGTGCCATTTATTTGCCATCTATCCCAGGAGCTATTCGTTATCTATCCAGGAGCAGTACTAGAGCGGTGCCCGTTGGGCACTGGACTACTTGAAACGATGCAAGTTGGAAATGAATGCCCCACCCAGTTATTATGTGTCCCTTTTATGCCCATATATGGAGTTCTTTGTCAGGCATGCCCAAATATTGAGTCTATGCAGATGTCAGAACATATATCGAGTTACGTGTATTTCAGACGTACACATGCAAACAGAGACTTGGTGCATTTATAGTTAGATAGGCTATAGAAAAAAATAGTATGCTCCTTTTTTAGGTGATGATGCCGTCATAGTTATATTCACTCCCTGAGCGTGGTCATAATTCGAAGAATAATTTGAAGAACCACCACCATGGCTTGCCTAATAGGTGCTTTGTCTTCACCATAACCCCTAGAGTGTGTGTGTGTGTGTGTGTGTGTGTGTGTGTGCACGCGTGCGTGTTCTACTGGCCATTTTAGGTGTTGCAGCTACGTACACATACATACACAGAATACCAAACGACTCGACCTTTACCAACTCGCCCCCGCAATTTTTTTTAATGTAGTTAACAGTTAATTTAGTATTTCCCTCTGAAATCTGAAATTATCTTGTATACAGATTTATTTGATTGTATAGTAGTCGATCTCTATACTCTTTTATTAAACACATTTCCAGGGGCGCAATAGGGTAGGGGACGGAGGGGTTTCGTCCCCTGCCAGCCTCACATTGGTCCCCCCCAGATGTGTTAGTGGGTCCCCCCTGGCTGGGGGGGTCCCCCCCTGGCACCAAAGTTATCTTAGGAGTAATACTTTTGAAATCCTGCGTTCATAAACGCAATATATTTTGAAGCATATATTTGATCCACCCCTGTTTAAATCCCAAAATGGTTTGGCCCGTTCTCTCAACTTTCGGAAGTTGGGAGTTGTTACACCGCAATCAGTGACCCAATGTGCTTTGCACTCTGTAATGATTCTAATAATACAGGAACAGAATTCAATAGGACACCACTTTTGGTGTCACGCACCACTTTGGCACCATCAGACGATCAATAGATGAATGGATTTACTTTATCCTTTTCATGTCAAGGACCCCCAAATGGACACGTATTAGCCTGCGGACCCCCCCCATTTGAAGAGAAGAGAAGGACCCCCATAAGAGAAGATTTATACAGCTCGGACGGACCCTATTTTAACCATTTCTAGCGGTGGGACTCCAATTGATAATCAATGTTAATTAAAAAAACTGAGAGCGTCCACATGACATGCCACAAACTATCATGTAGTTGTACCTCTGGGGGTCCCCGGACCCCACTTTGGGAATTATATTATTATTTTGGGGGATTTGGGGAAAGGAGGAGATCGACGCCGCTATTAACTGTCAAGACCAGGTAAGGCGCTGCAGGTTTTTCTTTCCTCTCGAGTTGCATGGGTTGAACTAAACTACATTAAAACATCCTCTCCTGAAAACCTCCCAGGTGTTGTACATTTTATAGGATAGGCTAACTTACAGATCAGATGGTCAGTGAGTTTTGACCTGTTCGAGGCGCTGCTGATAATGTGGTTAAACTTTTACATTTTGAGACAAATGGGGAGGAGGAGGAATCACAGCCAGGTAATTCATAATAATAATAATAACTGTGCCAAAACGCAGTTTTGTATGTACATTGAGTCACTGGAACAACCTCTCTGTAGTTCGACCCCAAACCCTAACCATAACCCCACGTTTGTGGTTAGACCCCCCCATCCCCCCCTCTCCTAGGGTGGTGGGGGGGACGGGGGGGACGGATTTTTCGGCGCCGCTATATGTCCCCCCCTAGCGTTCGGTCCGTGTTGCGCCGCTGCACATTTCTTCCATGTAGCCAATGTTTTGTAATGGCAACATCATGCTATTATGCCCATGGATATACAGTGAACTTAACAATGATAAATTAATATGACTAGTCCTTACCCGTTGTGAGATATTTGCCCCCCCCCCCCCTTGTGGCCGTGGGGGGTACTGCGCCCGGGTGCATTTGTAATTGACTAATAAATTAATTAATAATCATTAATGTGTCAAATCGAAAAAAGGGCTTCGTTACGCCCTCCATATTCATTTTGTGCTCCGAGTGATTGGGAGTGATTGGTGCAGGCAGTAAGGAGCTACGGCAGTGTTTCTGACACACAGACACTCAGACATTGTTAGAATTATAGTATGATGATGATGAAGATGATGATAGTATGATGATGATTATAGTATGATGATGATGATGATAGTATGATGATGATAGTATGATGATAATACCTTTTATATAATCACCAACATGAATTATTTACAGCTAGGAAGAGACTAGAGTAGTGGGGCGAGATGGAAAAGGGGCGACCGTAGGCCTAGGGCCTACCTGTTACCCATACACACATGCATACATGTACAGTATGTACATAGGCTATACATGATACATACACACATAGCTCCGCATAGGAGTACTCAAACATAATATACAGTGGGCCAGTAACAATGTTTCTTTTTTTTTTTTTTTTAAGATATTTTTTTGCGGCTTACGCCTTTTATTGATTTTTGAAGGGACAGACAGTAGGCTGACAGGAAACGGGAGAGAGATGGGGGGATGACATGCAGTAAAGGCCGTGTCGGGTCCGGGAGTCGAACCCGCGGCACACTGCGACTGGATTACCAGTCCGGTGCCCAGACCGTTACGCTACGGCCTGGGCCAGTAACAATGTTTCTTAGCTTGTTTCGTTCGATCTCTAGGCTAGTCGTCATATTAGAGTTATTTAACAATAAGATGAAAACGATCATGGTTCAGAAACTAACTAGCTATTAAAACTCATTGTGATTTGTGAAGGTCGGGAAGGATTAAACTAAACTAGAGTAGACACGTGTACTTCTTCAATTACACACTGACAGATCACTGTTAAAAACCCTAGTGTAATTTACTAATTTTACATTCAAAAGTGTAGCCTACCAAATGGAACCCACTCTCGTTAAATTGACCTTAATTGTTGTGTATCCTTATGGCCAGTATGTATACATGGGAAAGGGAAAGCCCGGTCGTAGTGGCGGAGGACTATAGCGGGGCTCAACAACGTGACCCTGACAACAAGGAACCACCGGCGCTGGGGAAAACCGTCAGTGCTAAACTATGTAGCAAATGGGGCCGTCGCCAAGGGGGTTCGCGACGGACGACACCAATAAAAGGCACTCGCTCTCGGGCGAACGCGACTCGGAATGAACCTGGAGCCACGCGGCGAGATGGGTCTCAACTTCTCAAGTCTCTCAACGCACATAAATCACCACGGCGATAAATGTATGGCTGCGATCGTCTAATTACACCGTCATTTTGGAAGCAGCGTATGCGCAAGTCGAGCACCTCCCTCCCAGAGTTGACATCCTGTGGTTGGGGAGGCGGGGACGGGACCCCCGTTGACGTCAGTGGGCCTGTCTGTTTCCTGCAATAGAAAGTGAGCGAGAAGGTGAAGAGAGAGAGAATTACAGACCTTCTTTGCCCCCCTCCTCCCCGTTATTTATCGTTATGGTGCGTTATACCAGAAACCCCCGGCAGTAACTTAAGACTGCACTTAATGTGAGTATGAATCAATTCAGTTTTAGAACATTTCTAAGTGAACGCGCGAGGCGTATATACTTTCGGAGCTGCATTGGTACCGTTCAGTCGGTCAGTGCATTCACGTACAGGGCGCTCGTGTTTGGCTGGGCTGCTGATGTCGGGTTGGTTGGTCCTTATCAATGTCCTCACTGTTTTCCGTGGAATGGGTTGTTTGGTGATCTGCGCATTGTGGCAGTGGCAGCATGTTTCACTTTCAGTCGTATATACAATGCAGATATTATAAAGCTCGCTGTTATTCAGAGCTGGTCTCTCAAGTGCCAGCATATAGCATCGCTGTTTTGGTGGAGACTTGTGCAGCATTGTATGTGTGTGACTGTGTGTGTGTGTGTGTGTGTGTGTGTGTGTGTGTGTGTGTGTGTGTGAGTGTGTGAGAGAGAGAGTGAGAGAGACACACACAACTGGCAACTTAACTGCTCACTACGCAACGTGTAACTGGCTCAGGCTGTCCGCTCTCTCTCGCTCTGTTTGTATCGTATAGGTAAACCATTTCCCGTTCGTGTTGTTCAATGCCATCCCTCATTTTAATGGAAGCTTCAAGCTATGCATATGTAACGGATGAAGGCAGAGATAACACTGCAGGTTTTGTAATGGATAGGGGAAGCAGCGTCCCATAAGAGCGCTGTTGCAGAGACGGCGAGGGGTTTTCCCTGACTCCTCCCTCAGTTGCAGGGCGTTCATGTGTTGCAACAGGCATAGCGTATGCTATTCCCATTTCCCACGCATTGTTTTTGCTGACTGTATTTTCCATCCAATGACCAACAGGACTCAAATCAAGTCTGTGCATTTTGATGTGTGTACTATATCTATTTTTCGTATATATGCATGCAGAGTCCATTCCCACTCGCACCCAAACATGGAGATAATCACCATTATACGAGTATATTGGTACATTTTCGTCAATATGCTACATTGTGATGGGCGTGTAATTATCATAACACAAACACACGTGATTGTGCCGCTGACAGCTTTCTTAACGCAGTGCGCGCATAGAGTGCGCGCGATGTCTTGGTTTTATATAAGGCTTTGATTCCGGTGAAGGTGGAGAGAGAGAGAGAGAGAGAGAGGTGAGGTCTGGAATTCTCATGTGTGAATGAATGACTCAGTCACCTCACCTGCAAATGCATGCATTCCATTCTAACAGGTTTAGGACACGGCGTTTCAGTGCAGTCAAGTGTTTATGCGTTCAATTCATTCATTGTAGTGCATCCTTCTTCCTTGTATTTGTATCGACCAGCATCAGGGTGTTTTCTCACAGTTGTATGTGCTCTTTTACTCTCTCACACACACACACACACACACACACACACACACACACACACACACACACACACACACACACACACACACACAACTCCAGACAAAAAATGGGAATGTTCGTTTTTTTCCATTAATCATTGCTGCCTGTCAGACCTAGTTAAAATTTCCATCTTTGCACGTGTTTTACGTGAGAGCATCTGTGTGACTTTTTGTGTTTCTTATTCTAGCTAGGCTAGTAGTGCATGTGCTATGTTCATTCTGCCAAATTGAGATGCACGGGGAGATGATGTCATTGCTGTAGTGCCACATGTACCAATGCATGGTGAAAAGACACCGTCCAGTTGTAGTAACTGTTATGCAATACTCCTGGTGAGACAAACAAAGACCAATGCTGCTCATTGCATGTGCACGACAATGGCTCACAGTCCTATATAAACTCTCTACGAAAGACTATAGCTTAGACTTAGAGCCTTAGATGTTGTGGAAACAGAGATTGCATTAAAATATGAGTGTTAATATGGTTACTGTAGAATCTACAGTACAGGTGTGTTTATGCGTGTAGATGTCGCTTGTTGCTGCTCATGCCGTGCCTGTCCATTCAAAGGGAGGTGAGCTCATTCTGTATAGGTGAGATTATTAATATTATATGTTGTATATCAGGGAGCCCACAGAAGCATGTGCAGTGCAGCGGATTTGAAAGGTTGAGGTTTTGGTAACATTTAACTTGAACAGTCCCCTTTTACCCAGTGTTTCTTTAACCAAGCCAGAATTTGCATGAAGTCTGTATTTAAACCCCTGATCATTCCAGTGTAAAAAGGGCATCAGAAACGATACAGAGAGTAAAAACAGTTCCCCTGTCAGAATGAGTTCAATCTGCCCTTTTGATGTTTGCATAGCCCTTATGCAGCGGCCTGTGAGAGTTAACTTATACAATTAGATTAGCCTGATAGCAACCTATCTGCTGGCTTCCCAAGTACTAAGTAGCCTGGAGCATTCAATACCCCAGCGCAAACAGAACATTATTGTTTGCGCCTTTCGTCATCCGAGCTGCCGTTGTTCGTCAAAGAGAAGGGCAGGCGACCCATATCAGACACTGACTTGTCAATCAGACGTTGACCAAAAACAACAGTCCTCTCGCTTCTTGGTTTTTGCAGAGATCAGCATGTGAGATAACTGCTGCAACACAGCTTATATTGATACGAAGAGAACATACTCACACCTCCTTCCACTAACTACGCTGACTCCACCTGACAGGCCCAGAAGGCCAAGTGAGAGAGGGGTGGTGGGTGTTGCATTGTTAGCTTGAAAACAAGTTATGTTACGAGTGACACTGTCCTACGATGAAGCATAAATTAAGCTCAAGCGGGAAATCTGAAAGGCCCACTTAGTGTTCATTGATCTCTGTGGTTTTATGCTGAATATCTCTGTAATGTGTTTGTTCTATAGATGCACCCACAGTGTGGCCCTAACTGTGTGGAGCGGACGTCAGTTCCTCTCAAGATCCAAGGACTTTAGAACCTACTTTACTCAAGATGTACCCGTGAGCGAAAGTAAACATGCCACGCACCAAGCAGAACAACCCAAGAAATTTAAAAGGTAAGTTGCAATTCTATACATTTAATACATTTTTAAACATTACTTTTTCAAATCAATATGATATCATTCCAAAGTAAGATATCCATGATTTTTTTTTTTTTTAAGATATTTTTTTGCGGCTTACGCCTTTTATTGATTTTTGAAGGGACAGACAGTAGGCTGACAGGAAACGGGAGAGAGATGGGGGGATGACATGCAGTAAAGGCCGTGTCGGGTCCGGGAGTCGAACCCGCGGCACACTGCGACTGGATTACCAGTCCGGTGCCCAGACCGTTACGCTACGGCCTGGGCCGATATCCATGATTTTTGGGGGAAGAATGATGATCAAAATTATCTTTTGCTTTTAAAGGTGCAAGTTATAGTAATTCTGTTGCTTTTTTTTGTCTTTGTGTATACAGTCAACAATGTATTAGAAATATTATTTCAAGAATATCAGGTAGCATTCTTTCAAAAATGTTGCTATTTTGGAGTGAAAATCTTCATAATGTCATCTATTTGGTTGCAGAATTTGTAACATTGCACATGAGTATAACATGAGTTACTGAACTTGCTCCTGACCACCAAGTAGGACAATAAATAATGTAGGCCTTATATGTGCAATTTCTTGTAATACAGTGTAATTACTTCCTTATTACACAGGTCCAAAATTAACTAGTGTATTAGAAATCAAGCAGATTAATGTGGGGATGAGGTACTGTAGGAGGCTAGTGATGACACTAAGGTACTGTATCACCACCTGCTATGTCCGAATATGCTGCACTGTTTTATACACTTGTACGTAGCTACTGTACTTCTAGGTACTGTACACGGCAAGTGGCTTCATTTCACCATAGTGGGTTCTGTATGATCCCCTTGTTCACCTACCTCAATAGACTATTTTGGGTTATTATTATTATTTATTATGTCTCCACACATGCATGATTTCAGCAGTTGTCACATGCTAATTATTGCACAAAATGTGCTAGTATCAGTGTGACCTGTCGGTTGACTGTCAGTCTACAGTACTTGTGTGATTATCCCACAGGACATAACAAAATATGGTGGACTGGACTCATTGAAACTGGGTGTGATGTGTATATTATGAATGTGGTGGTTGTATATGAAGTCTATGCATTGAATAAAATGCTTTGGCTTTTGTCTGTGAGCAGTGACCCAGATTTTCATAGTTATTTGTGTTATAAACACCTCCCCTGTGCGTACTGCATTGAGCTTACTTGGCCAAATAATATGAATAATTAAGTTTTATTGCAGCACATTACCCAACAGAGGTCCATACAAACTCCAGCCAAATTGCTCTGGATGCTATGTTTGATGGAGGGTCTTAAACTTATTTTTCACACAGCAGAGAGCAGACTACAGTGCCACAGCTGTTCTTAGTTGGTGTTATTTTTGAGATTTTGATTGATTCTTTGCAAGGTTAGAAAATACTGATGGATACTGAATATGAAAGCAGTTAAAGTTTTCTCTTGACTATTCTCACCACTTGCACTATACATGAACCTAATGTATTTGACTTTTCTCAGTGCTGTCCACTTATCCATCCATCCATCCATCTTCAACCGCTTATCCGTAGTTGGGTCGCGGGGGCAACAGCTCCACCAGAGAGCTCCAGACTTCCCTCTCCAGAGCAACATTAGTGACTTCCTCCTGGGGGGTTCCGAGACGTTCCAAGGCCAGTGAGTCGATGTATTTCCTCCAACTGCGCCTTGGTCTGCCCCGGGGTCTCCTCCCAGTGGGACATGCGTCGAGGACCTCCCTAGGGAGGCGCCCGAGAGGCATCCTAACCAGATGCCCGAACCACCTCAGCTGACTCCTTTCCAGGCGAAGGAGCAGCGGTTCTACTCCGAGTCTCTCTCGTGTGACTGAACTTCTCACCCTATCTCTAAGGGAGATGCCAGCCACCCGTCGAAGAAAACTCATTTCGGCCGCTTGTATTCGTGACCTTATTCTTTCGGTCATGACCCACACTTCACCTATGGGCGATAGTTCCAAACATTGCTCCTATGGCTGGAACTATTCCATTGAGATAGAATGAGCACTTCTGCATTCCATTGTTACAATGAGAGTCAACGGGAGTGTCATTACTCTCTTACTAGATTACTCTGATGAGACCATGCTCTGGCTTCGTTGATTTGCCTTATGACCTAGTTCAACAACCCTCTTCCAGGCCTGCCCTGCACTGAAGGCGTTCCCTTCATCAGACAGGAAATGCTCATTGCATGGCATGCTATCACATGCTTAGATTCTGCTCCAGTGAATTTCTTTCTTCCGAACTCAGTAAACCTCCCCCCCCCAAACCCCCCCACCCATCTGAGCCATCACATGATGATGCCTGGTGCTGAAGAAAGACTATAGTCAAGAGTCAAGACTAACAATTAAGAGTACGACATTTACTTAATAATAGACAAGCCAATAATAGACAAGCCTTTAACCGTCTAACGTATTTTAACTGTCAATGTCACCTTTTTATTACATTACAAATACTTTTGAACAAAACAACAAAAACAACAACATACATAAATGGACCAGAGATACCTGGGAACTTCTTCAGAAGTGACTACCCAAATAAAATACTGGTCTGCACGTATTTATTATTTCACAGGGGGGACTGAGTCACCCCTGTAAAATAATAAACACGTGCAGACCAGTCGAGTGCTCCAGTATTTTATTTGGGTAGACTCTCCTAAAGTGCTCTGGTATTATTCTCTCTGATTCAAGCTGTCCCTGTTGAGCACTGACGAGCCTTTCTACCTTCAACTGGCTGAAGCGCGCTGGACTTCTCTTTGTACATACATACATAAACGGACAGTTTAGCTCAGTTGCTTGAGTTTAGTTACACTAGCTTCATCTTGAGTTTGGTTGCAGTAGATTGCATTTGGTTAGCTGAGAAGACTTATGTCCACAATGCCTTGGAGCGCACTGGCACAGTTCTGATTGCTGATGCTAACCAACAGTCATGTCAAGACTTATCAGTCTTTGCCTTGTCAACGATACAAAGATATATCGTATCGTATATTGCTGTACTGTCTAGGAAACGCTAGAGGCTTTTATTTAATGAAATGCATACCAAAGTATGTTCATGTAACTTCAATAATGTAACTTCATATGGCCACAATACTTGCTACAGGACCTATATCCACCATTATGAATGGTGAACTGAAATAAGTGTGTTAATATACTGTAAAAGTATAATAAACACACACACACACACACACACACACACACAATAGGATAGATTAATTTACATCCCATAGCCTGGAAGGACGATTACTCTGTGTTAGTCAAGTTAGTTTGTTAGGCCAACCTAGCAGGTCAATAAAAGACTACATCCATTATTCAAATAGAAGCCGGCTTTCGACAGGTACCATGGAAAGCCTGGTGATTGACGTGAGTTTAGGTCAGTCAGAGACATTTGCGTGCCATTGTTGAAATACAGCCAAAAATACTATATTGTTCTATTTATAACATCCCAGTCCCAGATCGTTGATGATGCTTATGCAGGTGAGCCAGGGGCAGGGTGGCATTCCAATGAATGGTCTGTAGCTGCACGCACGCATGCACGCACGCACGCACAGCATTAGGAATGATCCTATGACGCAGTTTGTGGGTAATAAGGCAGGAAGTTTGGAACTCATGCCTCCTCCTTCATGTCCTTTTGTTTAATTTTCTCAAACAGCTGGTCTCTAAGCAGCTTTGGCGGGACATGCACTGCAGTGGTTTCCTTTCCCTTGCCCCTCATATCCCTTCACAGAGACAGATTCACACTCTGTGGGCATCATAAACACAGTACTGTAGACTGAGAGTTGATGTACACAGTACTTAGCTGGAAGGCAAAGTTTGAAAGGGTTTTCTGATGACAGTACACTATGTAGTAGCCTACATACACTATATAGCCAAGTTAATGGACACTTTATCGTACGCACCTCATTTTCATCTAAAAACTCTTTACTTTTGACTGGCAAGCCTTCTTTTAAACTTCTATAGTGCCTCACCACCTTGACCCCCCCTCCCATTATTATTATTATTAAATTACTATTATTATTATTCATCTTTTTATAATTTTTTAACATTTTTGTTTACTATAGTTGTTATTTGTGAAGAGTTATGAGATCTGTCTAAAAAAACAAGAAGCAACACAGCTACACTACAGGACTGCCGCCTACAACATAATTTATTATATTTGTATTTTAAGATATTTTTTGGGCGTTTTGAGAGATGGTGGAAGAGACACAGTAAATCTCGTCGGCATCGGGACTCGAACTCGTCACAAACTGTCATGCTGGATTACCAGCCAAGGTGCCTGGACTGCTAAGCCGTCTCAGACCATGATATTTGTATTTTCTTTACTGTACTAAAATTATTTCCTTTCTTCCCATGCTCTTACATTAATTCTTGGATTAAAGACTTGACTTAATACAAAATTATTATCTATAAACTCACACTCTCACAACGTGTCTTGAAGAGAAGCTCTGTGAGCTTGTAGATCGGCTACTTTCGCTGCACAACATCATCCGTGGTGTTTGGTCTTCATCACTATAGTCTCCTGTCTATGGCTCTATAACCATGGAAGTGCATTCCAAAAAGTGCCCCTGAAAATGTCCAGACTTGTTAGCAACCACAGCGTTTATAGAGCCAACTCTACATTCCTTTTTGTCTTATAAAAAGGTTCTCACACCGAAGCCCAGTGTGCCCGGACACCTGCTTTATGGTAGAGAACGTGCTGTGTGATAAATGGGCAACAACTGCAGTAAAAACGGGGTACATTTAACACATTTTAGGCGGGAACCCATGTTGGTGTTTTAAGCATTATGTTATACTTTAGCTATTGAAAAATAGCAGATCTACAAGCTCTCTCATAGCGCGCCACTCGGTGGCTTGTAGGTCTGCTATTTTTTTTAAGTCGTGAAAATGTGGCTCAAATCTTTGAACATATATTTCAGAGCGAACATTTTTAACTAAAATATTGGCTTCTGGGGGGGCCCTGGAACTACATATTTTGAGATGGGGGTCCGTGGCCCAATAGAGACAATTCTGGGGGTCCTTGACATGAAAAAGGTTGAGCCCCACTGACATAGAAACATGGATTTTTCAGAAAAAGGTTAGGATTTAGAAGACTTTTTTGAATCGACTTCAGTCCAAAATGGGTTAACGCAGTGGAAAATGTTCACCCCCGTAAAGCGAGTGCAGCGAGGGAGGGGAAAAAAGGATGGGGTTCCCCCTAACGTAGTCCTGTACCATTTATTGCACCCAACACACGTTGGAGCAGAACCTTCTGTACAATACTGGGTGTTGTACATTTGGTTGATTTGTTACATTTGATTGATTTTGTGATAATGTTCAGTAATTTATGAGGTTTGAAATGACTTTTCCTAGTCCTACTAGTGTTTGATTTGTTCTCATCTGGTAACTGGAAATTCAGTTGTCTTTATAAATTGAAACATAATGGAGTATGTCATAGCATTGGCAGTACAATATTTAGGCCTACTACGTACGTGGCTGGTGCTCCAAATCCTCAAGATACAATTCCTTCATAAATTGATAATGGTCACAGTAAGAATATGCAATGCAACCGTTTCATATTCTGATATCCATTTGGCCGAACAACATTCACCCCCAGGCTTCATCGAGTTCTCTCACAACGCTTAGCAGCCCATCGAGTGTTTTACCACCTCAGTAATTTCTGACAAAGCAACAACAGTCTCCTGTTAATGATCAACCATACCTCTGACCTCATCACTGACTGTGGTTAAGTATTCAGGGGTCAGAGAAAACCACTCCTCTACTCCTACGATCAAAGTTGCAGGGCAACCTAGAGATGGCCTGATACAGGACCTACCGTAATGTGTTCATGGTTTAAAGACACAGTACAGTTGCTGCCATCGGTATAAATGCATAGAAAAGGTCACATTATTTCTGCAGTTCTTGTGTCTTCTGTCTTCATCACCGAAGTCAGAGATATAGGGAGACTTAAGAATGCCCCCTCTTTGCTTTGACCTGCCCTGACCTCGACCTCGATCCTCCAATCTCAGTCCAGCCCAGTGTCAGGCCACAGTCAGGGTCTCTGACAACCCTACCCTGCCCAGTGTCAGGCCACAGTCAGGGTCTCCGACAACCCTACCCTGCCCAGTGTCAGGCCACAGTCAGGGTCTCCGACAACCCTACCCTGCCCAGTGTCAGGCCACAGTCAGGGTCTCCGACAACCCTACCCTGCCCAGTGTCAGGCCACAGTCAGGGTCTCCTACAACAACCCTACCCTGCCCAGTGTCAGGCCACAGTCAGGGTCTCCTACAACAACCCTACCCTGCCCAGTGTCAGGCCACAGTCAGGGTCTCCGACAACCCTACCCTGCCCAGTGTCAGGCCACAGTCAGGGTCTCCTACAACAACCCTACCCTGCCCAGTGTCAGGCCACAGTCAGGGTCTCCGACAGACAACCCTACCCTGCCCAGTGTCAGGCCACAGTCAGGGTCTCCGACAACAACCCTACCCTGCCACAATGGGGCTGACCACAACAAGCAAGTTCTATATCATTGGTGGACATTTAAATGACAATTGCAGGCAATTATTTAAAATTTTAATTTTAATAACTTGAGACTTTACATTCGTATATAATGTCAATTATAATGTTTTGATGAGTTTTACTCTGAGGTACATAAATATTTGTGTAAAACTGTAGTTGAGAGAAGAATTCTGTTGCCTTAAAAATGCTCATTAAGACGTGTGATTTCTATCCTTCTAAGAAAGCAATCTCTAAGTTACAAACATGAAAAAGCCTTTTATTTATTTGCCTACCACTGTCAAAAAATGTATTAATTAATTGTGTGTTCAATCTTTTGAGCAAATGGAAAGAAGGAGTTAATACCCTGGCCCAAGTGAATAGATTTTTACATGTTGTGTCATGCTTATGCAGCCAAACCAGTATTTCCGTACTGTACCTTCAAATTACAGTGTGTGTGTGAAAGCATTGCGACTCGCACAAAGGGAACTTCTCTCCCAGAGGCAGGAATAACCTGGGGTTTTAGCAACAGTAACTACAACAGACAGGCTGAAACCAGCTCAGGGATGTCTGTTTAACTTGGTGGTAACCTCAGAGAAGCTTTCACTTTGAAAGAGAGGAAGGGAGAGAATGAGGACAGGGAGGGGGGGAAGGGGCAGGGTTGGAATTTTTATGGCCATATTTTGTATGAATGAAATTTAATATAGTGGAAAAAAAGCAAAGTGCGTTGCTCACTTTGCCATTCTTGAATGCGGGTTAATGTCTATTCCTTCTTTCTAATGTAGGAAAACAATCAAGTATATTTTGATCATTGCTCACTGTGCTCTGGCTTTTTACGGCTGGCAGACAGGTCTGTAGTTCAGAAGCTGCAAAATGACTCTTGATGATGGAAAATATGAATATTACTAGGAACCAGTTTGAGCTCATAACAATTTTAGATTGTGTTGTGCCATTTTTCCACTTTCAGAACTTGTAATTATTGGCTGTATCTCACAAATGGCAGTGTCAAAAAAATCAAAGCTCCACTATATGGTGGCAAAGAGGACAACCTCCCAAACACCTGGGAACATCTGGTTTTGAGGAAACCAATTTGTCAGCTGGCTCGATTTCAATTGGCAGTTCGTTTTTGGGTATTTGGACAGCCTTTGTCTCTGATGTCAGAGTGTTTTCTCTTGGTCGTTGGGAGTTGGATTTGAACACATTGCTCATTAGTTCAGTTTTTATGCTTTTACATTTTTTGAGGGTGTGGGATTGGATTTGTTGTAATTTCTCTTTCTTTCTCTCATCTCTCACTGTTGGGAGGCCTAATGGTACTTTTGTATTTTCTACGTCCAACTGTTTTCTTAAACTTTATACAGACTCTCAGTCTGAATGTCTGTCAAACAGTGACGGTTTATCAAACGATTCGGACTAATACCAGCACTAACACCACCCACCTGTTTGTGCAGAGAGGGGGTGTGTGTGTGCGTGTGTGCGTGTGTGTGTGTGTACTGGTGATGATATATTTGCATGTGCGTCTGAATAGTTCATAGTTTGCCTTTATTGTTCTTACAGTCAATTTACCTGTCAAGGCTCAAAATGCATGATATGAGGAAGATGTCTCACCTCAAGTTACCCAGCTGCTATGCCATTATACACACGACTGCCTGGTGACAACACCTGACTACAGGGCTATATTTGCACAGTTTTCTTGTTGCTATGGTTTAGTTTGGGTCAGGACCAAGGATTCCTTCCCAATCAGTAAAATTAGTTGGCTTAAACTTTTCAAACTAAAGTGTTACTGAAGGGCTCTGGCATGCCAAGTCAAATTGGAGCTAAGGAACAGAAGAGGTCTTTCCATATGAGCGCACGTACACATGCACACACACGCACGCACACACACACAGTTTTCCACTGCAGGTGAGCTTTGCAGCCTGGGTTTCCACTTTCCAGGGTAATTTCCTGGAAATTTGGTTAGTCATTGGTATTGGCAACTTTGGAAAGGTGAGCATTGGTGACAGACTGGGGTTGTGGGCCTGGGGCGTGTGGCGTGTGGTGTGTGTGTGTGGGAGGGGGAGGCATGGAAAACATGGGAACAACGGTGGGAGCAACATCCTGTGGTTATGAAACGGTCCAGTGGTTAAGCTGGAAGTCACGTTCTTTTAACCACTTTAAATTTATAAAAAAATGATATAGTGAAAATACAAGCAATGCAATACAATGCGTTACAAATTCATATGTGAGCTTGTAGATGCAAAAAGGTGGTTTAAATGTTTAAAGTGGTAACGACACGCTCCTGTCGCAGCCAGATTTGGCGGAGTCCTGTATCTTTATGGGAGTATGTGTCATAGTCAGAGAAATGCCCCTCAACAAAACCTGCCTCTGTTAGAGGGAACTGCTTTTTCCCGGGGGCTCCATTTAAGATGGGGGAAAATGTGACGTGGGCCTAGTCGCTGGAGCGAAAGAGCGAAGAAGAAAAAAAAGCAGTTGGAAAAACTGCTCAAATTAAAAGAAAGGCAGTAAAGCTGACGTGTGCCATCCGGAAATCCTTAAAAGGATGGCTGCGTGGGGGCACATTGTGTGTGTGTGTGTGTGTGTGCGCGCTGTTTGAGTGCAGAGCTGGCAATGCTTAATGGTTTGCACAAGCTCAATGTAGGGGTTGCCAGGGAAACAGAGCAGCAAGAGTCGTGGTCTGCAGGTGCTGTTCCTTGTGTCCTACTGCTGGAATCTCCTACAAAGATGGAGGACGGGAGAGGAGAAGGCAGCCGCGTGGACATACAGTACAACCGAGTTTCAAGTAAAAAATTAATAAAAAAGGAGAATTAAAAATAAATCAATGACAGTAAATGTAAAGTTTATTATGGCAGTGCTATTGAATGGCTGAAGGGCAAGGGAATGGAGGCCGAATAAAATGAAGCAGGGGTTGTGGGGGGGCGATAGGGGAGGACATAGATGAATAGAATAGAAGGGAATAGGGAGCGTAATTTCACACCAAAGGATTCCTTGACTACAGTCCAGGACTTCAGCAGTCACACAGTAGGGAATCGTAACCAAAGTTACAGTCATGCTGAGAGAGAGAGAGGGAGACGGTGAGTGAGACACAGAGAGAATAGAGCAGAAGGAGTCGGGAGCAACAATGCTGCGAATTCAGCCAGAATGGTTGGCATTTGGCAAAGAATAAACCGTGAGGTTTGGTGAAGGGAAGGAAGGGAGTGAGAGAGAGAGAGAGAGAGAGAGAGAGAGAGAGAGAGAGAGAGAGAGAGAGAGAGAGGGGTTTCTGCTGCTGAAGGAGCAGGCGGGTCCACAACAATGGTATGGTATGTGTGGACGTCGGCTTGGATCCAGTGGCCGGAGAGAGAAACGGCACTGTTCCCCTCCGTCAGACGCTCTCTGCCTGAGAGGGACTGACATGCCTGGAGGAGAATTCAAACATTCCCGGCTGACACAATAACATACGCTCTTAGAGTCTGTGATTTCCCTCAGCTGGGATCTTTGTCTCTCTCTCTCTCTCTCTCTCTCTCTCTCTCCCTGTCTCTCCTCGTCCTTCTTTCCATTCGGTGTTCGTATGGCACCTCTCAGATCATGCATTGATTCATAGGATTTATCTGAGCATTCACCACCTGCTGTGTCCAGTTTTCCTCTGTATTACAAACTGTGAACTCAGCGCCATTACTATAATAATGGCAGCAGATGCGTGTTCTGTACTTGTCGTGACCTAATAGCTCAGCACGTAATTAATTCAATGTTGTCGTCTTTGTTCTGGACACAGTACACACATTCAGCCCCACGTTGACGTGCATACATCATCATGCTACAAATATCGACCGCAAAACACACAGGCATTTTTCAACACCAGTTGCTTATGCGAGTGTATGTGATCATGGTTGATACATTACATAAACTCAACTTGGTGGTCCGACATTGATTTGTGCGTGCGACTGCGCTAGTGCTGCACGATTCTTGCTTAAATGTGAATCTCGATTTTCCTCCACAAGAATTGTGATCACAATTCTCACACGATTCTCATTTTTCCATGAAAATATTTATAAGAATAAACAAACAAAAACACAATAGTAACTCAAATGTATTGGACAGCCAACTAGTGCTGCACGATTCTCCACAAAATGAGATTGCACACACACACACACACACACACACACACACACACGTGTGGCCTTCAAAGAAACCCTGTCCTTGAGTCATGGCAGCAGATATTGCTGGTGTGACCGAGAATCATTAAGTGGCATCTTCCCACCAGATGTTGATCTGCAGGCTGGACCAGGTGGGCAGACAGATTGGCTTTTAAGGTGGAGGTTGCTCTGTGGTTGGATAAAGGTCAGGCAGTGGGCTGTATTTATCAACACTATGTCTTTGTTCTGTGTGTAGGATGATGACTAGGGCCGTTGTCACCAAACCCTGGCGTATCAATGCACATCTATGCAGATTGCAGAAGTATCACATGTATCAGGCTTGAAGGGGCTAATTATCATTGAGAACGGAAGCCCAACTCTATATACCACTGCTACACGTTGGAAATTGACTGAAGCCACATTTCCCACTTTAAACCTGGCATCCTTGTTTTGGACATCATTGGCGAAAATGTCAAAGATTTTGAGAAATCTACAAGCTCATGTGAGCTTTTAGATCTATAATTTTGACTTTGCTTTTTGACCTATGACAAAGTATTATAATAACATAAATATTTTTTAATTATTCAAAATTCTCTCCACTATTAGACATGATGGTAAAGTAGCTGCCCACCACCGGAGAATTTGTGGGTTTGAATCCAGCGCAGTGCATCCGGCTTTGTTGAGCGTCTATAGACGAATCCGCGGAGCGCTGCCGTGGGCGCAATCATACAGTAAACTGGGTCGTCGACGATCTCATTATGAGCTGATTGACACCGCAGTTATGGTTGCTGAGCGACAGATTCGTCTATACGAACACAATTGGCCGGTGGAAGGCAAGTGGGCGGGGGTAATATTTGTCAATACACGCCACGTACACCTATAGGCTGGAGGAGTATAGGACGAAGGCTCTACCCTCCTCTCGGCAGGCGCTTATCACTGGCAAGGTGAGCAGTGATTAATCAATTAATCAATCAAAGCTAAAAAGGGGTCAAATGCCAAAATGAAAAACAAAGATCCCTCTGCTTTGCCTCATTGGTCCCCTCCATCTTTGACAGTTCTTTTATCGCCTGCTAAACACTCTGTGATAGTGATGTGACAAGAAGGAGGCTGCTCAGAGGACAATGTTTCTCTAAACTCTGATGTGATGAGGGCACCGTGATTATCAGTTCAACAAGCAGATTGACGTGATTGGAGGAAATTGCAGCAAGTGTGAGTGTGTCTGTTGATACTTCTGCCCTGTGCTGTTATTAAGACAACAGTTGGTAGTGGCGCTTCTGAGGCACGCATTCGTTATTCACCAGTTCAACAGTTTCATTGTTGATTGTAGTAGGCCTGGGCAATAAACCGAAAATGTATCGAAACAAACATTTAGAACCAGTAACCGACTTAATCTTGCTCAAATCGAGAAGATTTTACTGTCTCCTCATACTGTATATATCGATGAATCCACTAAACCGACTAGTCTGACTAACCACTTAAACCCTGTTTTATACTTTGTTATACGTGCAGAAATAGCGGAAATAACCGATGGCACATTGCGACGCGTTGTGAGCTTGTACTGTATATCTGCTATTTTCACTACACTTTAAAAAAATAATAATAATCGTTTCTTATGTTGCATTGTTATGTGCATTCATTTCACATAGTCTGCTGTCTGCGAAGCATGACTATAACCGCGTCTATACTGTACACACATGTGCTCATGTGGATACATGCATGTCTATGCATATAGAGGATGCTCGTTGGAGCGGGTCCAGGTAGCTCCGCTAGCGGTGGAAAGTACGAACGCTGAATAAAGAACTGAACGGCAATAAACCCAGCATGTAGACGGTGGGGCGTTTTACTGGAAACAGTGGACTCCACAGGTCAGCAAAACAAGTCCCCTCTGTGTGGACTCCACACCCCGCCTCTTGACATGATGAGGCCTAGCCTGTTCATTCATAAACATCATGCTTTGTTTTGATCTCCTTTCTCTTTGTGTAGCCACCTTTTTTCCCTCGTTGGTGATGCGTCGTCCTGTACAGTAGTAGTACAGTATGTGTGTGCTACCCGTGCAGGGTCCGATTTGCTGGATGACCGATAGGGATATGTTTTATCCATGCTTAGGGATATGTTTTATCCATGCTTATGGCCAGACTATTAAATGCATGCATTTCCTTTCGGGAAATGTGTAGACCACTTGTGTTTGATACTATTAGTCTGACAAAATGTGCCTAAATGGGGAAAAATAAAGAACGAAACAAAACATGCTATTTATCGTACAAAGATGTACAGTATATAGTGCTTAAGTTGCAAAGGAAATGCTCGCCCCCCTCCCCCACTTATGTTTCTTTTACAAATCGAACACTGTGAACGTGCTCGTCGGATATTGACTGAGTGAGGCAGTGGAGGAAATGGGAGAGGAAATGAATGGGGATGCCTGTCCCAAAGTGTCTGCTTGTGTCAGGGGGATGTCCTTGACTGCGCAGATCTGACAGATTCCAAACGATCGATGATGAAAGATTGAAGGCCTGACACGATGACGTGTGAGTTACCCGGACGAGTGGGGTCAGCGAGGTCGGCCCGGGTCAATATTTTTAATCGTGCACATAACATAGACACACGCAAACACGAGCAAGCCCACACAACAAGCACATACTGTAGTGTACTACAGTAATGGATGCTGTAAAATACACACAAGACACACTTCAGGGTCAGCAGCTTCGCAGCCTTTGAATCATGGTTCTCTCCTGAGTGCAGGATTGGAGTTGGTAGTGACAGGCCGGTCAGGTGTGAGGACATGATACATGGTGTGGTGGTGGTTTCACGACGGGGAGCTCCCGCTCCGCTCCCCATCAACGTGGGGTCAAGCGGTCATGTCAAGCCAACGTCAAACGATTGCATTCAGCGAGCAAGGCCATCACATCATCTGTTGTGACTGCAGAAATAGCTTTCAGCCAGTCACCCCCGTATAGCAGGATGTTTCTACTGTAAAGCCTAAAGGCAACTGCTTCGAAGCCGAAGCCTCATTTCAATAAGAAATGTAAAGAAAAAAAATGGAAGGGGCTATACTATAAAATATGTTTGTGTTATATAAGACAAAGTTCATTATCTGCCCCAACTTTGTTTTGGGATATTGCCGCCCACTACACCTTATTTAGACAGACAAAGAGAACATAATTATGTGACATTTATTTTGTGTTTCCTTCTTGCAATTTTAAGTCAAGTGATTGTGATTTGTGTGTCATAGTTGTGTTTCCCTGATTGGGTCCTCCTGGTATTAACCCATTTTGGGCGGGAACCCCTTTTGGTGTTAGCATTATGTTTTGCTTTAGCTATTGAAAAATATCAGATCTACAAGCTCATGAGGTCTGCTATTTTTAGGTCTGCTATTTTTGAAAAATCAAAGAACCACTGACAGGAAAACTGTCAGGATGTAGAAGACATTTTTAGAATCTGATTAAAAGGGGAATGAGTGGGACATAAGAGAGCAATGGATGGACATTTAAAGAGGGTTAATACAGATGTTTTGAAAACAGGCATGTGTAATGGGAGGGGGGCTAGGGGGGCTTACTGCCTGGCAGAGCTTCATCCTCTTGCATAACACAACATGCGCGTCGGTCTCCTCCCTTCGCGCCGTTGCCATGGGGAACGACGTTGGGGTGGTTTCTGAGCCCACTGTCTCACATGGGAGAAATTCTCTGGGGAACTCTTAAGCTGCGACTATCCCCGACTTTCTTCTTCCAATAATAGCACAACGCACACCAAAGAATGGCCAGAGAAAACAGCTGGATTCAAGCTCTGTGGCTTTCATTTTCAAACCCCCTCCCTCTCACAAGCCGGTTTGGTTTCAGTGCCAAAGTGCCATGGCTGTTGTTGGTAACCCACAAATACCAGCGAGTACAGGGTTTGCCGCATCAATGTGATCATGCAGTAAATAAGACAATAATTGAAGTGGGATTTTAGTGTGTGAAAGAGAAAGAGAATAGAGGGAGAGAAGATAAGATTAAGATTGCATGTGGGAACCGCTGAGGCTGGTGTGTGTGACTCAACACTTGCTCAGAATGTGCCTTGTAAAATTATAAAGTGTGGGCATTGTGTGCACCTTGACAGGTAACGTAGGATCTTTTCTTCCCCCATGAAACCATATGTGAAACGCATGACTAATGCTGAGTCTCAGGAGTGTGGGCATTCTCAGCACGTTCGTGCAGGTACTGTCAGTCACCATGTACTGTACATGACAGTGTATTCACCAGAGGAATACATTAGTACCCTGCAGGTATAGGGAAACCAGGCCATAATGAACGAGAGAGAGAGAGAGAGAGAGAACGTACACAATGTTCACACAATGTCCATATCGTCAGACTCCCATTCCTGATTGGACACATGTGCGTGTGTGAATGCGTGCTAGAAAGTGCATCTGTGAAATCACAGTGTGTGTGTGTTTTTGTGCGTGTGGGCAGAACTGTTAGTCTTAATGCCATGTGTCACATGCTCTCTTTATCTCAGACTCTGTAGCGAATGTGTGTTACTGTGACTGTGCCCATTAGCATGTTCATTAGTCCTCTTCTTGTATGTTATGGCTGTCCCCGGCGCTACTGAGCTCCCCCTGCACAGATAGGATCAATGCACAGAATGGATGAAAGGGTATTTATATCCACTGTGGGGGTGTGGGAGGTTGTAACACCACAAGTGGGTTAGCAGTTAATCTGATGTTGACATGCAGTTGATTGTGTGTGTGCGTGCGTGTGTGTGTGTGTGCGTGTGTGTGTGTGTGTGTGTGTGTGTGTGTGTGTGTGTGTGTGTGTGTGTGTGTGTTTGTGGTGGGGGCGTTCCTTGAGCATGTACAGAAATAAGGAAATTAGCGACCATGGTTTATTTTAGAGCAACAGTTCTGCTTTGTTTTGCTTTGAGAGAGAGAGAGAGAGAGGGAGAGGGAGAGCGGGAGAGGGAGAGATGTTGCTCAGCTAGGGGAAGTCGACACACTGGCAGGCAGGGCTTTCCCTGATTTAGAGTAGGGCTTATAAAAAAAGGAGGAGGACGCGAAGGGAAGGAGGGGAAAGAAAGAAAACTAAGGCAGGCAGGGAAGCGTGGTTGCTACAGCGAGAGAAGGAGCGAGGCAGGAGTGGGAAGTGAAAGCTTGGCTCTCTGTGCCGTGTATAAGGACACAGCTGTGTGTGTGTGTGTGTGTGTGTATACGTGTATGTGTGTGTAGTGTGTCTAGGACTGTATTAGGCGCAAGAGTGAGCTCTCAGACAGACGGCGGCCAGACGCTCCGTGTTCTGCTCTGCTGTGGCATTTCAGAGTTTGGGGGGGTCAGGAATGTCAGCAAGTTATTGGTTGGTTCAGTGTGTGTGTGTGTGTGTGTGTGTGTCTGTGACTGTGTGTGAGTCCGGAATGTCAGGTGTTCCCCCGCATAAGCGTGCCTGACTCCAGAGAGGAAAAAGCAGCCACTCCGAAAAAGTGTTGACTTTCGAACGCGCCTTGGGAGCTTTGCGGTGTAGTTCACCTCCTCCAGACAGGTAACTGTTATTGTGCAGATAATTGTGCAGAGCTCGTCTTTGTGTGGTTGCTTGATCTCTGTGTTTTTTACCGTTTCGTTCTACTACCCTTCGGTTTAAGCTTGTTTCTTTGTTTTGCTAGCGAGGGTTGTTTATAGTTTCCTTTTGTGTCCCTACTTTTCCTTTCTTAGCTCTTCCTATCTGCCTTTATTTCTGTATCTCATCTTTTTTGCCTTAACCCTCCCCATATATGACCTCTCATGAGGTCATACTCCGGTCCATATGGGCATACCCCCCTACATTTGAATTGGTTTTAATATTTTCAGATGATATTTCTAAAATATCGTTTTAACAATTCAACAGAAGGGTACATTTATTTAAGATGAGTATAACTATAGTTTCCCATGTCTAAAGATTGTCATACGCCATTATAGCCCACCCGTTCATCAGTGTGTGTGTATTGTGTTATGCACAGCATTCGCCACCAGCTGGTGTGAAAGTAATGACAACGTCGGCCAAGGGGCTAACCCCCTTAGTTCAGACCCAGCTCAGTGACTCCTTACCCTGGCTCAGACGGAGCGCATACCCGTGGCATGTGTTCATCATGCATGGCTAAGGCGCTGACGCATTTGTGTGACAAAGAGGACAAGATAAGCCTATGTACCGTAGCTGAGATGAGCTGGAGGGGTTATGCAATAGCCAAGTCCAGAGATAGCGCAGAGCTCAGCGGAGGGGAGCGGAGCGGAGGCTCTCCTGACTCCTTCCACCCGCCATGAGATCACCAAGTTCACTTCAGCTTTCCTCCAGCTCACAACTTCCTCATTGGGTCCTCATCGCTCCAAATAAGTAAATATACGCAATTACTCGACACTATTAAAAGGAGAGATTCTTGAGTCCGACGCCAGTCCCGGTTAGACCGTTAGCTCACTGATAAGTTGATAACTGATGTTTTGACAGATATTTTCAAATCAGTCTGAAAAGAAAAATGTGTTTTGAAGTTGTTTCTTTTACAAAAATGCCAAAAACTACTTGTGAGATATAGATATTTTAGAAAAATGCACATGCACAAAATAGGGACACCAAGTTGAAAGTGGCTAAAAATCGTCACACACATCAGGCACCTCTAGGATGTCGGAAGTTCAGTATGATGGTAGATCAGTCTATGCTGTCACTTTTCACTTGCCATACGCTGTACGAGTGCTCGTGTAACATTTAGACACACTCAGAGTTATGGTCTGGATAAATGAACACTGAGGATTTTCCTGGCACCCTTTGTCTTTCTTCTATAATTTCATTATGGTCCTTTAAGTTCTATAATGATGTCATTAATAAGTGGTAGGAACATCAGTGCCAGTTTTGATTAACCCATTCTGACCGGGCACCCATTTTGGTGTTAGCATCATGTCGTGCTTTAGCTATTGAAAAATAGCAGATCTACAAGCTCATATCGCGCCACCGAGTGGCGCGATACGAGCTTGTAGGTCTGCTATTTTTTTAAAACCTAAGACACTTTTAGAATCTGATCTCAGGTCAGAATGGGTTAATAATGAAACTGTCAGGATGTAGAAGACATTTTTAGAATCTGATCTCAGGTCAGAATGGGTTAACCCATTGCTGTGCTTGCTGTCCAGAATGACACAGAAGTGTTTACCGCAACCTCTTCGGCATTTCATAATACGCGTCTAGATGGACAAAACAATGCAGAATGATGATAATGGTGATGACCACACAGTGAAATCCTAAATGTTTGTTTAAAGCGGCAATCCATAACCTTTGTTTGTGAATAAAAGCGTTTAGCAATCTATAATAGTAGTAGAGTATGTTAACCCAATCCGTGCTTTCCTCGAGATCTCTCGTGGAAAGGTATTAACGTCACCTGGGCCATCCATGAGAAACACTAGATTTGATTAAAAATGATTAAAAAATATTTATTAACTTATTTTTTAAACCTCGGTTAGCTTCCGCGGCTAGCATCCATAGGCCTCTCATTGTAGAAACAGCGTACATAATAATCCGCGGTACACAGGGTTATTAGTCTTATTTATGCTCAGAATTGCATAACATGCCATGTTTATAGCCTATTAATTGTTAATCCAAGATACGCTGATCAACATAGCTATTGAGAAATGTAGACCGTGTGGTTGGGTTGGACCACTACTTCAATTCAAATACATTTTATTAAAGTGTCAAATCACAACAAGTTGTCTCAAGGCACTTTACATATAGAGCAGAGAACCGACAGAGATCCTGGTTGACAAGAGGTATTGCAAGAGGAATTGCAACCAAGTCCAAACTTAATTTAGCTCTCAACAGTGGAAATGTCAGTGCTTGTGTGGGGAGTGGACACTTATCGGTCCATTTTACCCTCTCTGGCCTCTAATTTGAGGTACTAGGTAACGTCGATGTCTGCAATACTATTAATAGGTTTGGTCGTTTGACAGACAACAGCGGATTCAGCAGTACCGGCGCTAACAGAATTAAAAGTTGGACCTAATGAAAAGGGACAGCCCACCACAGCATAGTCATCACCGTTGAGATCAAAAAAATGTTTTTGGAGGGAGACCTGACCATGACAGGCAGCAGCATAATTAATATGACAGTTACAAACAGAAGACACAAAAATAGATATGGCCGATTGGCTGTCATCTGTCGAACTTGCACATTGTCAGCTTAATATTGCAGACACACTCCCGCGGTGGTCGTTTGAGCTCACAGTAATTGGGAAGCTTGGCGCTGAGACGAGGGTGTTCTCAATATCGCCTGCATGCATGGAACTCAGGAAAGAGGCTGAGTGCACTATGCGAAATGGACTCGTAAGAGTAAATTTGTACACTTTCAGAGTTAAATCAAAACTCAGGATTTTGCCGTGGGTGCTCGACTGCTCGTAGGCTGTGGAATAGCTCGGCCCTTCGGTGAGACGTGCACTGCAGCGTGATGGACACAAGAGGACAGATGAGTGGGCAGCAGCAGCAGGTAGAAGGCAGAAATAAAATAAATGAGAGAAACGGGAGGTTTGAGGTGGAGGAGAGGCTGCAGGAAGAGAGTGATGAGGAGGGGAGGATGATTGGGAGAGTAGGGAGAGCCAAGAAAATGGAATGGAGAGCGCGGGAACGATCCACTCCTGCATCTCGGTCTAACGTTATGTAACGTTACCTCATTCCTCATGATGAGGCCCCCCCCCCAAAAAAACAGGTTCCTCTATACATCTATACTGTCAAATCAGGAATCCAAGAGTGCACAAATGTAAATCTGTACATTTACATTCTGCCATTTCTCTCACTATAGAATGTTGGCATTCAGTGGGTGTGCTCTGATTCAAAGCAGCTTAAAATGTCATGACTCCACATACATCAATTCATTACCAGACAGTTTATTACCAGTGGAAGTCTAACCCTCTCCAGTAGTACCTCTTTCAGGTACCTATACATGGACAGTTGGCAGTGCTAACATGTTGAACCAATAGATGTGTGATATAGATAGATGTGTGAACCTGTGTATCCCCCTAAATGTCATTAAACAAACAAACAAAAAAGATGGCTGACTGGAAGGAGAGATGGATGGGATTTTTTTAGATGGGATGGGATTTGTAATGCATTTTGTAAAATGATCAGCCTATCGGATCCATATTACACACTATAATGTATAGGCTTCCAACCCTGCCTATTAACTGTAACCATGTCTCCTAAGCCCCAGATCTAATTAGTTGTCTCTTTCCTAGAATGTGTGTCACAATTGTAATGGTTTCTCTCTCCTTCACTAGTGAGGATGGCACTGTGCCACTGTCATGAGATTTCAACCGGGCCATAATTATTTAAATATAAAAGTGTAAAGATTATACAGACTAGACATGTGGTTGTGTCACTGCTTTTGTGTATACAGCATACAGTACAGTTTATTGGGATAAACTGAAATGCATTGTGCAACCTTAGTGGGTTAATGTTAATCAACGTTAACACATTTCAGAGCACTTTACCAAAGTGGTCACCGTCATTGAAAGCCCTACTTTCTAAGCCGTCGCTGAGCTGACACAAGCAGAAGGCGCGTGCCGAGAGCAGAGCAGAAGAGCAGCTCATTTCAGATTCATAAAAGGAAGATCTGAATGTAGCCTTTGTGTCCTCGCTGAATATAGTTCGAAGCACAGCCATACGCAACCACAGGCAGAGACGTGGTCAGCGAGAAAAGAGGGGTTTGGATGGGACCTCTCTGAATACACAAGACGGTCTAAAACTCCCCACATGACCTTTGGTACTCATTTGTCCTCCCTTAAATAATATGCTTTTAGACTGCGTTCAGTCCGATATACAACCACTGTAGTGTGTGTGTGTGTGTGTGTGTGTGTGTGTGTGTGTGTGTTTGTTCCCTAGCCGAGTATGTTTCTGTGCATACAGTACGTGCGCATTTCCCTGGTATTTGTAGGTGTTATTAACCTAATGGGCCACGCAGAGGGCAGGGCATTAGAGGTTACTAGCTGGATTAGTTAATTCTCGCTGCTGTATTATCGCCAGCTCAGCTGTCATTAACAGAGATGTTCCCACAGGGATGAGTTCGCATCCAGCGCCGTCCGTGCTCGCCACTCTGTGTTAATACATTATGTATACACACACACGCGCGCACGCCGCCCATGTTCAAAAATAGATTCACACCACCACATGGAACACATTGTTTATATAATGGGGTCTTCCCTCTAATTACTGTAAAGCATATTCTTTCAGAGCAGAAGAGACCGTTACTGGGTTTAAATTTCAAATCAATCTGAAGTGAAAAGGGTTTTAAGATAGCTTAATCAAAGGTCATGATGTTGACCATGGAGTACATTACCTCTAAGGTAGCTATTTATTCAATATCACCAGATTGTGACATTGCAGAAAGAGCTTGGTCACAGTGTTTGTTGTCCCTGGCCTTGGTAAATGTTTGCTCATTTTGTGGCTAAACTGTGCAGCCTTGTGCAGCCCTCAGAATTCCCCTATAATGACTGAATCTAAACATAATGCTGGAGGAAGTTCCCTTGCTGAAGTGGCCTGGCTCGAGTCAGCGAGGCTAAACGTGTCGGACGGTGTCATCCAAGGAGAAATTTGCGCCATTTTGAGCTTCTGGCCTCACAGCTTGGCTGATGGTCCTTGTGTTGATCTTGGCAGCGGCGTTATGTTGTCACCCTGTGTGCCCTACAAGACTGAAACCCCTAATTTAAATATCAACTCCACTCCCTTTTTTTAAATGGTAACAGTCCACAATACCACAAAGACCACAGCTTCTATAGGACTGAGGCCCTGTGGTTTTGTGTCACAGCTGTCTCTCTGTTTAACAGGCAGATCATTACCCTGCTACCTATTCACAACTTAGTTTTTCCTATGTTCAGTCAGAATTACATCACCCTGTTATCGCAGACAAATGAAAGGCAAACAAGATACACAAACATCCTGCAGTTTGCCAGTTTCAGTTTCACACTTTCCAGACTTTGTATTCCACAACCTTGACTCTATCTCGCAATAATCTGTAACTGTCTGGGATAGAGAACTAACCCACATTGATAAAGGCACGATTCTTAGGAAATCTTAATTGCAGAATGACGTATTGAACTTATTGTTAAATATCATAAGATTTTATTTTTTAAACTGATAATCTACATTTAAAAATAATGTTTCTATTACTAGAAACAACAATTAAGGATGATCAGCTCCTAGTCAAATATCATTTATTTCCAGTTTACGTAATGCAGTCCTCTGAGTCCAGAGACCTGCTTCCAACTCGACAAAAAAAAAGTAGGCGAGCAGCTAAATCAAGGCTGAGAGATAGGCAAACATTTAGTTTTTTTGCTATTGCTTTAGAAGCCAAAAAAATAAATAAGAAAATATTAGACATGTTCCAGTAAACAGCTCAAGCTCCACCTCTCCTGATGAGTGAGCTGTTGGGCAAACACCAGTTGGCAGAGCTCAGTAGTCGACACCCCCCACCCTCTGGCTCATCAGAGAGAGAGAGCGAGAGAGAGACAGACAGAGAGAGCAGGAACCCCTGGAGGGTGCCCGAGCCTGTTTTACTGACGTCACGCCCCTTTGCTCTGTTTGGGCAGGCCCTCCCTTCCCCTTCGTCCTCTACCCCCCTTCCCCCCTCTTCCTGGGCCTTTACAGGAATTCCCCTCCTCGTCACGTTGTTCAGAGGAAACCGCCGGCGACGCCCCAAACACTGCAGAGCCACAGCTGATTGGGCGGAAATGGGGACTTGTGACTGCTTGTGTTGACATGCGGCCATATAGTTGTTTTTTCTGCCTTTTTGTTCTCGAAAACAAAGGGACTTGCTGAGTCTTTGTGCTCTGAAATATCAGGATGGTCCGGGGTAAGAAGCGAACATTCTGTTCTGTAGATTCTATGGTCTAATATACGGACGCGTACACACACACACACACTACATTAGCAATGTACCATGTGACATGCCTGTTGTGAGGCCCTGTCTTTGACATAACAGTAGCACGTCACTGGTCAATTTGCAGCCGTCCCTGCTGTCAAGGGCTTCCCCTGCCCAGGGCCTGGGTGAGGGTGAAGGTGGACTGTTCCTAGATGACTTGAGGAGGGGCTGGGCTACGCTGATTTTCCCATTTCCTAGTGTCGCCGTCCAAAGGAATGACTTTGACTAAAGCTGAAGTGACAGCTGTCACCCTGCTGTCAATCAGCTGTGGCCACGGTAACCAATCAGCAAATGGGCAGAGTGCGCCAGCATTATGTTCTTAATGTGATTCTCCTTGTCACTGTGAGTATACAATAGTTCTTTTCACACTCGTATGGGACCTGAGGTTTGAATTTGACAAGTCCTGGGGATCAAACATTTAAGTTGATATTGAAGTATATTATTCCTCCTGCGCTGAATTTGTGTCCATATTTTGGGGGTGTCATTATAGCCAAAAAACAGTGATGCACCGATGTGCGATTTGCTGTTATCGGTCATTATTGGCAAATAAAACTGACATTAACCGATGGCAGTAGCCGATATTTAGTTGTTGTTGATAAGAATACATTTTGTGTTGGCTATGTTGGTGTGTTGGTTATCTGCAGCCTACCAAGCTGTAGATTCTGAACATTTATTCCTTGTATTGAGATGTATTTGTTTCCCTGCCACAAAAGGGATAACTAAAAACAAAATAAACATATCTGTATCGGCTATCGGATGAATTGATATTTTAAACATCGGTATTGGCCAATAATTAGGTGCATCCCTAAAAAAAACAAAAGAAAAACAGAAGCTTTTCACAATTTTCTTTTGAGTATAAAATATAATATACTTAAGTGGTTAATCAAAACACCAGAATCCGCTGTTCTCTCTGAAACGGCACAAGGTTGCGACTGAGACTATCGGCATAAGTGGCAGACTTCCTCATACTAATTGCCTTGGCTAATGGCCGCTTCCATGAAGCGCTTAGCCTGTGTGTGCAATGGCGAGGCAACCTCAGGCAAAGTATCTAGAATGAATTAACATGATTATACAGTGCCATAAGGACCTTTTTTTATTTCAGTCTGAGCTGTGTGGCAACCCACAACCCCCACCCCCCACTGCTCCTCCTTCTCTTCCTTGGCTGTGCATCCGTGTGCACACATGAAGCGTGTTTTCATACTGAAATTAATTAAATGTGCTTCCTGCCCGTGGTTTGACAACAAATGCTGGCCGTCACTCGCGGGGTTCACATCAGTGGAACCACTGGCTTGTTGTTAGTTTTGTGTCACAGCATTTGATGCCCCCAAGGAGGAACTCGAGATGTTGACCGGGTGACGCTTGACATACAGTATATGAGAAAAGAGAGGGTGTTTGTTTACTGTAAAGCCTTGCTTTATTTTTGAGTAGTGGTTTCAAGACCGCATAATCACTCCTTCCATGATTTACCATAAATTGGTGTAAGCATCAACTTGGCAATGTGTCATGTTGTTGGTGCAGGCCACATTTTGAAGAAAATGTTGCCTGGATGAGAGCTGAAAATGGCTTCACTTAAATTAATGTTTACCACCTCCTCAACTATTGCTTCCCCTATGGAAACACACACACACACACACACACACACACGCCCATTGGATTTCTCGTTATATCAATTTTTCACAAGGGTGCCCACGCAGCCCAAACAATCAGTTTGGGCTGCCTACAAAACCTACAGTTTTGTGTGGGGGCAGCTGCACTATACAGATATAACACTGTAACAGCTCTATCCACGGTCTCCTTATTTCTCTAACCTCCACAACAGTGAGTGAGTGACTTGAATGTAAAAGTAGTGGTCCAGAATCTGTATCCTATTCCTTGCCATAATAGTAATACTTAATCATTCCCTGCCTGAGGCAATAGTTAATGTTTTTTTTTCTCCCATATATTTTAAATTATTCTTTCAACACAGCAGTGTCATTACCATTCACCGTACCAGTTCATGTCCCTCATAAACACCCCACTCCCTCGGTCTCTCCCAACGGAGCGTTACGGCCAGACTTGCCTCATGTCTACGGAATGCTTGTTCCCTCTCCTCCCTCTTTCCAACATAGACTAGCCTCCTAAACTGGCAGGATGCTTAGCAGTCAGAAGCCGAACTCCACGCAAATACATTATTAATAAAGAAATAAGGATGAGATTCCGAGCTTTATTTATGCTGTGCTGAGAATTTTGGGACCACACCTGTTCCTGCATGCTAATGTCTGACTTCTGTCAGACTCTGCTATCTCTCTCTCTCTATCTCTCGCTCTCTCACTGTCTCACTCTCGCTAGTATGTATCTACAGTATGTATCTCTCCGTCTTTCACTCTTATCTCCATCTCTCAGTGTCTATTCGGCAAGGATCAAACCACTCCATTGCCCAGCCTCGTTAATGTGTAATTTGTGGTAAGAGAGAGGGAGGAAAGTCACTTTGCACTGGCTCTCTCTCTAAGCAGGGTAATGATGATGGACTGTGGGGTAATGGGACATTCAATCTGTGGCAGAACAGGGGATTCCTCCTCCGCTTTCCATGGAACACTCTGGCCATCTATAGCCTGGCCGGGACAGGGGAGGAAGAGGACAGTCAGGACACTTCATTTCCTCTACCTTCTGTGTGTGTGTGTGTGTGTGTGTGTCTGAGCGTGTGCGTGTGCGTGTGTGTGTGTGTGTGTGTGTGTGTGTATGTGTGTGTGTGTGTGTGTGTGTGTGTGTGTGTGTGTGTGTGTGTGTGTGTGTGTGTGTGTGTGTGTGTGTGTCTGAGCGTGTGTGTGTGCGTGCGCAGAGTAGCCTAGAAGCCTAATATCCCCCCTTGGCATGGACCTCTTTGGGCCAGGAGACCCGGGTTGAAATACCCGTGCCTGTTTCCTGGTTTTTTATAAGGGCGTTGCCATTAACATAAACAGTTTAGGCTGTTGCCCATATAGACAATTATTGCACACATCAGCTGCTGAGAGCTGCAAAAAGTAAAATAAACGCTACAGCATGTTTCATTGACTGGACCACAGGAAAGGGAGGCAGATCAGATCAGCAGACTTCCAGCGAGTCATCAGACGCGTGCAGTGCAGTGGGTGCACCTAGATTTTAATTGTTTAGAACAGTGGTTTTCACCCACTGGTCTGGGGACCACCAGTGGTCCGCCAGTTGAGGAGGTTCCAGTTGGTCCCCAGCTAAATGATGGAGAGTTGGTAACCAAATGGACCCATATAGATCTTTAACTTTGAGAGTGTCAAATGAAACCAAATGGACCCTCACGGTGCCAGGACATGGAATGAAAAATAAAAGGTACAACAAAGGAAAAATAAACGAAGGCACTCTTCTGGTGGAAAACATTGAAGTGGCTAGTTCATAATAGAAGTAAAAACAACTGGGATAACACCACACGTAGCGGCCTGCATGGCCTTCTTCAGGTTATGAAAATAAAAAGGTGCTGTAAGTGATATTTGTGATATAAGAAATCTTGTTTCAGAAGTTAAATAGTCCATAAGGAACATAAAAATAAAAAATAATTTAGACCAAGTGTATGACTGTCACTGTACACTGTACTACTGTACTGATAGCATCAACATCCTCGCTATAGAGTATTTGTTCAGTAACGGGGGTCTCCAGCTATTTAATAAACAGAAAGTACATTTTCAGGTAGGTCACCAATTTTATCAAATCCCATCCAGAGAACCCATTTATCAGATTAAAATTTATATTGTTATAGCAATCGTGGCAATTATGTGGTTCCACTCAAATTCACTCCATTCATTTTTCCCATAGAGATTTCCAAACATATTCCAAACATATTTATATACATATTACATAATATAACTTTTATATCAATTAATTTAAGCCTAGAATCAAGCCACCCAGGTTCCTGGTGAATCATGACCATAAAACATTTGATTACAGTATGTGAAAAGCCTCAAAACAGTATTTATTCATTATTCTTATTATTATTACTTTCTTCACAGAATCAAATGTTTTATGGTCATGATTCACCAGGAGCCTGGATGGCTTGAATCTAGGCTTAAAATAACCGATATAAATATTTTTGGAAATCTCTATGGGAAAAATGTATGGAGTGAATTTGAGTGGAACCACAAAATGCTATGCCCCATTGAGTCCTGACGTCATTCCCGGTCAGTATACTTTTTGTTATTGAAATTCCCATAGGGAAATATATAAGAACTGTGTTCCATAAATGCGTGTGGGGGGTCAGGCAGCTGTGTTCAGCAGGACTGGTGGAGGTACGTATGAGGTATTCAGGTTACATAATCTATATCTACCGCCCGCACTATGACAAGGAAGGGCGGGGGGGGGGGGGGGGACTGACTCTTCTCTCCTATTCTCTCAGCAGTCTGTGTACAGTATGCCATTCTACTAGTGCAGCCATCACCATACTGGCACGTCACCCCTCCTCCCTTCGTCGTAAGACATCAAAATGCTGCTATTCAGACAGACAGCAGAACCTAACCGCTCCTCTGATCTTTCATATTGCCTGTAAAGGCTTGTTTAATACTATCAATCAAACAAACAACTGAACCTTTCACCGCTGCCTGACTGTACAGTCAGACAGCGGTGAACCTCTTTATTATTATAACGCAATATGCGGGTACTGTCCACAGTTCATGGTCCATTATATGGCTAAAACTGGCATAAGAAAAATTGTGATTTTCTATTGAATATCTTAGTTACAATGAAATTGAGTTGACATGTGTTTTGCCAGGTGCTGGAAAAGCGCCTGGACTACATTTGCTAGTACCTCTAGTAGCGTTGGGTAGCCCCCAGTAAGGCTATCCAACGTTGAAGATGCCACTACCTACTGGCGAAATGTGGAATTGCAGCACTTTAATGGAAGTGGACGGACGTTCATGACGTCACGTGCGTAAGCCCGGACAAATTGAGGTCCGGGGCTAGGCTAGGCTAAACTTCCGCTCGCTCAAACCATTGAGTTATAATTATACTTCCGGAAGTCTTCCGAGTGTTTCGAAACGCCACTGAGCAACTTTTTCATGTTTGTCTCCCTCTTGGCTTCCTCTAAAACCCATAGTCTGAACGGCATAAAACCCATACTCTGAACGCTGCAGATGAACGCCGCAACATGAGCCATGAGCTGCATGGGCTGCGGTACACAAACTGATTATAGATCAGAGAGCTTGCTGCACCTGGCAGTTCTGACTGAGTCATTCATATTTTTTTAAGGGTAACTGTTGTATAATATTACACTCGATGGTGTGCTTTACGTAGATTATTGGCACTTCAGTGATGCTTACGGAACTCTCCAAATTCATTCCTGCAGCAACGCTGTCGTGCCAATAATCACGGTATAGCACACCCTCTTGTGTAATATTGCTTAATTGCCATTGTCCTAGCTTGTTATCAGTGCCATTCTATGTTAGTGTTACCATAAACTCACAGATGATGTTTTACCAAAACAACTAGAACCCTCAAAACTAAACACTGACACTCCCCTCATGTTAGCCTGACAAACAGCAACCGCCATCCAAGTTTTCTGAAACACATGCACACCATGCATATGGGCTATGTGCTCTGCCATAAAAAGCTACCATTATACTGTCAATGTGTGCCATTTGGCATGGCGAGGCACAGCAGGGCAGGCTGTTGAGCAAAGCCTGTGTGGTACAGGCTGGCAGTGTGGGTGGATGGGTGCTTAGAGCCTTGTGGTCGGCTGACAGAGTCAAGCAGTAGGCAGGGCAGGGGTTAATGCCTTGCCCAGGAAGAAGTCTGTACCATGCAGATGTGCCCCAGTTCTACATGGGTTTATGTGGACAGTCTAGTCTCTAATGTAATATTGTTAGTATAACAATAATATTGTTGGCTTAGATTAGGCCCATTTTCTAGAGGGTGTCCGTGCTGAACATTATTGCGTAAAATATATTTAAATGGCGTTCCCCACCTTCTGAGTCACCCCTACAGTAGCTGATTGATCACTCTGTGATGACATCGCTGTGTCCCTTTGGGGACAAGTAATGAGAGGGAGTCGGAGAGAGAGAGGGTTGTGGGTAGAGTCTGCAGGAGGGCACTTGAAAGATTCCTGGTTGTCATGGTAGCGCCACCAAGGAGACTGACAGCCCATGGATCCCTGCCTAATTGCCATGCACCCCGCCCACTCCAACTCCTCCCACTGCCATGCCCCCGCTTATTCTCAGGTATCACGTTGCATTGATCAAAGATGACATGAGTGCTCCACCCTGATGCAGCCTGCTGGTTCGTTCACTGATTCCTAACAGCAGCAGTGACTGTGTGCAGATGAGGCAAGATCAGGGGGTGATGTTATGATTCCTTTACAAGAGCAGAGAAGGCTGGGGGTGTAGGATGTTGGTTAAGAAAAGGAGTTAAGAAAAGGATTCTGCACTATCAATCACCCCTCTGCGGCTGATCTTTCTGCCCTGTCTGCTCACTCTTGGTACATAACAGGGCAGCCTAGCTAGCCCTGCTGCACCATTACTACAACAACATCTGGCTGTCAACGGCAATACTCGGCTCACACGTGTGGCATCAAGAATTAAGTGCTCATTTATGATTAGCTGCATTGTTCTCGTGTACAGGGTCTGCTGTTTATCCTACGTTTGCTTGTAATGGTGTAATTAGAAGCAGATGCATTTTTCTTGCAATCTGTAGAAGCATACTGACGGTGCAGTACGTTTTACCTTGAATTGGTCATCTCTCTAATAGTTGGGTATATGGATTGACAGTGTGTGATGCATTAATTATTTAGGAAAACGTTGCAATCGTGAGTTCTTAAAGGGGTTTGGAATGGGGTTTGAAAGAGCCTGGTAATCATTTAGCCATTTAATAGATTGAATTGGTATTAGCGCCATTTAAACCATTTCAACACACTTGTTTTATGTAGTGCTTGTGCGAAATTAAAGTTTTCTTTATTTAGTTTCAGACCGCAATTGTGAGAAGTCAAGTTGTTGGCAAACGTTTAAGCAAAGCTTCATGAGTTCATTGCTCTCCAACTGTGTTTTCTCTCTTTGCTATTGCATTCCATGGTCACTGAGTATATTCCTAACTGAACTCTGGTTTTCATCACAGGCTGCACACAACATTTATTTACATTCCCTTTATTGTTTCCCCTGGGTACAGGACAACTACATGCATTCAAGCTTGTGTTATAAATGTCTCTGTGCCTGCGGTGAAATATGTAGCTGTCACCCTGACCACCTCAGACAGCACATCATAAAAGACCTTCTTCTAAACGCTGGCCAGAATCCTTTCATAACCGTTGTACAGTAATAACAGCAGCAACCCCTCCGGCCGTAATGAGGGAAATATGAACAACCCTGTAATCATTCCCTGCTGTCTTCCTAACTCCGCCATTCTGATGGAACGCTTTCAGATTTTACCAAGGTAAAAGAGCAGAGAGAGGGCCTGCCTCGCCTTATTAAATACAATAACAATAATAATAATATTAACTTTTGCATCATGTGCCTTTCATGTCCTTTTCGGTCTGTTGGTTTCCGCTGTTCCTTGTTGCCCTATGGCTCAGAGCTGGCTGTACATTCAAAATGTGAGCATAGTGGTGCTGACTTTAATGGTTGTCTTTCAGCACAAAGAGGTCCCGTTTGTGGTTTATTATGTAATGGGCGAAACCTGATGTATAGCTTACACAGCGCTCTCCCACCATACATAGCCACTAATAAGATTTTTGTTGGGTAGTAATCACTTTCCAGTGCATGCCAGTGTGGTCTCTAATACAAGACATATGCACAGACGTGTGTAAACAATAAAGCATACACAAGTGAAAACCAATCGCCCAGAGCTCCTAACCACTGAAAAAGCATTTATTATCTCCAATTGGGCTGCAATAACATAATCTAGTAGTGTATACTTAACATGAGGAAGAAGCCGTGACTCTGAATCTGATGCACTGTAGTAGAGGTATATGGCGGCTGAGCATTTGAGGAGGTGGGGGGTATGCATGGTGCAGGCCACTGGAATATGCTCAGATACACTCTCAAGGTTACTGATACTTTCTTTTTTGGCCTCATACCAAGCCAATATCTTTGCCAGGAATACACAGCCTGCACCATTCCTCTGTCGGAGGGTGAGTTCAGTTCATATGGTCATTTATATGCAAACATACTGTACACGAGCACAGCATAACATGCTGTCAAATGACATACAGAGAGATGTCTCTCTCAGTTCTGTGTATCACTTCTCCCTGCGTCTATCTCCTCTCTCTCTCTCTTTCACATACACACAGACTTTGCCCACTCCCCCCGTGTGTCTTGGTCGCTGTGTTTCTGCAGGGAAGGGCGCCTTTGTTTTTCTCCACAGCAGCGCAGGGGTGGGGACGCGTTATGTAATCTGTGGCGTGTGCCTCTCGATAGTGAGAGAGATGGAGCAGGGTGTGACTATAGTAACACACACTCTGGATGACATAATCCACTGACCCCATCCATAGCCTGCTTGGGTTCCCCCCCCCCCCCCCCCCATCCATCCTCTCTGGAGTGGCCTATTCCCGGCAGCAAGCTGCCATTTGGAAACCACAGAAGAACATCCTCTTTCACCCTCAATTTGCATTTGTGCAATCTAGGACAAAATTGTTACCACAGGTCCTTGAGGCTCCGTTTTTGTTGCTGTTATGTGTAGGGCACAGAAATGGGTTTTGTTTTGTTTCCATGGGCAGAGGAGACGGAAACAAAGTACAGCACTGTAACGTACAGTATCTGTGTTAAGTCAAATTCATACTTCAACATGCAATGGTGTTCCTCAAGCAACACCGTTACCGGCATGTTTCTCCATGCTTACGTACATGTTTGCTTGAGTTTGATGTGCATGTTGATGCACTGGTGTGTTAACATGTAGTATGTACACGTGCATTTGTTTGTATTTACCTGTGTGCATCTAAACAAGCACAAGTCCCTCTTGCCTCCTCCCACGGCCAGCCGCTCTGCAGGAGCGCTGCAAAGCGGAGCCATTTACTCGCCCCTCTCCCGATCTCCCCTCTCTTATCCGATGCACGTCATATACCTCATGCGGGCCACATTATGCCTGCTTATAGAATTAAAATTGATTACAGCAGCACACGGCCAGCGCCAGTGTCTCCTCCCACATATCCATATGGCACGTAATGAAACAGGTTCCTCACCTGCTAGATTCTACGTCGTGCAGTATTAAAAGGCTTGAATGGACTGAACTGATCTCTCCCAAGGGTTGCAAGCAGCATTTAAATATGTAAATCGATCTGTGGGTGAGCACTGAGCCAGCTTAGTAATAAGGAGACGGCGAACACTGTATTGACTTGTTTACCGAGTGACCTGTGTACTATTTATTACCATCCATTCCATACTCAAGCTATAAGCATGTTTGTCCGTGCGGCGTGCGCACAGTCCGCACACATGTCACTGCGTGCTTGCAAGACTGCGTGTTTGTGTGTGCATGCTTGCGGATGCACTGAGAAGTGCCCTGTTCATAATTATGGTAGTTTCCATAATGCTCCGGTGTACTCCCTTTGCCATGGAAGAACGTCTGTTTTTCATTAGACAAACCTTCATCCTGCTGCCTGCAACAGTGTGGGAAGCATCCACCAGTATCATTAGTTACATTCTGTGCTCACTGCCTTCGATACGGGGCGCCCATCTCTTCACATCTGCTGTGCTCACTGTGCTCAAAATGCTATCTCTCCCTGTGTTGCAGATAAAATCGAGGAGGCACAGAAAGAACTCAAAGATCCCATAGGCACACAGAAAGGTAAGATGCCTTCTGATAAAGATCAAAATGAGCAAGATTTTCAAAAGAGGAAATGGGAATGCTTTCACTTTGTGTTCTTTATGGGAGATGTCTTATTTTGAAAAGTTAAATTTGACTTTTTGCGTTAATCATACAGCAATTGTGTTTCTAAGCTCTGTATTATAAAATGTGCCATTCATTCAGCACTCACAGACAAAAATAAGCTTGTTTTGTGTTAGTAGTCCAATAGTATGTGTATATTTATATATTGTATATCTATAGTGTTATATGTATTTATCTAGTGTTTTGTTTTTACCCTCTAGTTTTTTTTCCCTCCTTTTTTAAAAGGTATTTTATATGTTTTTATTTCGCCCTATACACATTTTCAAGTAAGAGTTTCTATAGCAAAGAGTTTACTAGTCTTGTTTTGTTACTAGGCTACGAGTAGTACTGTAGCAGATGCCACTGCACAAACCTAATACTCTGCAGCAGTGCTTCCTGTTTCAACATAGTCCTTTAGCACATCTGTATTGGATCTATTTGTGGATCTATTTAGGAAATAATAGTTTTTATTTGGTTCCTGCATTTAGATTTTAGATCGGTAATGATCCAAAACAATTGCATATTTGGTTTATGCAATTGTATTTGTGATTACCCAATGTTCTATCTTGTGACACATCTTGAAATTAAAAGTAGAAATGCATGACTAGATTCTGTCTAGAGATGTCTTAAGACAGCCATCCATCAGTTTTTGCATAACAAACATTTACATTTTTAATGTATACATTGCTTTGAAACCATTGTTCTTACAATTGCAATTTGGCTTTTGTGATGTAATTAAATTAAAATAGAATATCTGTTACAATAAGGTTAACTTAAGTGTCAAGCCAAGTTACCATAGTTTTCGGCTAACCTGTTTAAGTTGTCTGTGTTCTTGAGAATGTTTAGTAACTACAGTACAATTAAACAGTTAAACTTAGGTTGTCCTTAGAAGAACTTTATTGTTTGAAAATACACCAAGCTTCTTTGCAGGATGTGCAAGCTTGCAATGAGTCACCCTTTTTCATGAGGCTGGGTGTGGATATGTTAAACGGCAAGGATTAAAACCTGACGGGAATATCTAAATCCCTTTCTCAAAATACTGCTGTTAGTGATGTCACTAACCAAAGGGTAATCCCTGTGACAAGCCACTTTTTAAAACAGTTCATTCCAACAACACCCTGTGTGTACATACATACAATAATTTCGACCACCATGTTGTGATCTGTTCCTACAAAATCCAGGCTCTACAAGATCAAAGGTGAAACCCTTCAACATTATGTTCAGGCTAGGTGTGCAAGCAACAACTAATACATATAATCGATTATAGAAATGAATATATATTTTAATAAAATAATCAAAACGAATCACCACACGCACAACTAGGGTGCTATATATATATATATATATATAATTGAAAACATGAAAATGTCAGTGATGGATTTTAATTCAATTAAAAATGGCTAGTTTCCATCCCTGTAAGTGATTTATGTTTTTCTTCTGTCTAAAGGCATATTTCTGTGCTGTATGATTTGGCTTATTTCGGGACTACCATGGTTTGTCTGCAGAACATGTTATGTTGGTTACAGGCTATTTTAAAAGCTCTTTGGCTGCATGTTTGTGTGGAGAATGGGATTAGCCCAACTTATGTAAAGACTAGGCGTTCCTAAGTCTTAGTCTAATTATGCCAGAAACCAGAAGGAATCCTGACCTCATCTTGGGAAATACCTACTGTACAAAAGCCAGGAAACTGTGACAGGGCAATGGTAAACTTATGCAACTAGTTCTTTAAACCACATTCTGAAAACGGCCATTGTATGGCCAATATGAAAAAAGAAAAATATGGGCCACCCTGTTTTGGGTGCGCCTGTTCAACAACAGTGGAGCTTTATTGTTGGATTGCTGTGGTGACAGCATGAAGACTCACAGTCAAAGCCTTGGGGCTACTGTAGATGATTGCTTGTGCTATCAACTTCAGGTGGTACTATTTTAGTTTGAATTAGACACATTGTATAAAGTATAAAGTGTGTGTGTGTGTGTGCGTGTGCGTGTGCGTGTGCGTGTGCGTGTGTGTGTGCGTGTGTGTGTGTGTGTGTGTGACATGTCACTCAATATGTATTTTCAATAGTTTATTTATTGAATTGTTACTGTACATGTATTATAATATAACAATTCTATTTATCTACCACAAATCGAGAAAAGTGAGAAATATATTATAGATATTCTAGAGTCAATAATTTGAACAGAACAATGTACAAATTCTAATTGTACCAAAAGGCCTATATAGAATATTGGTGCTGAATCAGACAAATACAAAAGTATAACTAGCAAGCCTAATTTGTGATTTCAGTGGATCAGGTTGTAGGAATATAGATAATATTCAATGAACATAATGCCATATATAATTTATGCACACAAATAAATTATACAGTATGGACTGACATTTCGCTCACTATGCCAACAAAATGTACTTCTTCTTTCTTTTGAGGGGCACTAGCCCCTGCTATATCCAGCATTTGGTGTGTGTGTGTGTGTGTGTGTGTGTGTGTGTGTGTGTGTGTGTGTGTGTGTGTGCAGAGAAATTAGGTCAAAATTCTGCTAAATATGACGTAAAATCGTAAATTAAACATCAAAACATTAAACGGCGTTGACATTGAAGGGAAAGTTTACGTCATATGTAAACAAGCAAATCAGCTGACCAATCACAGGCAACAGGCATTCTGATTGGAGAGTATGAGATGGTGCATGATGTTAAGAGCGCCCCTCACTTCACACGGGTGTGATTTTTTTTTTTTTACTTCTAGATGATATACAGATATACATGGGTATTTAATAAACGGCAACAGCCTATGAATTCATGCTTATGCCTTTATGTCCACAGGGATACCCGAGGCCAGTGTCAGAAATGCAGAAAACATAAAAGGCCTGAAGAGGAAAAAGGTTGTAGGGGAGAATCAGCTCAAGAAAATTCCCAAATCTCCAGTGAAGAAACCCCTGCAGTCCAAGACAACGACTCTCCACAGAGCACCATCCGACCAAACTGAACCTTCCAGCTCCTCCTATCCCAACAGCCCCACTCACAACCCCACTGGGTCACCCAGTGGAAGCACAAATCCTGAATATGCCCAGCCAGTTGCAGCATCCCCTGAGGATGGAGCATCCTCCACTGACCACGAAGAGCTGAAGCAGGGGGAAGCTTCCTCTTCGAAGCCACAGTCTCTTGGACCCAGCGGTGGAAAAGAGTCCTCTGCACCTGCAGTTGCAGTGTCTCAGTCCAAGGATAGTAAGAGCTGTGGCGGCAGTTTTGAAGGGGATTCTTACCACACGACTGCACCCCTCGAGGTCCTGCTAAAGGCCATGGAGCCAGACTTCAGCACGCTGGCTGAAAGGAAAAACTCCTTCCAAGTTTCCATTGGAAGGCCTACCCCAGCACTCACTGCCCAGTCTAGTGGTGAAATAAAGCCAATGTCATCAGTAAGTTTTGGTCTCCAAGGTCAACCGCCCCATATGCAGACTTACTATGTAGACAAACAAGGGAACTTTATTGGCATAGCAGCACCACTACAGGGTAATTTACAGATGTCTACCCCAGCTACTGCACAACATTTCATACCCGTTGCTGCCAATCAAGAAAAACCTGGTTTACGTGTGAGCTTTAGCACTGGACCAGCCACCATAACTCATGCTCCTGTTCCCTCATGCTCCAATGCCTTGCCTCAAAGCCAGCCACCTGTGGTTCATACGTGCCAGTCCCTCTCAGCCAGTGTCCCCAGTACCATCCAAGTCCCTGTCACACCTGGCTGCAACCAAGTTCAGATGGCCTCTGTTATGAATTTTAGTCCTGAGCAGACAGCTAAGGATCAGAAGCCGAAGAAGCAGGGGAAATATGTTTGTGAATACTGCAATCGAGCATGTGCAAAACCCAGTGTGCTGCTCAAGCACATACGGTCTCACACAGGAGAGAGACCCTACCCATGTGTTACATGTGGCTTCTCATTCAAGACCAAGAGCAACTTGTACAAGCATAAGAAATCTCACGCTCATGCTATAAAACTTGGCCTTGTTGCACGTTCTGAATCTGGAGGAGGCTCACTCTCCCAAGAATCTGATAAAGCCCTTGGAACACAATCAGATGTAGAGGAGAGTGGGGACAGTGATGGAGAAAGCAGCACTGCAGATGTGGACCATGACTCCTCACACAGCAGTAACACAGCTTTTTCAGAGAGTAGTTTGCAAAGTGTAGGCACAACACAAGCAAGCCACGGCGAAGCCGACTCAGCATCTGTCTTAGAGTCAGTCAAACTGTCCTCCAGTCAGAGGGGTTATGAGCCCAAAGTGACAGCTGCACTTCCAAAAGTCGTTGTTTATCCAGTGAATGTATCCCCTCTGAGAGCTGATAGCCCGATAGTCACTGATGCTGCACCGGAGCAAGCTGCTGTGCAGCGCAGAGAGTTCCAGTCTGCCCATCTGAGATCCAGCATCACCGTACTCTCATCCTTGAAAGAGGTGGACTGCTCCAATCCCTCTCTGGACATTGTAAGTGAGGATGAGGACCAACAGTGCAGGTCTCCACTCTTAAGTGGACATGCTCAACTTCAGCGACAACAAGCAACAGACTTTTCTCAACAGCAGCAGGCCAAGTGCCTGCTTAGTCCCCGCAGTTTAGGAAGCACAGACTCTGGCTACTTCTCACGCTCTGAAAGCGCTGATCAGGCCATGAGCCCCCCAAGTCCATTTGTAAAGCTAACCCCCCCAATGGACATGGACGTTTCCAAGACCAATCTCCCCCCTGTGGTTGCAACAGTAATGTATGTAGCAGCAGAGGAAAAACCAAGAGCCACACTAGGGCAAATGCGCCCTCCACTGGAAACAAAAGCACTCTCCCTGGAGGAAAGGATTTCAAAGTTGATATCTGACAATGAGGCAGTAGTTGACAACAAGCAGCTAGATAGTGTCAAACCAAGACGGACATCTCTTTCAAGGCGAGGTAGCATAGACTCTCCTAAATCGTACATATTTAAAGACTCTTTTCAGTTTGACCTCAAACCAATGATGGGAAGAAGGTCAAGTTCAAGCTCAGACATACCCAAGTCGCCATTCACCCCCACAGATAAATCAAAGCCAGTATTTCTACTCTCTGTACCTCCTCAATATCCACCGATGGATTGTTTGCCAATAACAAGGAGTAACTCAATGCCTACAACACCAGGACACTCTGCTCTTCCTATAAACGTTGCCCCTCAACCTCACCCTTTGCGAATCTGTCAATCATTTGATGATAAAATCGGTTCTTTGAATGACGATGTATTTTCATCAGCCCCATCTACCCCAAATCCAGCTATACATTCTCGTACTTTGGTGAGGCAAGCAGCAGTAGAGGATTTTTCCACAAATGAGGGGCATGGACTACACACTGTCCGCTCCATGGATGAAGGCTGTCTTGGTCCTAGTATTTCCACAGAGATGATGCAAAGAAGCAGATCTTTTGAGCACAGCCAGGACAGAAACAGGAAATTGCAGCAGAATAAAGGCACAATGTATGAGTGTGAGACTTGTCGAAACCGGTACAGAAAGCTAGAGAATTTTGAAAATCACAAGAAATTCTATTGCTCCGAGCTTCATGGTCCAAAAAACAAGCCAGTAGCTGTGAAGGAGACCGAGCATGATGTTTTCCAGGTTAGCACACAGCATCCCATACTCCTACGATCAACAGGCATCTCGGGGATAATGGATCAACAACAGTCAATTCGAAAGAGAAGGAAAATGAAGAGTGTTGGAGATGATGAAGACCAATCTCCCACCGACATCATTCCCCCATGCTCCGTCAGCTTGGATTCATATCAGCTTCCAGCAGCCATGGCGGTGGTGCTGGACATCCAGCCCAAGAACAGTCCAACGCATCTACCTCAGATCCAGCTCGTAGCAAGAGGTACAGATACATCAGAGTCCAGACTGTCGCCAATACGAGAGGCCCAGATCAGTACTTCTACTAAGGAGAGAGGGGATCTGCAGAGGCAAGGCAGTGGTACATCGGTCATTAGACACACCAACTCTCTCAGCAGACCCAATTCTTTTGAGACAGCAGAATCTTTTGACAGGGCTTCTCCTGTCGACAGCATGGAGAAAGATGTCCAGAGCAAGATCAAAGCAGAGACTACAGCAAATATTTCAATTGAGAGTTACCATGAACAGATGTCTATACCTAAGGGTGCTGACTATGGAAAACAAGGTATGCAACATTGTGTTGCTGCTGTGGAAGCATCGGCGAGTGAGACCTCTACCCCAGTCCACCAGTCACGACTGGTCCGCCAGAACAACATTCAGGTCCCTGAAATTCTGGTCACAGAGGAGCCTGACAGAGAACATGAGGTACAGAGTACTGAGGTAGTAGATAAACCCACAGATTCATTCAGCTGGCCTCAGAGGAGCGAGAGCTTGTCCAAGCTGCCAGCAGAGAAACTTCCTCCAAAAAAGAAGAGAATTCGTCTCGCTCAAATGGACCACTCCTCTGGTGAATCTAGTTTAGAGTCCAGCCTCTCTCGAAGCCTCAGCAGGGACAGTAGCCTCTCTCGGTGCTCCAGTGTTTCAGCCTCTTTTGAGAGAGATGAGCCATCCAGATCAGAGAGTCCCTCTAGGGGGGACTCTGTCAGCAAAAGCACAGAGCCTCAAGGGATACCAACAGCCTTCAACACACTCGGGGTACCAGGGATGATGAGGCGGGCCGCCTCTGAACAGATAAGCTGCACTCAGCCCTCTGTGGAGATTTCATCTGACTACCGTAGCAAATCATTTGACTGTAGCCATGTATCACCCAGCAGACCCTTGTCCCCTGTAGGGCAGCCTAGAATTGCACAGATCCCTCAAGTAACCCAGGTGCCACTCATTGAAAGGCGCCGGGGGCCATTAGTTCGTCAGATGTCTTTAAAATTAGGTCCAGAAAGTCATCAAAATGTTCGAAAAAATATCATACCACTGGAGAAACTCACCATCACAAATGTAAGCCCCATCTCTCACCATAGACCCCAACAGATTCATTTTGCCAACAAGCCACCCATTCAACCCTTTGTCTTATATTCTGGAGAAACACCCTTGCAGAAGAATGAGCGAATGGTTCAAAGCATTAATTTGGGTAACCCAATGCTGCACGCTCAAGTCCATGGCCTTCCACACCCTTGGCATCAAACATCAAGGGTTCAAACAAGCCAAATGTTACTGCAACCTCTGGGTCAGATCTCTGCCAGTCGAGAAAATGCCCCAAATAAATTATCTGACTCTGATGAAAAGAAATGTTTTGTGCCCAAATACCAACTCCAATATCCTGATCTGGGACCTAGCCAAACATTTTCTTTCTCTAGCACACAGGGATCTCAGATAACCTTGCCAATTTTAACAATACCTATTGCCAATCAGATTTTGAGTGTTTCAAAGCCTTCAGACGTGATCCACAAAGTCTACATTGCTCAACACAGTCATCAGGAAGCCGACATTAAGACACAACCTGTAGGACAACAAAGGGATACCTTAAATCAGAACCAACCAAACATTGCTCCACTGCCCCAGATTTTGATAACCCAAGAGAAGATGAACCCGGCTCCTGTGTCCATTAAAAATAGCCTCTCACCCATTCACAGTGTAGATAGTGATATACAAATTGCACCAAATGTAAATAAGGATAGACTTCCAACTCATATTGTCAGTACTCAGAACCATAGTGGGGAAAGAATTCCCTCTCTTGGGTCTTTACATTGCACACAGAAACTGGCATCGGTAACCTTATGCCCACAGCAGGAGCCAACTGCCTCCAGCAAACGAATGCTGTCGCCTGCTAATAGCTTGGACATATATATGGAAAAACACCAGAAGCGGGCTAAGGATGAACATGGAATAGCCTGTCTCACTGATGGCCGGTCAGTGAACTATCTGAACTCCAAGATGGCAGAAGTGACTCGACAACGAAAATTTACACTTGTCAGGCAAGTTTGCACCACTGAACCCGCAGACAGCCCCATTGAAACCGAGGCCCCGCCATTGCCTCAAGATAAACGAGATGGGGAGAAGGACTCAGAGGCTACTGATGAATGCCCAATACCCATGTCACCTGACAGCACTGGGTTGGATAAAGAACATTCAACTGCAATTCCTCAGGAGACAGGCTCTGTGTCGAACACCAGTCCGGGTAGTCAGAGTGCCTCCATTCCATCTAGTAACAAGTTCAACCTGAAGCCCCATGACAAGACTGAGGAACACAGGTGGTCTTCAGCCAAGTCTCCCATAAGGCCCTCCAGTTTCCAGGGTAGTCAGATGAAACTAACCTCATCTGTGTCTGTCGTCAACACGAGAGACAGCCACCGCTTGTCTTTCCCAAGTCTTAAGACCGCAACCACCTTCACGTGGTGTTTCTTGATGAAGAGGAAGCCTCTCCACGTCCCTCAGATAGACCTAAAGATCTCAGCATACGCCGCCTGGCCGGTCAGCCCCAATAACCCAAATCCCCTCGGACTGCCCACCAAAGTGGTCATGGCTCTCTTTGACTCCAAGCAGAGTTCCAAGAAAATACTCTACACCTCGGCAATAAAAACGAGTGGAAAATCTGACATCCTGTCTTACTCCGGCAAGCTGAAAGACATCATGCCGAGGGTAAGAACAAATTCTAATTCATACACTGTGATAACAGAATGCATATAGTTCAGTCCTAAACACTGATGATGTTATGATAACAATCTGCTTATGTGATGTAATTATAATATTTATTTTCTTCGCATTGCCAGGTGCTAATAACACAAAAGTCTGCAACAGCTGAAAGCAAAATCAAGGGCCAGCCCGAGACACAGCCCAGCAGTGAGTCAGACAAGGATCTATCCAAAACAGAACCAAGACGTGTCAAAATATTTGATGGAGGGTATGAATACAATCTTATAATTACATAATTACTCACATACCAACAACACAGTTGTCAAGTTGTGTATTTGATTTGAAATGCAAAGTTATGTTTATGGTGGGGATGGTTGAGCAATTTTTATTTAACACTAATGGTTCTGTCATCAACGCAGATACAAATCCAACGAGGAATATGTGTATGTGCGTGGCCGTGGCCGTGGTAAATACATCTGTGAAGAGTGTGGGATTCGCTGCAAGAAACCAAGCATGCTACGCAAACACATCCGTACTCACTCTGATGTCCGGCCATATCACTGCACCCACTGCAACTTTTCCTTCAAGACTAAAGGTTAGAGTGCGGAACTGCGGATTTGCTTATTTGGACTTGTCTTGAATAGTAATACATTCTATTACTTTCATAAATGGGTGTCCAATCCATGTATTTTGCACCCTTGGTAAAGAGTAAAAATGTCTAACAAACAATACATGCACTTCTATGCAAAGGTTTTAAATTGTGCCATTTATTCAGAAAAAATGCATCGTTTCGATCAAAGACCTTCTTCAGGCATCTGAAAATTGTTCCATTTAAAATGCATTTGAACATTAACTAGAGCTGCTTGTGAATAGAAATGTATGCCCTTTTTTCTACCAATAATGTGTTTTCCACTCTAGAATACAACTGTGTAAAATACTGTAATTATGCGTGATTAGAATGTCCATGTTCATTGAAATGATATAAATCTTGATAATAACCAGGCATTTTTTATCCGAATAGCTTCTAGTACTGAGAGAGGATGATTCACCATTCGTTCTCAAACTAACCTACCCACGCGCCACTGCAGTGTCAGAGCAACCCACATTCTTTTAAAAATGTCTTCCGTTAGTCACCTGTTACATGCATCCTATCCGAAAGCAGAGTTCTTTTATGTAAACTCCCACCAGGTTTTTGTTCAACCTCCACCCACCCTGAAACATCTCATCTCTCTGGTTGCAGGGAATCTGACCAAACACATGAAGTCCAAGGCGCACAGTAAGAAATGCATGGAGATGGGCATTCCCGAGGGTCTCCTAGACGATCACGACACCGAGGACTCAGGTACAGTGTTTCCCTGTTCGGCTATGAACTGCTGGGAAATACACAGGGGCCATTGTGTGTTGCAAAGCCATACACATTTTATACTCTACATTATTTTCTGTTGGTTCAAAGTAAGATTACCAGTAGAATATTACATGTTGCTTATTTGTTTTGTTCAGAATGTTATAAAATCAAACTGCAAAGATTTTAGTTCGCACCATTACCCAATGGAATCGAGCAACAGGAAAGCCCTTCTTTAAATAGTTCCCCTAATGGCATGTGCTAATGTATGATGCCGATTTTCCCTGCCTGTGCTCTGTAGCTGTGCGGATCAATAGCAGTGCCACAGTCTAATTACAAATTCTAAATGCATCTTCTTCCCCTGTTAACTCTGAGCGCATGTGGGCGGCATGCACAGCATTTAGAGAGGAAATTGCTGCGTCTAATTTTAGAAGAAAAAAAGAGAGTGAGAGAGAGAGAGCGAAGCTGCCTGAAAGCGTTCTGTAGTCCAACTCTCTAAAAGCATGTTTGTTTTTCTCTCTCTTGCCTGTGATGAAGCTTAGGGACTTTATACTGGTCTAGGGTGTGAAACACCACCACTGTGGCGCTGGTAATTCTTCAGTGGTGAATTTAATGAATGAGAAAGTGGTTTAAAAACACTGCCTATGAGCTTATCTTTAATGCATTAGCTCGGATGACTAGTGTTCTTTCTGGAATATACTCAGCATTCCTTCTTTCTACCTGGCAACTGCAGGAGACCGCAGTCAGGTGGGCAGCACTGACCGTCCTGATTCTGATGGCGAGGACTCAGAGGGCGCCGATGACGAGGACAATGATGACAACGAGGAGGAGGAGGAAGACAGTCAGGCAGAGTCTGGCCTGTCCACTAATCCATCTGTGTCAGCAAGCCCCCTGCACTTCCCGTACCACCAGGCAGAGGTACCACCTAGTGCCCTGCTAGCCCAGATGTCCATCAGCTCAGCTCCCCTCCCGGTGTCCCAGCCTCGGAATTTTGACTCCCACACTTCGGACACAGAGTCTGTCCCAATGATGAGCCCCGTGTCCATGAGCAAGGAGATGCCTACCTTAGTGTCCAGTTCCAGTCCTGGCCTACTCCCCAACAACCCCCCACCCCTTCCCCCGACCTCGGATTCCTTCGCATCAGACACAGAGTCAGTGCACATGATGAGTCCTGTATCACCATGCAGGCAGATGTCTATCGACTACCCTGATTTTGACTTTCCCCCTAGTCCCCCAGCACCGGGCAAGGGCTACAAGCTCGGCCAGGTGAGACCCATGCATTCCAACTATCTCTCTCTCTTTGCCCCTCCCTGTCTCCTCTAGTAGTGTCTACCTTCATTTCCTCTCCTGTCCATACCCCTTGCCTTGAGTCATGCATGCAACACACTTCTGCACAGTTTTCAATTTAAAAACTTGATTCTCATAGCATTGAATTTGTAAAGGGTTGTTATGTAATAATAACTAGAACTGTTTCTATCTATAAAAGAAATACAGTTTTATTGATTTAGAATTATTCTGGATCCCTTTTTAGTTTCTCAAAGAAAAATAAATCATCGATATCCGATGAAAAGTAGTCATTACGTCATTTGCTGGGACGGTGCATACGCATCGAATATCGTCCTGGGCGAAACTAGTACTTGCTCGCTCTGCTTGCACAAGTAATACTGGATTTTATTTATAACGCACTTTACATTTGTTTGAATCTCAAAGTGCTACAGTGAGCAAAAAATAAAAACATAAGAAGCATTACACCATTAAAACCATCTAAGAAAAGGGAACACAATTTAAAACAAAATAGCATGCTATAAAAATGCTTTGTTAAAAAGGAAAGTCCTCTCTTAAATGAGTCAACCCACTGTGGTGCTCTCAGGTGGGCGGGGAGGGCATTCCACAGTTCGGGGGCGGCCGAGCAGAAGGCCCGGTTGCCCATGGTGCGGGTTTGAGGTTCCCATGTCATTTCACTTTGAGTTAATGTTTATTATTTAACTTCTATTGCAGGATGGATCCCATGCCGTGCCAACTGTGCCAACGAGTGAGTCTGGCTTCCCAGTAGATCGCAGCACTCAGACCTCTTCCTATGCCCCTCAAGGTGCCATGCACTTTCCTTCCCAGGGCCCAATCCACGCACCTGCACGAGGGGTCCAGACCCACCTGTTCAGCCACCTGCCCCTGCACTCCCAGCAGCCTGCCCAGGGCCTAATCCACGCACCTGCACGAGGGGTCCAGACCCACCTGTTCAGCCACCTGCCCCTGCACTCCCAGCAGCCTGCCCAGGGCTCAATCCACGCACCTGCACGAGGGGTCCAGACCCACCTGTTCAGCCACCTGCCCCTGCACTCCCAGCAGCCTGCTCGCTCCCCATACAGCATGGTCCCAATAGGAGGGATCCAGCTGGTGCCTGCTGGTCTGGCAGCTTACTCCACCTTTGTGCCCTTACAGGCGGGCCCTGTGCAGCTCACTATCCCTGCAGTTAGTGTCATCCACAGGAACACTAGTCCACTGCCAGCTCCAAACACTTTACCCCAGCATGAGAGCTCCCCCACCCAGCCCCTGGTGCTCCAGGAACCCATCAGCAGCATTGTGCCCTGCTTTCCTCTGGGACAGGTCACTGGTCTGCAGGCTCAGACTCTACAGCCAATGGGTCTGGAAACACTCAACCTTATGGGGCTGACCAACACAGGCCTGGCCTCTGCACCGCTGCTGCCCCAGCAGGGGCTCACCCTCAATGCCACATTGGGCCTGCAAGTCCTGGCTGCAAGCCCTACTTCCCAGAGCAGTACCGTCACATATCCACATACCCAAACGCATATCCCTGGTCTGCAGTTCGTCAACATCGCCTTGCCTGCTCTCATTCCTTCCATCAGTCCTCTCCCTGCGCCCTCGGAAAGGCAGGGTAGTCCAGAATCCCCAGCAGCTCCGATGGCCCAGTTGGTGCGAACTGAGCCGGGACCTTCAAGGAGAGACTCATCCTACTCGACACCAACCCCTCAAACAGTCAGCACCACTTCAGAAGTGACATCAGCGGGCGCTAGGCACAGCATAGGAAGTCGTACTCAGCTACCACAGACAGTGGAGAAGGAGGCAAGGGGTAAAACACCACAGCATCCAACACCAGCTCCCTACAGTGGAGCAGACAACCAGTTACTAGCCAGGGGCACCAATGACCATGCCCCTCAAAGGCCACCAGTGCAATCCAGGCAACAGGTTACTGACGATGACAATGAGGCATCCAGCGATGATGAAGACAGACTTGTCATCGCTACATGAAAAGCCCCAATTGGAAAGCTCTTCTTTGTTCTCTTTTTGTAATGCTTGTCACTTTGTAAGACTGAAAAACACTTCTTCGGGGGTTTGTCTCTTTGCAAATCGCCTTTCAAAGCACAGAATCTGACATTCATATTGTATGTGCAATCATATAATGACTGTGTTTATTATGATGACCAATCGTTTTATTTTTACTTTCACGTCAGCTCGAGACAATTTCTTTTTTTTTGTACATGTTGTATAGACACTTGTGCCTTTTTGGAGTTTCTTGTTTAGGAACCTTGTACATAATTCCTTATGAATTCAGTAGTTATTTGTGTTCAAAAGATGGAAGTAGGAGCAGGGAAAACGGATATCAGTTTTATTTTGCAAAATTTGTCGTAAATATTGAAAAATTAATGTTGTACTGGTAAATGTACATTTCTATGGATCTTGGGGCAATGTTTCTGTGTACAGATGTTGTGTTCACCTATTTATTATATTCCATCTAGTGCCCATTATGATTCATAAGTCCATAGGTATGTGCAATATGGTAGCTTTACATTGCGGTATCAATATTATGAACTGTATCAGTAAATCTTTGTTTACAAACATTCAAGCAGAGTCTGTCTTTTCATTTCAAACACTACACACATTCAAACTGAATTTGAATTTGGCATCCAATTATGCCAAGTATTGGCATAGTTTATGTATTTTTATTCAGGTAACAAGACAATCTGTAAATTGATAATAGATGCAGAGACAAATTAAAGTTACTAAATACTGTAATTGCATAGAAGAGTAGCATTAAGACAATCAAGTAAAACAGGTTCACTTTGCTGTGTCCTTTTTGTAATATGGTGGTCAGCTGTTGAGAATGGCCTGATATTTTTCTTACATTTCAAAATATATTTAACAAGCACTGTTTCTTGTCTATTCCACACATTGCTACAATGCCACAAGCCATACATTTAAAATATACAGTAGATTACTTGCTTGGAGTCTGTGGCCCTGTAGAATCTGGACCCATTATATCCTTCTCTGACATAATGCCAAGCCCAAAATGTAGCTTTTTGTTAAAGAAACAGTGAAACTGAATGGAATTTCAGCTGTGGGATGGACCCCGTCCTGAACTATTTCACTAAATGGCTGTCTCTATGATTGACTCAATTACCAGTAATTGCGCTAGCTACACCAGCCAGAAACCACTGGCCCACTAACAACGGCAAATTCCTGGTGTTAAAAATGTAACCAAATATAGTCAGAAGAATTCTTATAATGCATAATATCATGATGTATTTGTTTCCCCAAGTTCCAGCCATATTCTCTGGATGTAGGCCTATTAAGTGTCATCCCAATTCCCTTCCCAGGTACACATTTGTATTTCTGACTGTATATCATATAAACCTCTAAGCAAAACAATTAGACTTAAAGGAAATAAATAAAGGCACCCTATAAAGTTATGCCAGTATTAAATATTATTGTTATGCCATATTAAACAGAAGAGTCACTATGAGGAGTTCTCCAAGAGCTTTGTCCCATCACTGCCTCAATGACTGAACCGAACATTCATTTGAGTGACAGGGCCGACTGTTAGCGGTTTCTCAATGAGGGATGGAACCTCATTCTGATTTTAATTTAGGAAACAAAGGGCTTCATTTAATAAGGGATTGAACATTGAAGCTCTGCGTGAGTGCGAGAACACAACCAGCTTCTGTGAAGGAAACTTACCACACCACTCAATGAGGGAACCAGCAGTGGCTTTCATCCAAGAGCACTAAAATGAAAACCTCCTCATTACACCACTTTAGTGGATAACTCCTCATATCTCTCTTGGGGCGCAGAAATGTCTTGTCTATCACTCCTTGGTGCTGAAACCCTGCGAGGTGCTATGGTGAGCCAACAGAGGCATCTAGAGGTCACTGCCTGTTAATGCAGAAGGTCAAAGCCCTGCAGGCAATGTGGAAAAGCAGTCATTTTTGTTAAAGTAAATAACCCACCAAACAGCATCTGCATCAATGTAAAATTTGTAAGCATAACATATTCCTATAGTCTAATAAATAGTTTAATTATTAGCCTAAATTGCATGCCATGTTATTTGTTATTTCTTGCAGTATGTATGTTGTCATTGGGCCCAGAATTCCCAAAAGCTTCCAAAGCTTTACACGTTATTACGCAGAGCTGCAAAGAGCCAAATCATGACACAAACCATATCTACTAACTATTTTGTGAAGAGGAAATGGCTTAAATCTGTAGCTTGTTGCTTTCCTGCACAGAGAAAAGACAGAGAGAGACCAGATATATTCTCTTATGCTGCCTTGAGCAGTTTGTTCCCCTGTCCAATGGAAACTCTTAACACCAGCCTCTGATTAGGGACCACAGAACGATATCAGGATGCTTTACCTAAGATTTTTCCACTTTATACATGCATGCACACGTGCGCACACAGTCCACACACACACACACACACGCGCGCGCACACACAGTCACAGTGTAGTGGTGGAAAAAGTACTCCGATTTTTTACAAAGCAGCAATACACCCATGTATAAATAATCTTGAAGTAGTAATGGTACAGTATAGCCTACTTATAGATTATGTCAAAGATTTCCATAAATAGCTAATCTACAGGCTTACACATTATACTGTATGAGTTCAGCTTATTGATTATTTTCCAATGACCAAAATATAAAATAGGGCTTAAGTGGTTAATATGTTTTGTAATAATAATCTAAATGATCTAAACTAGTATCTAAAGCTGTCAAATCATTGTAGTGGAGTATAAAGTACATTTGTCTCTGAAGTGTATAGTAGAATATGAGTAGAAGTAGCTTCATCGAAAATGGCAATTCTCAAGTAAAGTAAAAGTACCTCGAAATTGTACTAGAGTAGCCTACAGTACTAGATTAAATGTATACTTCCCCGTAAAACCACCTTCCAACACTAGATTTTTCCACACACACACACACACACACACACACACACACACACACACACACACACACACACAGTCACACACACACACACACACACACACACACACACACACACACACACACACACACACACACACCTACAGGATTACCTACAGCACAGCATCTCTTGAATACATACACCTTCCATGGTGTTATAAAAACTGTTGTTAAAAGATAAAGCGCTTTTGGGAAAGTATTTGGCTGACAATGACTTGTGTAGCCAGTAATTGCATAATTAAACATGATGTATGATACATAATTACTCAAATACTCCTTAATTATCTGTTGCCAGTGAAATGTATTACTGAAGTGAAGCAACAAAGGTACCAGGCACAAATATGATTATACTGTCATCATGGTGCCGTTTGTATAGTAGCCTATTGTAGGGCAGGCCTACTTGCTAAATTGCTATAATGTTGGGTGTAGCCTAATAAGACAGATTCCTTTTTTAAACCATCACATTAAATGACCACATTAAATCTACTGCAGTCTGGATTTCCTAATTCAGGGGTCTAGTAGTGCACTTGATGCAGACCATAATGGACTCAGTGTAGACTACTAATTTCTTAATTTGATGCAATCCAACTGACAAAGCCCAATGCTTAAATGGAAATATATCTGGTAATTAAAAAAATAAGTTAATCAACATTAAACATTGGCCAACGACGCCCCCCAGCCGCATTGTAATTCTTCGATATTTAGGTTAGTTTCCTTTTCAAATGCAACTCCTGCAAGGATCACTCATTATTATGAACCTGCTTGGGATAGTTGTTACTTGCCTGCCATCTGCTGTATGAATGCTGCAATTGCTCGCCTGGGGGAGTCCAATAAGAACTTGGCACAGTCACAGCCACACAGCGTCTGCCCCATCCCTCACTCGGAACCAAGGAATTTCAAAAGTTCTTATCTTGGCTTGCACGTTGCTTATCGGTGACTATTAACAAACAGCATTGTCTGCGAATAAGCCAAAGGCCAGGACTTTATTACACGCGACTGGAGAGGAGGAGGGGACGTGGTAAAGCACTTGTATAAAGTCTTGGGTTGCACATGTGGGGGCCGCACACTGTCAGAAAGACATTTGAGCGGGTGGTGATGTCTTTGCTCTATAGTTAAGCTGTATCTTAAAAGAACGCTCCAGTCAGAGGCATGCACGATTTTTGCTGGGTTTTTAGAACTTTTGAAACACACGGATTATTTCATTTTCTTGCATCAATAATTTGTTTGTAGGAGCTATACTGATTTAAAGGGAAAATGGATTTACGCATTTTATTTCCCATGTTGTCAGTGATGTACTCTGGGATTTTGCACACAGGTAAGATATTTAAAAAAAAAAAACTGTAATTTAAGTAGGCTATTCGACACACTGTCTCTAATTAATACACGACACATTCTATTAAGACTAATTAGCCTAGAACTACAACATACACTATTAAACACTACATTTCTTACCCTGCATGTAACGTCTATTTATAGGCTAAATATCCAACTATATCAAAATATTTTAGCAATGGCGAATTATAGTAGTTTTTAATTTGCAGGCCTACTACATTTGTACTTTTAACAAATACTACATTTCTATTTGTAATCGCAGCCCTATCAGCTCCTGCGGGTGAGACGCCCACTGCCTCCTCCACGGTCACTCCGGTGCACCACACGAGGACCAAACGATGCTCTTGCGCCACGTTCCTTGACAAGGAGTGTGTCTACTTCTGTCACCTGGATATCATATGGGTCAACACGCCAGAGTGAGTGAATAACAATAAAGATAGTTCTTCTACAACTTATACTGGCTCTACGTTGTTCTGCACAATTTCGACTCAAATTGATTCTAATTTGGCTTCTTCTTTTCTCCCACGCACCACAGACGCATCGTCTCCTATGGTCTGGGTAGCGCTCCAAGGAAGAGGCGCGCTGTCAGGACCGAGGTCACCAAGAAGGACCCGCGCTGCAAGTGCGTCCGAGAAAATGACAATGCGTGTGCAAACTTCTGTCAGATGGAAAACCGCCTCAGGTACAGGCTACAGCACTACAGCTTGCGCTGCGTATTATGTAATAACATATCGCACTTTTATCGTAGTTCCAACTTGTCTAAACAATTCATAAGACTGTTCGAGCCATTGCAAAGCAATGTTGTTGCTTCAGTCTGTAACTGATCATGTAGCTGCCCAATAATCCAATCCATCTTTCCATGCTCTCTTTTATGTATAATAAGACATGTTGAAACTAGTTTTGTAACCTTATCTCCTAAATATTTTTTAAACCGCCCAAATATTTTGAAAACATGGGGTAATTAATTGAAAATGTACACCATTCCAATAATATTACTCTATGTCTTGTGCACAGGTATAATATGTCGACAGACAAGGTGATCCTCTCAGCCGAGGGCGATGGCAAGTTGCAGTGCAAACACACGCTGGCAGGCAAAACGAGCAGGATTAAAAGGTAAGACAAACCGCTCAGAGTGATGGTGGCAAATACCACAAGTGTATTTGGAAAATAAATGTACACGATAATTATAACTTCAAGGCACAGGTCTTTAGTGGGCCAAAACATCTCAGAGGCATCATTATGCGTGCATAATGAGCCTGCACAATGTCACTTATAGGCTAGTTGATCGTGTCTTAGGGCTAAGACTTTTTTAGGAATTACATCCCTCAAGCAAAGAATTCTAAATCATCATGAGAAAAAGAAAATAATAATTCTGAGACATTGCTGGGATTTTATGGAATTTCCAAGAATTCCCCTCACAAAAGTGTCAAATTGATGTGGGGTAGTTGAGCCCTACACTGGCACAACTGCTGTCATGTATCATCATGACTTATATGAAACCCACTACCATCTTACAGCGCCAAGTGTCTGCTCTTTCTGACACATTAATAAATGGAAACTTCACATTGCTGTGTGTATCAGGTTAAAACTGTACTGGACCTGATACCTAGCATACCAAGGGTTCTGTCAAAAATGTAATGACTGGCAGCATGTCCACCCAGCTTAGCTTTCCTTCTACACAATCAGGGCCGATCAGTGGTTTGAATTTGAGAATGCTGATTGTCTCTCCTTTCCTCGCTTGTCTACAGGGTGAACGGCAGTGATAAGAGAGCAACGTCAGCTGTAGCACTCAGGACTGTTTTGAAGACTCGCCTGCTGCTGGAGAAGTGGAGGGTGAGGCAGCACCACAGGGCGAGAGCCTGGGAGGGAGAAAGCACAGCCTCCTAAGGAAAATAAGACCGAAAATCTGCACACCTTGCCAGATATAGAGGAACCTCCTCTCCGTACATCTGCCATTACTGAGCCACGTTCTGTGTACAGTGGTCCCTCAGAAAGGCATCCGATGTTGTGCGCAAGGCCGGCAAGCGGGCTCTGCGACAGTGGAAAAAGTCCATCTGCCACTGACCGGACTTGGGTGCTCTCCGTTGGAAATATGAGGGAAAAAGTCAGACCCAATACTGGGAGTTCAAGTGACTTTAATAGAGAGGACTTGACCCCTGTGGACTAAAATGGATCTTCAGTGATCATCTCAGGATAGGAGACATGATCATAAAAAAGGTGTCTAGTCTATCACTCTGATATTGCTCAAAAGACCACCAATGGGACTTCACAACCAATGGCATTGCTTTGCTGAAAATAATAATCCCAGTATTAGTTGTGATTCCAATTTCAAAGTTCAGTTTTTGTCCAATATGCAGTTGGATTCAAAAACCTTAAAGCCTATCCGAGCATAATGATCATGTGCCTTGTGGCACACTGTTCACAGTACAGTACAGTACAGTACAGTACAGTACAGTACAGTACAGTACAGTACAGTACAGTACAGTACAGTACAGTACAGTACAGTACAGTACAGTACAGTACAGTACAGTGTACATTAATGTAGCAGACCATTCCATGTTTAGTCCGTTTTTTGTGACTATGTAATGGTTCTTGGGAGTTTTCTCTACATGTTGAATTGTAAATTAATGTTTCACTAAATATTTAATGTAAATTGTATTTACCTTCTACTTTATTTATTCATGTTACACATTGTACTTTATTGGTCATATTGGTCTATCATATCATGTTTTGTTCATGCTTTGTCATTTCTATGAAATGTTGTGTCAACACATTGCCAAATTATGGCCACATTTTGCAAAAATAAATAGTGACTTACTTATTTAAATCATTTAACGCCATCGTTGATTCTTACAGACCATCCGCTTAATAGACCATTAGCTGAATAGAGAGACATCTCACATCAAAGCACAGTAAAGCAAGACTGTCACACATCCAAAAGAAAGCCAATCTACAAACTCAAACACAACTAAGTAAATCAGGATTAAGTGAGAGTTCACTGTCTTGGAATATAGAAATAAATAAACTACAGCAGTAGTTTGAAAAAGCACAAACCTCCATTGCCAATGTGAACACATTGGTTTACCACAGGCAGGTCAGCTGTGAATAATGGGGGTCATTAATCATAGCCATAAATAAAGTATTTTAAGTTCAGTGTTGAGAGAGAAAGCGAGAGAAACAGTTGTGCAGACCAGAAAGGGTTTATGCTGAAGCCAATCTAAGTGCAATAGAAAACACTAACCTGTCTTTCATCCCTGTGCCAAACCAAAATGTAAACACTGCATTTTCTTCAACAAGCGAAAATAGTGGGGTTGAATGATTATGTTTGCTTCAGTATAGGTGTTTACACTTCCATATTTCAAAGCATCAACCAAGATATTATTCTTATTTTACAATGAAAGGCCTTAATTGTAATGACAAGCAAAACTGTCAAAGTGCCAGTCTGTCCCTTCCAATCCGCAACATCACTTTCTGCTGAAATGACTTGGTGACAAATATTTCAGCGCCAGCCAGCTCCAGTGAAGGCATAGCCCCTCTTTTTAACTGGCCGTTTCTGGCCTTTAGAAACCTGCCTCCCTCCACTCTGAAGGTCATCAAAAGATAAAGGCTATTATTTGCAGCTGGTGTCCCTTAATCACCAAGCCTTGCCTTGGAAGGGGTTTGGGTTTTTGTCTTCCACAATGCACCACAGCCACCTCTGCATATACTGTAATATGCTCTGTTACATCTTCCATTTCACCAAGCTGTTAAGTATACTGCACCCTATATTGTCGCAGGAAGGTGGTCATGCGATGAAGTACACTATAAAGGGCTTGATACACTTTGTTGCACGCAGTCTAAGCTTGTAGATCGGCAATTTTGGCATTTTTCGACACCAGACCACACCTAAGTATAAATCCGGCATAAATAAATAATATCCTCCCTGCTCTCTGCACTTCATGAACCCTTCCTAGAAATGACATTTTGACAGACTTGAGTTTGGAAAGGTGGGAGAGGATTAAAAGTTATATTTATATGAGACATTAAAATGTCATTTAAAGTTAAACAACATTATGTAGTCCTGAATGATTATCAGGCTGAGCTTACCATGGAAAGTAGAGGATGAGAGGATGGTGATGAAGATGAGTCATGGCATTTCTTCTTTAAAAAAAAAACAGTTTTATAACATTCTGGAGAGTGGGAGAGGAGTGGCTGGGGGGTTTACCTATGCAGTTATTATAGGACTAACTTCAAAGAGGACACTTCCCGAGCTGCATTTTTAACACCAGGCAATTTTTGCATCTTTTGCGAAGCAGGGATTATGACCTGCAATTTGCCACATATAAATCTCAGTTTTGCATACGATGCAAGTTGTAAAAATGAACTTACTCTCAGCTCAAGCTTTCATATCACATCCATGTCAGTCATCAAAAACCTGCTTGAACTGGCAACAGAACAACCAAATGATGCAAATGATCTAACCAGCCCATTTAGCAAACAAATCACACAGCAAAACACATGCCCCTGGCTTACATATTGACATACTCCCATGCTCTCCTAAGTACAAGTCCAATAACAATACAGTGCTGTAATCACAGATCTATTGTTTTTTTTTTAAAGATTACCCTATGATACAGTATGTCTGCTTCAGCAGGCAGCTGAGAGAAACTGGAAAGCTGTGATGGATCGAATGGGATCACATAGAACAAAGGTGGTAAGCGGGATATAAACTGTATGCATGCAAAGTCAAGTGCATGGTAATTCCCCTGCCTGGAAATTAGATGATTCTTCCTGTACTGGGCAATCTTTATTTGCTCTAGCCAGTTATTATTAATCTGGCCATTACTGCCACCACTGAACTGCCATGATAGGCATGTTCCTTATGTTGACGGAGAGAGATCTGATGATACCTCCATCATTCTCCTGGGACGGCAGAGGAAAATGTTATGAAGTCGACATTAAGTGAAGTTTGATATGATCAAGGTTTCCGTCCACAAATTGTAATATAATCAGTGATGGGGAAAGTGATATGTGGATTCTGGAACAGATGATACATTTCTTTTGTTAATATTTTCTGGCTCCCATCAATCACTTATTTCAGAAGCCTTGTTCTCTGCGGTTTTTACATTATATGAGAAAATATTCTGACAATATCAAACAAAAAGAAACAAAGTTACATATTACACATCTTAGCAAAATTACAATTGTCTTCTAAATCATTTAATGCCCTCGGTGACACACGTAATCTACGAATATGGATGCATGATGTATTTTGACCACAATCTTTCAGAAGCATCTTTTAAAAATCTGTTGAAGAATTGGTAAATTAGAATAGAGCCAAGGGCCCCTGGTTGGTCTGCACTGGACCTGCAGTATAGCTGGTATTGGGTGTTTTTAATTCTAATGTTCTATTTATTTATCTCTTGTACATGTGACCGTCTTGTTGTTGAATGTTATTACTACAGTGTTCTTTATTTAGCTATAAATAGAATAACCCGTGTGTCATCAGTTAGATGTTGTATCTATGCTGCAATTATTTATTTTGGGACCGCAATGGAATGAAGTTGTCTGACTTTTTGCGCTATCCGCACCTTGGTGACGTGTATCATGAATTTATAAAATAAATCAAATCAAAGCACCTGAAGCAGGATTCTCCATGTACAGTATCTGGCCCCTGAAGAGGTTAACGACATGTGGACAGGCCCGGGGCCCGAGCACAATGGCGGCCCCTGAGCTATGCAGCTCTATGCACGGGACTCCCCAGAGACATTGCGTTTGGCGTAAGTCATTAGTCTATTGAATAGGTCCAGTACTAACATAATAGCCCATTACAGTGCGAGGAATCTCTTCAACTCGACAGGAATTCTCGGGCCCAGGAGCCAAACAATGGAACTCTGTGCATGAAAAGTCAGGGAGGGGTACAGGACTAAACCTCTGACGTTTGACCGACGCCCTGCGATACCTCCACACGCCCTGTTTTTCAGCGAACAGCCCCAGCGGTGCCAACACATTTCACGAAACCCTGCTGTGGCTTAGAGTGGATTAATTACTGTAGCCTACCTCAGTAGGCTGACTCACCCCAAGGACTAGGCTGGACAGGTAAGCAGAAGCTATACGGACAGGAGAGACCTGTGTCTAAGTTGAGCTGCTTGCTGAAAATCTGTTATTTTAGGCAAACAGAAAGTTAGAATGATAACTTTTATATGTGAATTTTGTGATTTTGTCCTCACACCTGGGCCAATGCGATGACACACTTCCACAAGTGTTGATTATGGGAATCTGTGCAGGTGTCTTTCAGCACTCTGTCTGCCTGTAATCCCATTCTAAGCACCACCCCGCCTTACCACTCTTACTGCCTTCAGTCGTCTGAGTTCAAGAACACATACCATGCCTTGTGGGAGAGAATCCCCAACACATTCTGATATGATGGGTGACGTAAATGCGAGTGTGTGACTGTGAGTGTGACAACGTGAGTTTTCAGTTTAAGTTCTGTCACTACAGTATAGTTGAGCTCATATGTGCTTTCAGAATTTCACTAAATGTTACTAGAGCTTCATATCTAAGAACAGATCTTGGCATCCACATGTTCATGTGCACACCTAAAGGTAAGGGAATGTTCAGAATGTATGGAATTATAAACTCTGGGTCTTGTAATGGACTAAAGCATGTTGATACCCATTCAGTCACATCATGAATTCATGCAGACGATAAAAAACTAGGCTATATATACAGTGTACATCTGACATCTCAAAGCATCCATCAATTCTGCAACGAAAGGAACATGTTTGTTTTAGTGTTGCACCCGGAGAATTCCAGATGCAATTATTTACCCTCTCTAACCCTCTTCATCAATGTCAAACAAAACCTCTGCCTAACCAGAGGTGCAGAAGATGTACTGATAAATATGTCTTCCATTTTATTGAAAAGGTTCTCCCTCATCCATCCATCCATCCATCCCTATCTTTCACTCGGCTGGCATACCTGCAGTGCGTCACGGAGGACACAGAAGGACAAACATAGAGACAGACAGGAAAAGAAGGTTGAGAGCATTCTAAATGATCTCGATCTCGCTCTTCAACGCGGCAGTGGCTCAGGAGGTAGTGAAACTGTTTGGCAGTTCAGATCAACATATGGAATGTCAGAACAGGTCAGCTCTGTATATGGAGATCTAAGGGTGGCAGCGGGGGCAGTGTCTTGAGTGTACAGGGTTTGATGAGGGCCCAGGTAGGGCCCAGGTAGGACTTAATTTTCGGGCCTGTTGAGAACTCTAGTTTTCGCCGGCTGCCGGGCGAGGCTGCACAAATAACTTTGAACTAGAGTTTAAATGGACAGGTATCAGTCAAAAGGGAGACATCGAAGAGGAAGGATGGATGGGGAAGGATCAACATATGGAATGTCAGAACAGGTTCTGACATATATCCATGTACTAATATTGACGACCTCAGGGATCTCCATATATGGGCTTAAATGCGACAGCAGGTCGCATTTACTATGATCATTTACTATGATATCCCTGATGATGTCATAGTGATGTCACACGACCTGGGCACAATATATGGGGGCTTTCCCCATGTATGGGGATTTTGAGTGATACACTGACGGACAAAAAACGCACGATTCCATAGTTAACTGCGACCTTCTGTCGCAAAATTGATCATTTAAGAAGCTATTGATGGATTCATCTGTTGAACTGTGTAGATAAAGGTGGGTTTATGTCTTACGTCTATTATATATTTTTTGTAAAGAAAGATATCTTTTGTTTTCTATATTTCTTATAGGAATTATAGAACTATATTAAATACAAACAGGAACATGTGAAGAATGAGAACATTATTTGTATCTAATTTGTATAGAAGAAACAATTCTAACATACACATTTGTCTGTGACAGGGCCTGACATTTAAAGGGTAAAATATGTATAAAAACATGTATTAAAAAAAAGAAAAAATACTGAGATGCCACGATATGTATTTTTAGAAGTGGAAATGTTCGTTTCTGGTAGAATGTCCCCTCTACATGAACGAGCGAAATAGAAAAAGGTGACATTCGTTTTCCAAAGATATTGAAGTAAAATGCTTAGGAACAGTCATGCATGGCAACACGTGGTGGTAAGAGCTCCTGAGTTGCTGTTTGCTTTGCCCTCCTTTGTCAGCGTGTTTGTTTACATTGCTAGGCAGGTGGAGATTAAGCTTTAAGATCTTTCATTCTCTCTCACTCCATCTTTATTTAACTTTCTCTCCCTCTTTTCTGTTTCTTTACATGATACATTATCTGCATACTGCTTTTTAAATTTTCTATCTTTCCGTCAGCTTTTTTTCCGCTGGGGGCTAAGAAGGTAAAGATTGATGCTCGCTCGCACGCGCACACACACACACACACACGCACGCACGCACGCACGCACGCACGCACGCACGCACGCACGCACGCACGCACGCACGCACGCACGCACGCACGCACGCACGCACGCACGCACGCACGCACGCACGCACGCACGCACGCACGCACGCACGCACGCACGCACGCACGCACGCACGCACACACACACACACACACACACACACACACACACACACACACACACACACACACACACACACACACACACACACACACACACACACACACACACACACACACACACACACACACACACACACACACACACACACACACACACACACACACACACACACACACAGGCACGCACGCACGCACACGGGTGCGCACGCATGCACGCACACGCCACACTAAATGGAACATATTTGGCATAAGGAGCTCCCAATTATGGAGAATTAGACCCGGGGATTTCAAACCCGGGAAACTCTAAATTCGAATAATTGTAAACTGGCGAGGAACGAGATTGATCACCTTAAATCCTCACACCGGACTCAATACTTCATCAGGACTGAGGCGATGGAATAAATTGTAAGTAGGACCGAACCTTGAATCGAGATAGTAACTTTGTGGGAAGTGAATATTTTGGTTTAATGATTTTTATTATAATTGTTTTGATTATTTCTACTGACTAATTAATTTGTATTAGCTGATTTGAACTGCTTCAACCTGAGTTATTACTAAAAGCTATAACTGCTATTCCAAAATAAAACTTATATCTTTCCTGTATTTAAAGCAATTGTTTCAAGAGAATTATTTGACACTGTTGGATTCATTCCACTATTGGGGTTTTGACCTCCTTGTTAGAGTAAAATATAGGTCTATGCATCTTAAAGAGTTTAATGGGTTACCTCTAACCACACAACTGTAAAACAACACTCTAGGTCTAGACTATATAGACTTTAAATAACAAAACCAGTCATTCACCAAGTGCACGCGCGATTAGTAGGGTAGCGGTCATCAAATAAGGTATTAATAATTGTTCTAGTGTGTTATGGGTTGTTCATGTGCTAGGCTTATTAATGAAAATGAGTGTGGCCTTATGATTAGGGCCGTCGACGAGCTGGAGTCAAATATCCTACGGCAAATAGTCTCAGTATACACTCCTGTGTCTGAATAGGGCTTTTTAGTGAGGGAGCTAATTCATTAAAAACTGGAGTGTGACCTTTGGGAGACTATCTAACAGGACAAGGCGTATACCTTGTTGCCTGGCGACAACACACACACACACACACACACACACACACACACACACACACACACACACACACACACAGTCAAAATATTTATTTCATAACCATGTGCATGTACACTACTGTATGGAGTGCAAAACACTCAATCATTAACAAAGTTCAACATACTTTTGGTGTCAACTCCCAACTGCTTGTGCTTTAACCGGTCTTCTCTGATGACAACAGTGATTGCTGTAGTATAAGGATGCCTGTGTAGATCTAAAATTAACACAACTGATCTCTGAGCCAACTAGACCAAAAACAACAACAAAAAAGGTCCACTCTCTTTGATCTTTTAAATAGACCAGATAAATACACCTCTACTAGGTGTGTTTGCTCTTGGTGTTAGCAATCACTGTTCTGTTGCCTGCGTCAGAAATGACAGGCTAGAGAAATCTGAGAACTATAAATAAAGGTTGAAAATGATAGCTAAATGATAGTTAGGAACCAAATGGACCCTTATGGGTCTGTAACTCAGAGAGTGTACAAAGTATTTACGGCAGAGTTAGCCGTAAAAATCTTCTCTTATGAGGGTCCCTGGCGTATCCTTTCAAATTGGGGTCCGTGGGCTAATTTGTGTCAATTTAGGGGTCCTTGACATGAAAAGGTTTGGGAACCACTGCACTAGTGACTCCTAGCATGAATATTCCAGATCATAATGAGGTCATTGAACTGTGTGTGCACATGCTCAGAGTCTCCTCCATCATGCAGCCAGCGACAAGCGTCACTGCAGGGCCAGGACAGCAACACTAGTACGAACCCCGAGTTATTGTTATGACAGGGCGGCTGCCAAATGATAAACGTCTGGGTTAGACTCATTGTGTCAAGGTCTTTTTTTACTCCATCATCGTCGTCGTTAGTGCGGCCTTTCATTGTCTTTAGCCATGCCAAGGTGATTGTTCATGTTGGGCCTTGGAATCTAACATGCCCTTCCATTGTCAGTGAAACAATTTGTTGCTGGATCTGACATTAGTCACATCTGAAATGCTAACAAATGCTGCTGCCAACTTGGACTCGGGGCACTGACAGTACTCTAGAATCATTCTGGATGTATTTTATTTATTGTTTTTTAACTTCAGAAGTGTAGGTGTATAAAAACTTAAATTAAGGTATTGCCAAAACGCTTCAGGCAGCTATAGGGTAGTGGTCCGGGCACCTAGGCTGCTGATGCAGTTCGACTCCCAATCCCGACGACCTTTGCTACATGTCACTCCCCCCCCCCCCCCCCTCTCTCTCTCCATTTCCTGTCAGTCTACTGTCATCTATCAATAAGGGCAAAAAGCCAAAAGGAAAAAATATGAAGATATTGCCAAAATAAGAACATTGCATTGCAATATCCATTAATCAAACTTCATGGAATATAATCTATGCCGATCAGATTGCAAAGACTGTCGACATGGTCATACCCATAATTAATGCAGTGTTTAAAGAGATGTTTATCAATGACAGAGTAAGAACAATTATTTTCAAGTCTTTGTTCCAACAGGGAGTTGGTAACGTCATGTGGGGTTGAGGTTTGATGTTTGATGCAGCAGTGGCACAATTAACAAGATTGTGGACTTACATGAAAGTTACAACTGCAAGCTGAAAAAAGGCTACAATTTCTTGCTCATATTAACTTGCATCCACAAAGTTCATTGGAAGGTCACAAGTTTAATCTCCTCCTGAGGCAGTGAAATATGGGAGGAATCATAATACGGGATCCGCCTCAAATGTGTTCTAAAAATACGGGATATCACTGGAATGAGAGGACTGTTGACATGTATGCACTGGTCCAAATGTGGATGCAGCCATGATGTAAACACCAAGCTTCTTTGAAGTGAGGAACAGGTCTGTGCAAAGTGCAAAGAAAGGTGACCTATTAGATCAGGGGTTCTCAACGTTTTTGGCTGGGGACCCCCAGAAATGCTTTGGCCATGTCTCGCGACGCCCGCCACGCACCCCCTCCCCACCCCCAATACAAACTGACTGCAAAAATAACCTTAATAATAGAGAAAATATATCATAAATGAATACTGAAACCAGATATAAAGTGTATGCACTATGTGTATGTAAACTCTTCATTTCCATTTTTCCAACCATTTAGTTGCAATTTTCTTTTTAAATTATTATAATCTTTTTATATTTGGGGACCCCCCAAAAAAAAATTGGCGACCTCCCGAGGGGTCGCGACTCACGACCCACGGGTTGAGAACCCCTGTATTAGATGAACCTCAACCATGTTGGCTACTGCCAAGTCTCAGGCAGGAACGGTCAAAATGGGATTCTTTCCTAGATGATTCGCTGTCGTTTGGGTGGTTCAGCCTCCAAGGCATCAACATGGAAAAACAGCACTGTTTTTAATCCTATGTACGGTATGGAAGATTCTTTAAGGGGATAATAACATTGTAGCATGAAACGACAGGGCCTTTAAACACCCAAGGCACTTTCTCACTCTTGTCTTCTATACACTGGAGTCCTCATTACCTTGTACCGTTGATCACTCATGTGCATTCAAGGACATAATTTTACATGAACAGGCACACTCACACGCATGCAACCACCCGTCCCGCAGCACTGTGTGCACTGTGCACGCGTGTGTGCGTCCATGTGTGTGTGTGTGTGTGTGTGTGTGTGTGTGTGTGTGTGTGTGTGTGTGTGTGTGTGTGTGTGTGTGTGCGTGTGTGAGACACACAGAGTGATAGAGAGACCAAGAGGTAGCCTACTTGTTGGCATTTCACAAAGGCACTTGTGTTTTGTCTATGGATCACACTTATTTCAGATGAAAGAACATCATGATTGATAAGATGATAGATGTCCTTTTATTCTCTCACGGTAGATTTAGCTCCTGTATCAAGTTTTGTGCCTGCGCATGATAACACAAAACCTGAACATTACTGACCAATGAAGTTACACTCAAGTTAATGAGAAGAAAAGGGTCCCGCGACAACGTTTCGGTCTAAACGACCTTCATCAGGTATCCCAGAGATACCTGATGAAGCTGGTCAGTCAGTCAATGACAGTAATATCTATCATCCATCCATCCATCCATCCAAACCTGAGAAATAGTAATGATATTCTTTTCCCAAATTAGTGGCAACACATTCCAGTCATATTTTCTTCACAGCCATGTCCCTGCTCCTGAGCTAGCTGTCAGTCTGCACCTCAGCTCCCATATCCCCACTTGACACATGCATATTGCATACCACAGTCACACACAGACAAAAACACACAGAGAGAGAGAGAGAGAGAGAGACAGACAGACACAGGTCATGCCTGTGCCCTCCTCCCACTCAAACAAAACGATATTTGCTTTCAAATGGAAATTATGTATCACATACTGTCGTATTTTCTGTGTGCATTGACTAATGAAACTAAAAAACAATGTGCAGTTGCAACATGATCAAGCCAGTTGAAATCCAGTTGGTTGTCATTTTGTTCTGTCACTATTTAATATACATCTCCCGGCTGCTGAAATGGCTGAACCAAAACAAGATTGCGTGTCCTCAAACAAGCCTCTAACTCTGTCAACAAGTGAAACTATGAAAACCACAAACCTCTGTTACTCCTAAGACATACATGACATGTACTAGATCAATTTCAGTTTACACATTAAAACCCATTGATGCCTGAGGCCGAATCTGGGAACGCCTTCTATAGGGCCTGACCTAAGGTTTGAAAACGTTCAAATTCGGATTCATTCTTTTTAAAATAGTTATGTTGATACATGTATAGCAATAGGTGATGAGACACAGAGAGCGCGCTGGCATCAAAGGTAGAACAATGGGTAAATCTTCCATACACTAAAAGGTTAGACACAGATTCCCACATGGTTCTATGCTTGGACCAATACAATTCACCTTATATATGCTTCCTTTAGGTAAAATCATTAGGAAACACTGTCTATAATCACTATACACACATGATACTGAATTATATTTATCAATGAAGCCAGATGAAACCAATCAGCTAACTGAACTTGAATATGTCTTAAAGATTTAAAGCATTGTATTACCTACAACTGCAGTAGCTACCAAAACTGAAGTCTAGCTCTAAGCACCTTAGCACCTCCTACTCATTACCTTGGCCTCCAAAGAATCTGGCGTCATCTTTCTTAAGATTAGTTTTGGCTTTTCTGCCTTAGAATAGATAGTATATAATATCAAGTGAAGATAGACAGGAAAGAAGGAGAGAGAGAAGGGGAGAGACATGCAGCAAAGGTCGTCATGAACGGGACTCAAACACGCGACACGCTGTCAGGCCAATTCTTTTCCAGCTGTTCTTACTCCAAATAGAGGTATATACCATCATATCTTAAAGAGTTAATTTTGCCTTATAAGTCTGCTAGATTGTACTGTAGGGTAGGTTGCTTGTTGTTGCTAATGCTAACCACAGCTTGTAGTCATATATCCAAGAGTAGAAAGGGAACTTTAACTGAGGGAATCCTCAACTGTGCAATGACATTTGGCATTGCGCAAGCAGAGCACGCAAGTACTGTCGACCACTACAAACCTCAAATCTCAGCTGGTGACGTATATGTCGATCAGTGTCGGGTGGATTAAAGGAAATGCCTCTATGTATTATGTATATGTAATTTGTAAGTTGATTAGCGGTATAATGTGGTTACTTTGCGTATGCCCCGTTTGATGCGTATGTATCGTAGCAGCATACAGTATGACGTCAGGGTATAACTGGTACAACTAGCTCTCAATGATGACGTAATAAAGATGTGGATTAAAGGACCCAATGCCAGGGTGCAATTGGTTTTCGATGGTGACGTAATGACGATATGTTTTAGTGTCGGGAGGATTAATGGTAATGCCCCTATGTATACATGTATGTAATCTGACACCACTGCCATATCAAGCACAAGTAGTCATTACGTCATACGCTGGCACGGCGCATACACATTAAACGGCGACATACGCATCGAAGCACTGGACGAAAATTATTACTTGCACGCTCTGCTTGCGCAAGTAATGAATTCAATTGAACAACCAGCATAAGCCCCAAAAATCTGAATGTCTGACATTGTACATCAACTTGTATGCTGTAGTGTACAAGATACATTGTAACTGTCAGTGTATATTAATACACCTAACTCAACAGGTGCCAGGAATAAGTTATGCGTTCCTTTTTGTTTGTGTGACATATCTCTTCAACCCTAAGGGAGAGAAAAGTTTCATAAAATAAAGTATTTAACTATTTATGCTATAAATGGGATCAAAGCTGCCCTGCTTGGTTAATCTTGCACTTGTTAAAACGAGGTTGTTTTTCAAAGCTTAAGGTGTTTTACTAAATATAATGATTACAGTGCAGTCAATAATGATTAAAGTGCAGTGTACATGTACACAGTGTGTGTACTGTATGTGTGGGCACTGGGCAGGGTTGTCAGTTTGTTTTCATCACACTCAGGAGACTATATTGGAATTATTTCCAGTGGGGAAAATCTTAACTAGTTGCGGTTTTTGTCTAGTTTAAAAACAATGCTACAGTACAATGATCTTTATGACATAACTAAGATAGAAGGATAATGGGTTATTCACTGGATAAAAAATTAAGATAGTTCCATACAGATGGCACAAGGGAGGGGAGAGGAGCAGGCGTGCACATACGCACGCACAATGATTGTCTTTGAAATTGAGCAGAAAAGGATGCAGTGGCCACCTGCTCTTTTTGTTTGGGGGTAACTTACTGATAAAAGACAAAGTTCTACACATAAACCACCATCTCTTTCTCTTGGCCTCTGATAGCCTACCTGATCCACTCAGGGGTCCTGAACCCGGGCCTTTACGAGGGCTATTCGGGGCACACCATTCAGACAGAGATGACCTTCCCGGCTTCCCCACATGGGGACAGACCTAAAGGCATAGAGGGAAGGACAAGAACAAGGGCAAGAGGGGTCATCCTTACCCACCCCTGCTTTGAAAGGCTTGCACTGGTCAACATTTTCCTTTGCTGAGAACTATTGAGTACATGTGGACGAATTGGACAACTGAGAGCAACTTTGCATTTTCTCCCTAATTTTGTCTTTGACGTCTGCATACTGTGCTCCCTGATGCTGAGTCATCAGCCACTTCTTTTCACCCGACCCAGTGAGGAGTTTCATGCAGGAGGGTTATTTTCTAATAGCTGATATGGTTAAAGTATGTGATTTAGATATAGCTATATTAACATATTATAGCTGGGGACTCCCATGTGTGTGTACTCACTGCTCATGAGGCCTAGTCACTTCTTCTGGGCTTGTTTTTGTAGACCTGTACACTACATGTTGTAACACCATATTATATGCAGACGATGAATGTACTGCATTTTTAAATACTCATGTTTTGGTTCTGTGGCTTATAATATTATTACAAAGTATTGTCAATAAAGGATTTTATCACATACTGTATACCCAGCCTTTTCTTGCCCTGAGGCGGTGATAAAAACGAGACAACGATAAGATTTGGTCGATTGGTCGGCTGCCATATTAGCCCTAGGGCTGATGGCAGCACAATCTATGTCATCCTGCCCTCAACTGTCACCACAAATTACCTCTCTGCCGAAGGAACTTACCGTAATCCTGAATTAAATTTAGTTGTGTGCCGGTGTCGTGCACCAAAAATAACAAATCTAACTCTACTAGTAATGGTGAGGCTGGCTGCAAGAAGCACCTTCCAGAAAGAATACATTTATTTAATTTAAAGTGTCGATCAAATGGTACAGTATTTTCTCATTGTCTTTGTAAAACATAAGGCTATGTTAACTAATTCTCGCCTGTCAGTGGTCGTTGCCAAAGCTTATCCAACCGAGGGCTGGCATGTCAGCCCAAGCTGATACAGCTCGATATTGGATATTCTCTCAAGATGTTTTTGTCAACACCACTGACTTAAATATGTTGTGGTTAGTAGGAATAAACACAGAAGCACCTGGGAGGAGCTAGGTGGGCTAAGAAAGGAGCCAAACCGCAATCTTGTTTCTATACAAAAAAGGAAGTGGTGCCTCCAGATGCAAAAACAGAGTAATAGAAACAATTCAAAAATAATTGTTGTTCTTTATTCTATTCTTAAATGACAGAAAATCTTAATCCTATTCGGACAAAAAAACATTTGCAACTTCTACTGGCATTGTTTTGTCCAGTTTGTGTGACATTACATAAAGCAGACTGTTTTCTTCTGTCAGAGGGTGTTTGTTCGTTGATAACAACAGTAAAAACCAGCACTGTTCATTGTCTTCCTTTCAGTCACTGTGTTTTTGAGGGCGATGTAGGGGACAGACAGTAACAAGTCAACATGTCTGACATCTCAGTGTGGTGTCTTATACAGAAAGTTTAGTAAAACAATTATTTATTCAAGCCACCTACACTACAGTATACCTGCAATCTTTAAAGATTTTCAGTAATCAGTAATCACGCCTGCTAATTCTCTTCCCTGGCACATGCATTATATTGTACATCTTTGCGTAGACGTAGAGATGCAGCCATTTAAATATCATGCATGAACATATTTATTTTTCACCTATAGAACTATAGGGAACTAGCTGAGTTTGCAGCCTGCTGGACCGTGGCATAAAAGGCCTGATTATGCTTGTCTATGCAGTCCATTTTATATCTTTACTGTACTTTAACTGGATCTCCTGACTCTCCAGCTCCAGTGTCTGCCCTGAGACTGGGAGGTCAGGGTTTGATCTCCGGGTGGGTCATACCAAAGACCTCCCTGCTTTGCACTCGGCATCAAGGGTTGTATTGGGGTGTACTTGTACATCAAGCTGCCTCATGCTACAGAAACAGGAAATATAGGCTCCTGCCCCTATGGGCCTCTACAAGGCTTACTTTTTGAGGGGCGCCAGCCCCTCCTATATACAGCGTTTTTGTCCTGAACTCTTGTCACATTTGCCATTGACAATGAAAGGAGAAATTACGTTATATGTGTCTGAACAAATCGTTTTTTTTGTGGAAACAAACATTAAATGCCATTGACAATGAAAGTAAAATGTATGTCATATGTAGACGAGCAAATCGGCTGTTTTGGCCAGAATGAGATGATGTATGATAATAAGAGCGCCCCTCACTTCACACGGGTGGGATTTATTTTTACATGCTTCCTGACTCCTTGGCTAAGCAATCCATTTTATTTGTGTTAAAAATGTCACTAATTTTTACTACTGTAGCTTAACGTAAGGAACGCTCATTGCTTAAAGCACTGTGCTAGCATGGATTTCTAGCATTTCCCCCGTATCCTCTCTGTGTTTCTCTGCTGGACTCTCTAGACTCCTAACAGGGCAATATAATTGCCATTGTCTCAAACAGTGTGAGGCCTAATAGTCTCCCCTGACCCCCATGTCCACCTTTCAGGCCTCACGGGTCATCACACCCTTGCCCTACAGAGGCGTGATAATCTGGGGGGGAAAGGACCACCATCAACGCAGCAGAAAGAATTCCACTTGGGCTTGTAGGGAAATGATGAGGACCAAATGTGCCACAAACTCCCTGTGGTGATAGTGATTCATCCGTGATTCGTCAGGTTTGTTCACAGCATTAAAGTTTCTACTGCAGTTGAATGAATGTGATGAAAGTCACTTTCTCTTCTTCATACATCTCTTTTTGAGGGGCGCTAGCCCCTCCTATATCCAGCTTTTAGTGAACTTTTAACTGTTAGTGAATCAAGACCAATAAAACTATTAAAAAAGGTAGAGACAGATCTTCCCCCGACTTTTTAATAACCAGTAAGACGCCTAAGGGCGAGGTTGCGTGCACGCATCTGCCTCGTTGACGGCAGACTGCTGGGTGAGCGCTGGCGCTTTGGCATGGGGGGGTCAAATCAACATGGAATGAATTCTGTACTGGCCATATTAGGGTCATGTCTTGAGTGTACAGGGTTTGATGAGTTTAGATCAACATATGGAATGTCAGAACAGTTCAGTTCCCTATATGGATATCTAAGGGTGGTAGCTGGGACATTCTCTTGAGTGTACAGGGTTTGATGAGGGCCCAGGTAGGGCAGGACCTAAATATTCAGGCCTGTTGAGAACTGGCTGCCGGGCGCGGCTGCACTAATAACTTTGGGGCAGGTGCGTCTAGAGTTTGAATGGACAGGTATCAGTCAAAAGGGATACAAAGAGGAAGGATGGATGGGGAAGGATCAGCATAATGGAATATCAGAACAGGTTCTGACATATACTGTATCCATATACAGTATGGACTATGGAGATCTACTGTAATGGTTTGAGGTGAAATGTACAGTTGCCGGCCAATATTGATGACATCAGCGATCTCCATATATGGGCTTACTTGTGACATGAGACAATGGGGATAATAAGTGACTGACTGGACGTGCGTGTGTGCGTGCGTGCGTGCGTGCAAAAAATAAAACTGAATTGAATTACAGTGGCCCGCTGACCAACACTTTGAGAAAGCCCCGCCGTTTAATTATAAAAAGAAAACATGATGAATTAACAACTACTTTGGTCAAACATATCATAAGAGTTCGTCCCGAAAAATGTGACACCATTATGGCTTTGGAATTCCAAGATTGTAAAAGGGAGTTGTATTGTCCGTCTCAGCGAGTGGATGTGATAGTGGAATTGTGACACATTTATCAGAACCTGGGTCCTATTTGTTTAACTGAGTGCATCCTGTCTCAACACGTTGCTCCCATTCAGTCCTGTTATGGTCTGCCCCTGCAGTCTGCTGTCCGTGGCCTGGCCGCTGGCCTTTATCTCTTAAGTAAAACACCTCGTATCAACCCCTATGGTCACTGCAATGCAGACATCCGGACAAATTAACGTAAATTTCCTTTTCATGCCAAAAAGTACAGAGGAGAGGACACAATATGTGATTGTGAGGGAGGCCTGCAGACACACAACCTTTGTTTCCTGCCTCTCGATGACTAATATATCTGCCACAAAATGTGCATTGCCGGGATGACAGCGACATGATGAAAGGATAGGACTCAGTGGTGTGCACAGACATGTTGAAGGGCAGGTGAAAAAAGGGCACCTTGTGCGGCACGTGGAACTGCTGGCTGCCTTAATAGTGTGTGAGATTTATAGCCTAGATTTTAGGGCATAAATAATTTATTCAACGCTTTTAATCCAGGGTTGATCGATGTCATCATCTGCCACATACAAAAACAATATGAACAAACTGTACAAAAAACAAACTTTCAAAAGGGCACTTTGCTGTCCAGAAGGCATAAGGGCAGGTGCTTTAGCACCACTTGGTGTCTATCTGTGCACGCCCCTATAGGGTAGGTTGTGACCAACGGGATGAAAACACAGTGTGATTGATCTTGGTAGCCTAAAGAAAAAGTATTATTATTATTTCTCCGTTTTTTAGGAGCCGCAATTTGGCCAAAATCTAAACAGTCACCTTTGCAAAAGCATTCTCCCTGAGGAATGCCTCAGCATACCAATGTATAGCTTCACCTGAGTGATTTGTGTTGTTTTGAGAGGGGCAGGAAAGGAAAGAAGAATGGTGCAGTGATAATATGGTAGTAGTGGAAGACGGGTGGCTAAGTGGAAGTGCTTTAGCTACACATCTTCCTGACGCTGGGTACACAAACAACCACAGATGAATTGGTCAACTTCAGCACATGCACTATAGAGCGTCGCAGTGCCACCCCCTTTCATGACGACGTGAGACCCCGAAGTGAATTCCCCGTTCATTTTCTCCATAGGCTTTTCAAAAAGTATTTATTTAAAGACGTTTACGCCGCGGACAAAGCCAACTCGAGTTGTGTCAAATAAATCATGACAACAAACACAACAGTTTGGACCGAACAAATAATTACAAAGCAGAAAAACAACTAAAAAAGCGTTTTCTTCTTCTTTCTAATTATTTGTTCGGCCCGAAGAATTGTGTTTGTTGTCATGATTTGTCACCACTCGAGTTGGCTTTGTACGAGGCTCAAAAGGTCTTTAAATAAATACTTTTTGTAATGTCTATGAGGAAAATGAACAGGGAATAATTTCCTGTATTCTACAATCTGTATCAGTTTTCCAACTGTTAGTCCTTGCATTCATTTCAATCAAGGCCTATTCATTTATTATTTCTATTTGTATTATTTAAATTGTATTAGTTTTAATGGTGTTTACTTCCTATAATTTATTTATTCTGGCTGAAACAATTGCAGTTAAACCTACCCCCCCCCCCCCCCTCCAAATCATCATGATCTTGTTCTGGTATTTTGTAATTTATTTTTGGTCTTAAAGATGGGATTAGGATAGAACGTTTCTCCATACAAAATATATTAAACCCTATTCCTCAGACAGACTGACCTCATTGTATTTGATCCCCTCTGCTTGTTAGCCACTGAACCTGAAATGAGCACCTTAGCTGAAAGGATGCCAGTGACAAAGACTGTAAGAGAAAGAGGGGGGAGGAGTGAGCCAAAGAAAGGTTATAATGTTAAGTACCACCGTAGGTTGGGGAAAACTACAGGGCTTGTAGATTATCATATGAAAAGTAAAAACCATGAACAACCACGTGTGACTCGTTAGACATTTCCTTAATATCATACGTATTGTCCATCTCGGTCCAAAACATCAAAGTTCCTATAGGCTGTGTAACACTGTAACTTTTAAGGTTTTAAGTGAAAACATGAATTGAGTCCGGTTTCAGTTTGTCATGGACACATGTCCATGACAAACTGAAACCGGACTCAATTCATGTTCTGGTGTTTATATAGTATATACCACTGTCTCCATAACAAATACGTGTCTACTTAAAATGGCATAACACTTTCAGGACTACTGGGTTAATGATAAAAAATTGTTCAATGACAACATTCAAAATATAGGGGAGCAGTACAGGAAGATGCATATAACAAGTAAGACGCGCAAACGCGGGAAGCGAACGCAGCTCGTGTGTGTGTGGTTGTGTGTGTGTGTGTGTGTGTGTGTGTGTGTGTGTGTGTGTGTGTGTGCTACAGCTGCGCCCTGTGTGTGTGTGTGTGCTACAGCTGCGCCCTCTGGTGGCGGGCGGGTGGTGTAACAGCGGGACAGACACACACACAGACAGACAGACACACAGACATTCAGCCCTTGCTGTCATAGTAAGTGGCTCACTACGTTCGCAATAACAACATTTAACCTGTAATCTGCATATGAGCTCTTATCCAAAATGCTGTCAGAATGAACATACTCATAAGAACATGTTTTTCTGATCCAACAGAGACTGTCTATTCAATCATGTTATGTTTACCACAATGATCCAAATCATTGGATCAGTTTCACAAATGTAATTCCCCTATCCTAGACTATATACTGTAGATCATCATTCAAGTGGTTTGACTCTGTGAATAGGAGCTGATGGGGAGTTTGGATGAAGTTCACCTGGTTTTCGGTTGCTAGCATCACTGTTGATATCGTGTGTTTATTAGATACAAGGTGGCAATTAGTATACTGTAGAGCACATCCATATCAAGCCTGCAGTGTCGTTCCCAATTGATATCATCTCACACTTGAGATGTTTTTAAAAGAGTCAATTTTTTCGTTACAGTTGGATCATGTGTGCACATCATTCCATCAGTTGTGACAGCTCCTGAAGAGATTATTACACACGATGACTTAATTTGGACATTTGTTATTATTACTGTTTTTCTATGCCGGCAAGCCTTCAAAAAACATCGCTATCCACATTCCTCATCTGTGTCTGGTGCTGCTGTCAGCAGTGGCACTCTCTCCTCCCTTCACTTGCGTCGGTAACGAGCTCCAGCAAAGCCTGGTTAAGCGTGAAAAATGTGGGCAAAGTGCTGGCTTCCTTGTCTTGTCTATGGAAATGAGGCCAAAACCTCTATCCTAATTCCTGAGCAGTATCCCTGGGAGACCCCTGCATGGCAACCACACCAAGGATCAAAGCCGGGGCCTAAAGGTCACAGAGTGCAGGGCTCCAGTGGGCACAGTAAATCCATCAAAGCTACTGCTATAGCAACACACATGGACACTTAATAATCTTTATAGTTTGGCCATTGTCCCTCAACCAAATTTCACTTCTGAGGGATCACAGTGCACATGCCACTGACCACCATAATGTGTTTCCACGAACAATGAGGTCACCCCAGTCTTCAATCCAAGTATTAGCCCCAGAGCATCTCTGTCACGCTAATCCCAAAGCTGTGAGCCTGCAGCGCTGCACGCCACCTGACAGATACATGCCTGAAACTCTCTTAACTGCTCCATTACCTTTGCCGCCATGGGCCACGGCTATCGACAGACAGCTTCTTACTGCCGTAATCCGCCTACTGATGATGGGTTCAGGAAGATGAGAAGGGGAAGGGGGTGAGGGGGGTGAGGAGGTTTAGGCTGAACTAAATCAATGGTCAGTGGCAGTAGGAATGCCCCCTAGCCTCTGATTCAGCCTTCCTACCGGTTCGCCCATCGTCCGCCTAGTATACTGTACGTGTCAAAGTGTCCCTGAGTGACCACGACACATAACACCTAAAAGCTCTCCCCTCTATGGGATTAATAACGGATCAGAACTGAGATGAAATAAAAAGTGAAGGAAAAAGAGAAAAAGGCCTGCTCTGCAGAACTAAATGAGACAAAAATAATTCTGAGCTGTGTGACTGATTGGGGTATGTACTAGCGAGACAAAAGAAAACTGGATCTGTTTACACTTTACACCCACCGGGTGACATTCACAACTATATAAGCGCACAGCAGCGTCGTCCTCAGCCCGCTGCCTGTCTCAGCATCACCTTCCTGCAGCTGACTTTGTTTGGCTCACTCGACAGTTACAGCAGACAGACCTCCGCTGAGTTCTTTCAGAGTACTGCGAAATGCCCATGAAGCACTGTGCCAAGGTACGATGAGCTCAAGTGTAAATTGTGAGTGGATTGCCTTGCATACCTACAAGTCAAATGTGTGTTCGTAAAATGTCTATGGACCATCTGCAAGCATAACACAATGTTTCAAGCATTTATTTAAAACAGAAATAGTCTCTTTTGCCATTCATGAATCAAATTCAAGCATGGCATCTGGCACTGAGAATGTGACAAAATTATTTTATTATTTTTCTCACTATTTTACTCACTAATTCCGGCTTAACACTTAACACGCGACAGCACTGGTAGACAGAGAGAGCGACTGTGAACCTGGGACGAGGACTGACGTGACAAAGAGTAGACCTGTTGATTTGAGGGGCGCCGCAGTCCCCTCAGGGAAGATTACATGTACAGTGAGCACGCTCGAAGGCACCTGCTAAGGATTTTGGAAAAATAAATTCCTCACATTCGTGTTCTTGGTGCTCTGCAAAGACCCCTCCTCATCTCACTCTAGCATTCCACAGACACTGCAGTCGGGAATGATAATTTCTTTCCAGTTTCCCTGATGTAACAAAGCCGCAGCCTTTGTCCCGCGCACATTCCACTGACACATGGAGCAGATTTACAAAGTGATAACTTGACAGCTGACGTTTAGCCAATGATGTTTGGAGCCACAAGCAAACTTTGCAGATGTGTGCAGACTGACACAGTTTCAATCCCTGTTGGTCATACAGTTTGTCATAGAAAGTGTTGTCAGCCAAATAACCTTTGATATGGTCCTTTGTGATTTATAGAGTTTAGACAAGTCACCTTTTTGACATTGCAGAACAATTAATTAAACTGCAAGACAGTTCAACTTGGCATGGGCACTAGCTTTGTTGCTGATGGTAATAATGGTGGTGGTCTACTTAGTTTTTTTCTTTTTACTAAGATTGATTGTAAAATTGTAAATGGAGATCTGTGCTTTAAGGGGCCATACTGGTGGTCTGACATGTTTAGCCCATTGACTGCGACTCATGGTATAATTTACATTACTGACGGCCATTGACCAAAGTATACCATGGTTTATTTGATTTTCGACAAAAATGGATTCCCTTCATTTGAGCCAAGTATGAAAATCAAATTATTCAGGTAGGTTTGGTAGCATTTAAAGGGGGATACCACAAATGTTCAACATTTTACTATGTCATTAATATACCTTAGAGCTGTCGTGTCCCAGATTGACTGCATTTTGGACAGAGATATTTAATACCTTCTCGTATATTTGTAACTCAACTACAGATCCCAATCCAATAACGGCGCTGTTTGGTGCCCCTCCAGAAGGAATACAAATACCAACTCATCAGGCTGAAGCTATTAGGGATGTGTAAATGTGTCCAAAATGAAAATCGATTTGTATAATTCAATATTAACGATTAATCGATTAATCGTTTTTGGGGGGGGGGGGGGATTTTTTTTCCCTTTTATTTATTTATTTATTTTTTACTTTTTTTTTTTTTTTTTTTAATGAACCCTACAAATAAAAAAAATCTTCCCCCCAAGACCTAAGTCAAAAAAGTTTGGGAGCCCCTGATGTAGTTGATTAACAATAATTGTAACTCTTGAGAGTTAATAAGGGTCCATTTGGTTACTAACTCCATCTTTTAAATGGGACCACTGGTGGTCCCTGGACCACTGTTGATCCAATTGATCACCATAGCAACCCCAGCCTAGGCCTGATTAGGTAAATTCCCAACACCTGCTAAATCCTCCAAACCTGTATATTGATTGGAATCAATCTCCACTCACACTCCTCTCATGCAGCTACACAGACACATCCCAGGCACACTTTGGTAGGCCTATAGCCCTGTCCTGTTTGGATGACAATATTGCCTTTCCAACAGATTTTCATTTAAAAAAAAAAAAAAAAAGAAAAAAAAGATTATCGATTATTAATTTTCATAATCGATTTCGGGTCCTATCAACGATAATCGATTAATCGATTAATCGGACCCATCCCTAGAAGCTATAGCGTTCTCCTCTTTACTTGCCAGACGCCTGATATACTATTTAATTGGAAAAAGGCAGCGCCGCCATCTCACAAATGTTGGGTGGAGGATGTTATGTCACATCTCAAACTCGAAGAACTTAAATATACAATCAGCGGCTCCACTCAGAAATATACCAGAGTTTGGCAACTGTTTCTAACCTACTTTGCGGTGATATTTTCTACGTAGTTTTGTTTTGTATTTTTTTTTATAGTTGATATCATGAATGTACAATTTGTAGTTTTTACATTGTATTTCAGACTTTTATATTTTATACATGAATGTTGAGTACTGGTGTGTTGTTGGATTGTCCTGTATCTGTTCTGTAATTGTCATGTATCTGTTGTCTGTCCTGTCTTATGTACAAACTTAAAAAAAATACTTGAATAATATACCTATATGACATCATCAAGATGTGATTCACAATGTTAATGATCTTTTTCATACAGTACCTCCAGTTCTAGGAAACGCAGAATGGGGGGGACTTTTTTTTATTATTTCCTGCACACAACAGCTCTAAGGTATATTAATGACATAGTAAAATGTTGAAAATTAGTGGTATTCCCCTTTGATGACTTTGGCAAAAATATAAACCGTGAAGAAATCTAAAATTAAAGCCACAGTCTACAGTTTTGTCCGCATGTTATGGAAAACACTATGAATAAAAAATGTATGTGTCGGTTAGTTATGTTATGAGTATGACCCATATCAAGGTTTTGGTTATTCATACTTCAACCCATGGCTGACCTTGCATGATCATGCAGCTCATGTGGCATGTTTGGTTGATCAGATCATCTCTTATTTAAGGCAGGACCCTCTGTGTGTGGCTGCAGGAGGTCTCTGTGCTGTGACAAGGGGGTGGGAGGTGAGGGGCGAGACCAGAGAGGCCCCACCTGGAAGTACTTCTCTTGTGTCAAAGGTCAATGTGATTGAACCTGAGTGACAACATCCATACATAAACAAACACACACAGCAGAACAAGAGAGACGTTGGGTTTGCGACAACAAAAGAAAACGTAGTCCTCCCTTTGCTGGATTATGTTTCACTGTCGGCTTGCCTTTCCAAATTGGTTTACATAGGAGTAAAGAATAAGAAGTATATGCACTGTCATTGTCATTCTGTTGTTATCAAATGCCAATAATGAACCCTATATACTTTGCTGTACGTCAAACAGTGAAAATAGCTGAGTTGTAGACTTTTGCTGAATGTTCGCCTATTTTCCCAGAATATGGACACAGCCAAGGATATAGATGCTAGGTGCTATGCTATGTGGTTAATTAACATCAAATCCACAACCTAACAATTGCGGTTGTTGGCACAACTCGGCAGACACTGGGTTCATTATAGGTTAAAGTTATGTAGACTAATCAGATCAATCAAGTCACTGGGCTAAAAGCTTATCTGCCAAACTGTTCAAAGCTCATGACACAGGGGAGACAATAAAGAGCTTGACTGATGACTTTGACTGTATAAATGAAACAATTGACTTATCAATAACAGGCCAAAACTCCCTTTTCCTGGCCTTGAAAAACAGCTTCAATAGCTTGAAGAAACAAAATGGGTTTGCACAATGATAGGAAACATGAAATACTTTAATATCAGGACGGGCATCTCTCTTGACATTGTGCTGTTTATGGACCCTGGAGAAAGACTTGACAGCCAGCGGAAGACTTCCACTGGGCTGGTTCCTTCACATTAGTGGAGAAGAATAGGTGTCACCTATCCTCTGATAAACAGACATGCAGTGTTAGCTTGCTATCCATAAGCTAAACATGTGGGTACAGTACTAGTATGTGTACACAGTAAAAGTGTTAGGCTACTATAGCTCTAAAAGTGAAAAAATAAAGCAAAGTTAACACTTTTTACTGTTTTTAAAATAACAACAGCATTCACTACCAAGTTTGTTTCATAACTTGTGCTGGGAACTGCCCATAGATCCGAAGGGGAGACATACTTTGGTCCGACGGACCATTGGTTCGACGAAGCATTGGTCCGACTTGGGGTTAGGTTTAGGTGTGCTGGCCCGTGCTCGCGGTTATGGTTAGGGTGAGGGTTTGGGGTAGGTAGTCGATGGGACCAATGGATCGGATCTATGCCCCGTCGGACAAAAGGCATGCACTCGAACCGAAGTCCCATTAGTCCGAACATGCATTAAGGTTGGCGAACATGCACTGCTCCCATGCTTGCGGTTATGTTTAGGTTAGGGTTAGAGATAGGGATAGTTAGCGGGTATATCTACTGTATCTTATTGTGGGCTTACTATTGAGGCTGGATAAGAATAAGAAACTTTCCTTTATACAAGAAACTTTACTTGTGCTCCTGACCAAAGCACAAATCAAATATGGTCTTTGCATAATGTAAAGTTTGCATTGCATAGAGGTCATGATAATTTCGTAATTCGATCACAACAACATAACCGTAAACAATTCCTTGACCCATATACTAAATCGTATATATGTCCAGATTAAATCAAGGGCATGCAGCCATCTCAGCAGGTCCCCTTATTTAGTCTATTCAGCAATCACTCCTCATAACATCCCTGGGGGTTTGCAGCCTTCGTGTCTATGCTTATCGAGGAATGCCAGACATTCTCTACTGTGTGTGCAGCTCACGCGCGCGCGTGTGTGCCCGTCATGTACGCGTGTCCATCATGTCTGTTAGTAATGTGTGTGCGTGTGCGTGTGCGTGTGCGTGTGCGTGCGCGTGTGTGTGTGTGTGTGTGTGTGTGTGTGAGTGCGTGCGTGCGTGCGTGCGTGCGTGCGTGCGTGCGTGCGTGCGTGCGTGCGTGCGTGCGTGCGTGCGTTCGTGCATGCTTGCGTGCGTGCGCCACACATTCTGACCTGAGCAGACGTGAAAATAACATGTGAATTCACCTCAAAATTCCAAACACTTGTAGAACCCACGAGCCAAAACAAGGGGATGGTTTCCTGTTTTGTTCTCAGCCCTTTGAAAGGAGAGCGGCAGCCCACCCCCACCTCCCTATCACCCGATTCACGCACTGTCCACCTAATACCCCCAGCCCGTGCTCCGGCCCCATCAAGGGATGGAAAGTTTGGAGAGGAAAGCTGAAAAGCTTTTAAACTCTCCATCAGTGAGTAGTTTTCCATTTCAGAGCCATTTCTTTCCAATTCCACCTAATTAACAAGCCTTTGTTTCTTTATTCAAGTTACAAAGAGTTATTCATCTATAGGCTGCTACCTGTTCCATAAACACAGTGCATTGCTTCCTGCAGCCAATTCCAGACTTGCCAAAGATCGAGGAAGTGATACTGCCATTGTGCGTTTGTGATCAAAAGTGATACAAGTATAGAACATTAGTCATTCTTACATTAAAGTCTCTGCCATACTATTACATTTGTTTGGGTATGTATACCAGTGGTTCTCAAACCTTTTTGACTCTGTGAAACCTTGTAAATCCTGTTTGTCAACCACAGCACCCCTGTATTGAATTGTTACTTCATAGTAACTTACATTTATGTCATATTACGCTACGCAAATAACATAAATCTTAAGATACACAATGTCACAAGGAAAAAAACTTGAGATCGCTATTCTGGAGGGGAACATTCGCCCCAAAATAGCAGATCTACAAGCTCACAACGCATCATTTATATAAGCCCTCCATGGGTTTCTTTTCTCACCTGCACATATTTCTCTATTATTGATGTTACCTTTTACTGTACTGTTTTTTATTGTGCGAATAACTAAACTAAACGAAACACTAAACGCATCACACTACGTTGTGACGCATTGTGAGCTTGTAGATCTGCTATTTTTGACGAAGAGATTTGGTGTAGAAACTGTAGATTGAAGAAGAACGCACCAAGTGCAGTGCAACTCAGTTTTACTAAGTGGGTTTTAGAGTGCAGTTAAACTGAAGTGATGTTGATAATTAAGTATTCTGAAGCACCCCTGGAATGGTATCTGCACCCTAGCAGGGCACGCACTTTGAGAAACCCTGATGTAGACTACAATATAAACTTGTTCCACAAAGAGTGAAAGACGTCTCATCGCAACGTGTCACATAGTGAGCTTCTAGATCTGCTATTGTTATTATTTTTTGAATGATTTGAAAATGTTTTTTTATAATTAAGCCTATTAGCCTAAACGGGGACCCTATAGGTAAGTGGTTAGCACATGCATGTACCATATTTTAGTAGTAAAATACAATAATTAATACATTAATTAACAAATAAAACCATTCAATTGCACATTTTCCAGGGAAACGGTTCAATGATCAGTATGAAAGTCTGAATATGTCTGAAAGGAAGAATATTTGCTGTAATTATAAACAAGGAATGGGGGTGACAATGGCATTTTATTGCAATAGTCGATTGTCCTTTGAGTCAAAACAACGCCTGCTTAAGCCACCGTGGAGTGGCAATGTAAAGCAAACAATCTTTATTCTCTGCCAGCGGCGGTTACACAATCCAAATTGTCAGACGGTGAAAAAGACTATGTCTTGCATGGCTGCAGCCAAAGTGGCTGCATGTATCTGATCTGTTCAACCAGGGATCGCAATAACAGGAACCACAGTGTAGCTCCTGCAGACCTGCAGATAAGAGCTATGTTGAATGAGGACCTGCGCCTGGTCTGGCTGTCCACAGCTTCATTAATTAATAATTATGCCTAATAATAACAATGCATGATTCAAGACAATGAGTGAGCTGTGGCAAGTAGAAAGTATTCTACCAACATTCTCTGTGCATCACGAGAACAAGAACTTGCTCTGCCTCATCTTTTACGGTATGCAAAGAATATTAACACTCGCTAGAAGTTCTAGGATAATGACGAGTGTTTGACAAGATGCATTTGTCTCACTAATTGACTGTAGTACCCCCCCACCTCCCTCCAATCCACTTGAGAAAATTCTGATGTAATGGAAAACATAACATGATGACAGCAACTACTGGAATGTTGTTCACTTCACGCTGTAAATCCTTTTCTTGTGTGTGCTTCTCCACCCTGGTGATGAGGCTAACCTCAGAGAGTAATCACTGTGTTATTATGAATGCAGGTTAAAGGTAAAAATAATAGCATAAGCAGACTGATTTCCCTTTCTCTTCCTATAATTGACTGACAGTGGAGTTCTCTGAATTGTGTGTGTGCACCATTGTTTGAAGGACACTCCCGGACAACTTCCAGTTCATGACAAATGTCTCGACTGTCGGTGCTCCATAGTGCAAATATTATTGAAATGCTAAGCGCTATTGGACAAAGACAAACACTTTTATCATCAGTGAACTAATGTGGAAGAAGGCAGTGAAGGCAACATGCAGGAAGACAAGTTATGCAATTCCAACAGAGAGCCATTTTGTTAAGTCATTTTAGCACAAATATTTCAAACATTAGATATCAGCTAATGTAGGGCTACGCAGTGGAAAGCATGCAGGTTGCAATGCTGTGGGTTAGCACTCGATGACAAACGACGGTGTTTAAATGTTGACAACATACGCCATGGTTACGAGGGGTATTTTCCTGAGTAAAACCAACGTGCTCCTTAGTTGGCTACTTGGCACAAACAAACCTGCCGGTTTGCACTGACTTGCATCTCAGAATGCAAAGGCCTCGCAATCATCACATAACAAGATTAATTATTTTAAATATAGATACAAGCTCTTACATGAAGCTTTTCTCCTAATGCTGGAGGCTCACCAAATAACACAAGTTGAGATTGCTGAGAAAAGCACTGAGGATGAGGTGGGCGTAGCACGCAAATGCTAAAATTGGCATGTATACTTTCACCAGGGTTAACGTCGACTATTGTGGTGTAGATTCAAAAATTCTAATTGCTGCTCGCTCTTTGCAGATAAGGAATTGCATAACACAACGTTTTGACAATAAATCACTTCTCCAGTCTCCATCATAGCATATGGGAAGGATTTGCGTAATTTTCTGATACTGAGATATACTGTCTTCACCTGGTTAGTGAGAATTCTAGCTTACTGAACTCTAGATGCCCCAGAATCCAGAAGCCAACCCCGCCTCTTGTCATAAAGAGGTTTCAACTAAGCAAAACAACAAGTTTTGTCCAATGGAATATGTAGCTCACGTGGGAGAAGAAATAACAGGAAAGCTCCCTTCAGATCAAGGGCCCTCGAAGAATATATGTGAACAGAGTGTAGCTGTCAGCTGACTAAAACTACGTTCTGTCTCACCCTCCCAACATCCAAAACAATGACCTCTTCAACGTTTTATTCCTCCTTCTCCCTCTCCTCTTCTTGTTCTCAGTTTCCTATAGTCACTCTCTCCCTCCCTTTCTCAGAGTTTTTATTTTGCATTGGCTATTCAGGTTGTACTGGAAGCCATGTTCTGTAAACTTAAGCTACCGTGGGATCCACAGTACAGATTTTGTTTGCCAATCACTCACATGGTTTGTGTTCTACAGTCGCACAGCGACTTTCATCTGAATTCTCTCCCTGTTTAAGTTTGAGTCTGAGGTGATGGGAGACAAACTAGGTACGTCTCTAGGTAATACTCTTTGGCAGGCTTTTACCAGAAAACAAGGCTTATCACAAAAAGCAATAAAACTGCTGTATGCAATACTACAAAAATGAACTACAACTCGAACATTATAGCAACCTCCAGTCCAGTGGCGTGCACAGACACTTTGAGGGGCAGGTGCTCAAGTGAAACAAAAGAGCACCTTAAATGTAAAAAAAATACATTTCTCCAACACACACACACACACATACACACACACACAGAGCCCGGCTCCAGTACTTCACAGATGGAGGTCTCCAATTGCTACCGGCTCACATGCATGGGCGTGAAGCGCCCGTGCGGGGAAAAAATGGGTATTTCCGATTATAAAGTCGTTATTCTCGGGTCAAAAACGGGTCTGCACAGCAGAAATAGCCTAGTGCAAATCTTACATTTTTGATGAGCCTGCTCACTGGTCATTTAAACTTTTTTCAATATTGGCGTATTGCCTATATGGTAAATACCATAATAACATAAACACATCAATTTAACTTGAACAACCAATGTCAATTTGAAGCATTCCCTGCTGAGAGAGAGAGAGAGAGACGCGTCTCTCTAGTCCAGGGGTCCTCAACTGGCGGACCGCGGTCCACGACCGGACCGCGGACCACCTCTCTGCGGACCCTAGGCAAATTATTATTATAAAAAAAATAAAAAAAACTCTCCTAAGCTCAGGCCAGGCCAGCCACAGTCAATTTCAATTCAATTCAGGCAGTGTTGCTGCAGCACAACTACATTGTGTTTCTTATGTTAATGGAGGGAAGAAGTTAATAATATAAATAACATCAGATGGTACATTTCTCATGTGAAATTGCTACAAAGGCCCCCAAAATGTCCCCCAAGGGCCCCCAAAATTCTGGCGCGCGCGGTGGAAGGGGATCTGATTTGTATAAGCTTGGCTTGACCATACTAAACGGGCATAGAGCCCCGCTCTCCGATGGACGCATGGGACCGGACCTCGGTCTTATTCAAAAAAAATGTTGTGGACCTTCATCATTTCTAGTTGAGGACCCCTGCTCTAGTCTCTATCGCACGTTAGAGAGAGAGAGAGAGGGGGGGGGGGGGGGGGGGGTCGCGTTAGCATCAAGCTAAGCGTACGTTCGTTCCATAGGGGCAGCGGGGCGGCGGTGGCTCAGGGGTAGAGTGCCTGGATGGTAACCGTAAGGTTGCCAGTTCGAACCAGGGCTCCCCCAGAGTTACTGTCGAAGTGTCCTTGAGCAAGACACTGAACCCCTAATTGCTCCCGATGTGCTAGTTGGTGCCTTGCATGGTTTCCGCTGCCATCGGTGTATGAATGGGTGAATGTAATGCACAATCTCTGTAAAGCGCCTTGGATAAAGGCGCTATATGAATGCACCATTTACCATTTACCATTTACCATATAAATGAGAGATCCACATCGCTCATGGGGCTTCTGCAGGCATGCAGGCATGCAGCTCCAATGCCCCATGCGACCTAGTAGATCTCTCGTTTCGCTCACTTTCCCCTCCGAGTCAGCGGCCGCATGGACATGGTCCAAGTGCCTGGGTCGTTTTATTTATTGTTACTTGTTGGCTGCTTGTGGTCACGACCGTCCAACTTTTTGGACCGGGTCCGTCATTCGTGAGAATGTAAGAAGTCAGCAAACTTCTGCCCTGTGCAGAGTGTACGCGCGTTCACGTTGAGTGTGAACGGAGGGAGGGGCACGATGCCTCCCGTGTGGGTGTGTGTGTGTGGACAGTCTCACACACATACACAGAGCCGAAGAGTTTGATCAATCCTCAAGGCCCCCCCCGTCCCCCCGCAGCCCCGCCTCCCCGCACCCCCCGTCCCCCATCGCAGCGCGGAAAAAAACAAGTTGCTGTTTTCGCTGGTACTTTTAAAGCAGCTTCTATAGGCCAATGTCCAAGCCAAGGTGAGGACTTTCAGGACTATATTATTATGAGAGAGAGAGAGAGAGAGAGAGAGAGAGTGAGGGAGAGAGAGAGAGAGAGAGAGAGAGAGAGGGAGGGAGGGAGAGGGAGATATAGAGAGATACGGAGGGAGAGAGAGAGATCATAGGCGGCGGGTGCGTTTTACCTTTGGGTAGGCTACAGAATTGCGTTGGGGGGGGACTGTCGAGGCCGCCGCCGCGGATTTATTTATTTCCCAAATGGTCTAAAAATGAGTTATTTTAGCATACTTTTACCAATGAATTAGCCTATACACAGACAACGACTGATCAGCCTATTTTGGACGATATGGGTCTTTTCTCGAGTCAGTGTGTAGTCTCACTAGTATGTGTAGGGTTAGGTCTCTTTGGTGAATTCTTGATCAGTGTTATTATGTCATGACTCAAGAACAACTACCATGAAATTCTGACACGTGATGGGGGAAAGTAGACCCTTTAAGCAGTTACCATTACTTTTAAGAGTGTGCAGCCGGGCTGTGCCCAAGCAAGGTCACGGAGTGACAGAGCGATTCCTATATAGCGGCTGAGAAAAGAGTGACACGTCAGAATTCTCCAGGACAGACTAACCCTCTGGCCTGCGCTTCGCGGGGCCCCACCGATCTGCGGACTGATATGATCGAATCTGAATTCGTGATGTAACAGGTCGTATTTGCTTTCATATATGTCTTTGCTGTTCATATGTATATCACATGACCATTCAATTTGGGATAATTGTGGGCAATCAATAAATGCCAGATCTTGTGAATCCATACAGCCTGTTTATTGGAAGAAACCCGATTAGCATTTGAGTACTTTTTAACACCTCTTGGACGGCCGGCGGAGTAGTCTCTCAATAAAGACTGTTGCCTCGCAACAATTGAGGAACAACAGGGGAGGCGCTGTTTTCCCGAATATTTGACGATGGGATTCTCATATTGCCGGCGGAGAGGTCCAAAATGCTTGGAATTCCCAGAAAATATGTAACGAAAAAAAAAAAAATTACCAAATGGACTTGACAAAAGGGCATGTTGGTCCAGAGAGGGCCACTAGGGGGTGCTCAAGCACCCCTTGGCGTCTACGTATGCACGCCCCTGCTCCAGTCTATAGAAGCAGATTTGTCAAAGAATGGTGCCCTTGAGGAAGGCACTTTCTGTGTTACCGTTTCTGATGATCTGATCTGTGGTCTGATCAGTGGACGCTGCTGGAGGACTATGATTATATAATAAGGGTCGGTATTGCAAGCTCAGACTTGACCCCTCACCTTGAACCAAAGTCCATATCCTAAATCGGACTTTGGTCAACCCCAGCCTAGTCTCTCAAGACAGACTGTTGACTCACATCAAACTTCGAGGAACAACAGGGGTCGCCGTTTTCCCGAATATTTGCAGATGGGATTCTCAGATTGACCCCAGCCCTATGCCCCACTTCTTACCCTAACCAACATTCAAGCAGTCACTCTTCTACAGAGCGACTTACAATAAGCAAGATAAACACATACATATCAAATGTGTAGTGTGTAGTGCCTCGTTAAACTAGGATAACAGGTAAAACAAGAACCTAGCAGCAGCCTAAAAACAATATATCATCATAATACTAATCTGTACATTGAAACTACTAGACCTGTACGTGCCCGTCGGCTACTGGCCTACTTGAGAATGATGCAACTTGGGAACCTAATAACACCCGTTGTTTGCACTTGACTGTGCAAAGTGGACTGGTTAAGTAGGCTAATCAATTGTCAGGTGTGGGGTTGCCATGGCAATCAATTGTCTGAGGCAGAGGCAGAGACAAAATGTTTTTATAATCGTCATGGGGGCCCGCCCATTTATAGTAGGATAGGACACCAGGTAAACAATGAACCGAGCATCTGTCTAAATAACTACATTTCAACCTGTAGGCTACATAACTCTGCATGGTCGTCAATACTAGGTCAAGTGGTACAGGCTAAAGGGGAGTCAAGAGGTGAGTCTTCAGATTACGGTGGAAAATTGGGAGTGAGTCTGACGTTCTAACTGCGATGGGGAGTTTGTTCCACAGTTTGGGATGTGTGGAATGTTGTCCTGGGTGTTTTAGGGAAGGTTCAGACAGCTTCTCTGTGTTTACTGATCTAAGTGAGCGGTTGTATGGTTGGAACAGGCTGTGAAGGTATGGGGGTGTTTGGTACTCTGTGTGGGCATCAACTGGGAACCAATGGAGGGAGTGGAGAATGGAGGAGACATGTGACATTTTTGGCAGACCAAGGCGCAGTTGGAGGAAACACATCGACTCACTGGCCTTGGAATGTCTCGGAATCCCCCAGGAGGAAGTCACTAATGTTGCACTGGAGAGGGAAGTCTGGAGCACTCTGGTGGAGCTGTTGCCACAGCGACCCGACTACGGATAAGCGGTTCAAGATGGATGGATGGATGGATGAAGACCAAATAGCAGTCTGGATCATTTGGAGGGACTTCAGTGCACATGACGGGAGGCCAGTGAGGGAGTCAAGTTATGGCTGATAAGGAGCTGTGTGTGAATGATCAGAGTATACAGTATACATGTAGGAGCTGAGCTGGGCTGACTCCTGAGTGAGGAAGGGTCTAATCTAATCCTAATCGAATGAAAAGTGTAAACCTACCAAGTGACCGCTGCAATGTGTGCCTTGAATGAAAGCTGACTGTCCAGGACAACACAAAGGCTCTTGACCGTTGGAACCAAAGCCACCAGGTAGTTATACTGGAAATAGTTAGATCCTGCATGGGGCAGGACTTACCTGGGAAGAAGAGAAGCTCGCTGCCTTGTGTGGGTGCAGCTTGAGGTGGTGAGAAGACAGCCACTGTGAGATGTCAGCCAGACATTAGCAATGCACTCTTCTCTCTTGGCAGGGAAGGGGGGGGAGGTTGAGTGTCATCTGCAAAACAGTGAGTGATTGATTGATTGATTGATTGATTGATTGATTGATTGATTGATTGATTGATTGATTGATTGATTGAATAGTTTATTGAACACAAATGTGAAAACAGCAACAGAGTGCAGTCAAACACTAGTAATAACAATACTCAAGATAAGATACGGTAGCTTCTGAGCATTAGATATTTCAATGCATTTTTTTAATAGTTAAAATAGCCGATCTACAAGCTTTCAGCGTGTCAATGTAGATCGGCTAGTTGAACTATTCAAAAATGTTTTTCAAAATAGTAAAAAAGGCAAAGAGGTTTAGGGATAAGGGGTTTAGCATGGACGAAAATGGAGCCCTTAGTGTACAGTACAGGGTGAACAGAAGGGGGCCAAGTACAGATCCCTGGGATACCCATGTACCCCATCCCTCACACCTCAGCCACACATACAGTACATTTGTTATTATTATTAATATCATCATCATCATCATCATTATTATAAGGTTGTTGAACATATTAGCCTGCACAACACCTGCTATTCAACAATTAACCATTGTTGTCTTATCTTTTATCTTGCATAGTTCTGAATTGTGTGAAAGCATGCAAATATGTGTCATGTAGCAAGGCAATGGTGAAAATGTATGTCCAATGCTATACAATACGGCTTGGCATATTGCATTGCATATTACTTGATGGCTTATTGAATAAGCCATCAAGAAGGCTTATTGAATAAGCCATCAAGAAAGAAAGAGAAACTGCTGCAAAACTAGGGCAAGACGTTTAATGTGTTACCGCATTTAGAATATAGCTGTCAAGGACTCTCTTACAAGTTATTACATGTGTTCCAAAATTTGGATTGATTTCTATCCCCATCGGCGCTGCTGGTCAAATGCCTCTCTGGCCCCGATTACACAAACCTTTTACATGCATAGCCAATTCCTCACGCATTTCAACACTCATAGACATACAGGTACTACTCACACTCATTAGAGACACTCCCGACTCTACACAGTCACATAAGACAGAGAAAGCACATATACATACACACACGGTTATATTAATAACATTGCGTGCGGCCTGTTTCTCTCTCATACTTCTCACACCATGACATCACAGTGTTTAACATAGCCGCGCTGTTCGAGAGTGGCTCGCATTAACTTAGACTGACAGCCGGTGACAGTAAGCAGCATTCCACACATGCTGCCCTATTGGGGAAAGCAGTTAGAAGATCAGAACATATTTGAGTGAAGTTTGATGTGCGGCGCTGAGGAGAAGACTTAAAAGGTTTATAACCATTAACAATTTGATGTTAGTGTAAATGTACTTAGTTGTCCTTAAGTTTAGGACAGTGAAACTTACTGAAGCCATGGTTTTGTATGTGAATTTGGTGATTTAACTTTCATTTGCACCATTGACGGGCTCATGCAGGCTGAAGCATTGGATTAAAACACGCATGTGCGTACAGTATACACATGTCACGGTACAAGTAGAGAATCGGTCAGATCGAAGAAGGTGCGCTCATTTTACAGCACGAGGCGGAGCAAGCGGGATGCTTTGATGTCCACGCAGTGCTACAAAGCATATATTTCCTGCAAACACATTTAGCAGCTATGCTAGAAGGAAGTGGTTTAAAAATAGATTCAAACGTCATTCCGAATCAAATAAATAATCTTGTTATATGAAGTGTTACCGGAGCCGCTGTGTTTCCTTGTCTTTGGACACCATTGGAGGCGTGCCAAATGAAGGGTACTTGAACAGTAGCTGCTCTGGGAACTGAACTACTTATTGCGACCAGTATACTGGTCGCTGATTATGAAAACCTGAAAAACCTGTCTGTCCGTCCATCCGCCACCATATATGGCCGTCAGCCCATTATGCCTGGTGACACGTCACACCATCATACGCTGGGTGACGCTCCATATATGGCCGTCTCCATATATGAAGATCACGACACTGACCTCATCATACCCTGGATAGTCATACATGGAGAAGACTGGATCATCACCTAGATCTGCATATATGGAGCTGGCCAGCAACTCTACCTCAAACCTCAAACCCTTAGATCTCCATATGGAGCCGACCTGTTCTGACATTCCATATGTTGATCCTTCCCCACCCGTCCTTCCTCTTCGACTTCGATGTCTCCCTTTTGACTGATACCTGTCCATTCAACAGGCCCGGAAATTAAGGCCCGGCCCTAGCTGGGCCCTCATCAAACCCTGTACACTTAAGACACTGACCCCACTGCCACCCTTAAATCTCCATATATCGAGCTGACCTGACATTCCATATGTTGATCTGACCTCATCAAACCCTATACGCTCAAGACACGGTCCATATATGTCCAGACCTCATCAAACCCTACACTCAAGACACTGCCCCCACTGCCACCCTTAGATCTCCATATATGGAGCTGACCTGTAGACATTCCATATGTTGATCTGACCTCATCAAACCCTGTACACTCAAGACATGCTCCATATATGGCCAGTACAGAATTAATTCCATATGTTGAACTGACCCCCCCCCCATCCATGCCAAAGTGCCAGCCAAGCAGTCTGCCGTCACTCAGGCGGATGCGTGCAAGCTTCTCGCCCTCAGGGCGTCTTACTGGTATGGTTATGGCTGAGTCATAGTGACAAGACTGATGATGTGGTTTGCCGACCTGCCCACCAAACGACTAGGCGGCAGGCACTGAGTCCTTGCTGATGCACGCACCGTGTTTAAAGTAGGTTCGGTCGGAAACTTCCAGACCCACAGGAACACGCCCAGGGTGCCGGCTGGTTCCAGCGAGCCGCCCCGTGTCCGAAACGGTTGAGAAATGACAGAGTTACCGTTACATCCAGACCTTCACGAACGCGCCCAGGGGGCCGGGCCGGTTCCGGTGAGCCGCCCCGCGTCCGAAACGGTTGAGAAATGACAGTTACCGTGTGGGGGTCCCCAGGGGGTCTCTCTACTGTACTGTACAGTCAGTCACTGTACTGTACTGTCACACCCGAAATCATCATATATACAGTTAATATGCGTGTGTGTGTGTGTGTGTGTGTGTGTGTGTGTGTGTGTGTGTGTGTGTGTGTGTGTGTGTTAGGCTGCGCAACAGTGACACAACGCTATTTTCGTGCTCGGACAGACCCAGCCAGCCAGCCACCCACCCAGCCACGCACGGACACACAAAGCTACTTAATGAAGTGGTTGCACCACTTAAAAATAGTCTATGAACAGGTTGTAAAGTATCTTGCCATAAAAAACGAATTCCAACCTGGCTTCAGAACATCCCACTCCACTAGTCTGACACATGCCTCCTCTATTTGAGTGACCACATCAAACACGAGGTGGATGCTGGCATGGTCACGCTGGACCTCCAAAAGGCTTCAGACACCGTAAACCACTCCATACTAATAATTAATAAGCTAAAAGCAATTGGTTTTGATAGCACATCAGTGAGCTGGATGCAATCCTACCTGGAGGGGAGAGAACATGGTGGAGGTGAACGGAACACTGCCCCCCCCCCCCCTCTCAGTGAGCTGTGGCATTCCACAAGGAAGCATACTAGGGCCTTTACTGTTCCTAATACCTGTATGTAAACGACATGACGACATCAGCTTGTGACTGCAACTTGTTCCTGTTCGTGGATGACTCGTCACTGCTGGTCTCAGACAGGAACAAACTGCAGGTTGAAAAGGCCCTCAGCTCTGAGCTCGGTAGAATCTGCACCTGGCTTGCTGAAAACAAACTTTCTTTACACCTGGGAAAAACTGAATCCATTCTCTTTGGATCAAATAGTAATCTCAGCAAGGCAGACGGCTTCTCAGTTAAAGTGGGTGACAATATTATCACACGAGAAGATGAAATTACCTACCTAGGTTCCATCCTGGAGGATGGAACCTATAGATAGGTACCTTTTCCGGTGATAAAATGGCCACCAACGTTTAAAAAAAAGAGTCAACTAAAGAACAAGATTCCTGTACAGGATCTCCTCACTGTGGTCAACAAAAACACATTGAAGACCCTAACAGGAGCCCTCGTACAAGGTTTCTATGACTATGCATACACCTCTTGGTACCACAGCACCTCAAAGGCCCTTAAAACAAGGCTCCAGACATCCACTTGGCCTCACTCCCCAAACCCGCTCCATCCCTGCCCATTTTCATAGGCTGGAATGGTTTAGGATTGACGACAGAATACAGCATCTTGTAAATGTAATGGGTCTGGTCTACAAGATTCGCTAAACCAACAAGATACCCATCTGTCAACGAAGTCCACACTCACAACACCAGAGGGAGTTCAACAAACCGCGTGCAACCCAGATTCGGCTCAAACAAGGGATTCAATTAATTTCGCTCCTATGCCACTAAAATGTGGAACGCCCTACCAACAGCCAGTAAGACATGTGAATCCCTCGACTCCTTCAAAACTGCTCTCAAAGAGCACCAACGGACGGCTGCAATTCGAAACTGGCCCCCGTAAATAAAGTCTAGGTTCCCCCCCACCTCTTTTCCTCCCATACTGTACATGTTTTTCTCTTTTTTACTTTCTTTATATGATGATTTCCTGTATTTTTTTATAGAAGTGTATATTTATGTCTCTAAATGTTCTGATGAATTGAAAATGGTGGCCCCTGTTGTAAACAAGTGTTGATACACAACTGTACATAATATGTCCATTTCAAATTTGGCTAATGTTAGGAGCCAGACATTGAATCATAGCGTTTAAATCATTCTCATCTAATTTCACAGTCATTTGACTCGTGTCTGAGTGCTGAAAACCAAAGACATGTACAGGCAGTAATGATGCTAACCACAATACATGCTTGCCAGAAATGTCCTGCACCAGGAGACAGTAGTACCAACAAACAGGCAGACAGATGGATAGACAAGAAAGGGAGGCAGGCTGGGAGACAGACAGACAGCCTCGGCTGACGTAATTGTAAATGTCAGAGGATTTCAGCACCATCTCAGATAAGAGATCAACCTAAGTGATTATAGAACCTCCATATATTTCCGTTTCATAAGAGAGGAAGATTTGACAAGGATAACCCATTAAGAAACAGGCAAGAGGAGGACTCTGGGGGAGTATAAAATATGATCCAAACAGCATAGTAACAAAACATAAAAACAATGAAACACAGGCAAATATTGCTTCAACTGCAAAGGATTAACATGCTGTTTGTGGATGTTTTTTTCATGCATGGGATCGGTTGTATAGGGGTCCTTTAGATAACAAACTAATCTCAGCTATATCCTAAGATAACTATAACCTGGCTGAGACACACGCATCCGGTATGCCACCTGATACCATCAAGGCCCAAAGGCGTGAAATCCCCTTAGCATGACATGATACGGGACGGAGTCTTTAAAAAAGTGTACAGTCACGAATACCCTCATCAGCTTATTTACGTTCCAGTTTTGCCCATCAACTGTCCTCTGGACCGGGCATGCTTCCAGAATCCCATTCAGGTGTAGCATCATGACATATAACGTTACCTGAAATTCATGTTCCAAAACACACCTTTGGATATCCTGTAACATGAACTAAACAATTAACTGAATTTTTAGGGATCAGAGATAGGCAATATTTCGAGGCATGAAAGACATGGACAGATTTGGTCTAAGGTGGTTGTGTAACATTTGCAAGAAAATCTTAGAAGGCCAAATGATTCCACGAAAAAAAGAAAAAAAAGGTTTGAGGTGTAAATGAATCTGAGCTCTGAGAACTAGAGCCAGCGACAGCCAGCATGTTCACTGGCAGGAGACTGCATGTGCAGCCTGTCATACGGGTTGAACCCAGCCAACGGCTGGACTTTTTTCACCTGCCTGATGCATGATGTCATGGACCGCCACCTCTCGGTCAATTCCAAACGGCCACTCAACCATGTCCCAACTGGGAATGAGGGTTTGTAACATCCCTCCTCTATTTACAAAGCCTGTACTACTTTAAGTATCAGCAGATTTGCGCTCCATCATGACATTAACTGACGGGTACAAACTGCTCTGCCAAAAAAAGCAACTTAGAATCTTGAAAAATAAATACCATAAAGGAGATGAAATTGCCTCATATCATCCTTTGAAACAGTGCCGATTATTTTGACCTGCTTAGCATCCTTCTAAATGGGGCTGTTGCCAAACTGTTTCCCCACTGATTTGTGGACTTTTGGAAAGGCATGCCAGCACAGGAAACAGAATTGAATGCATCCCCTCAGAGTTAGCAAATACAGAACAGTCTCTCTCTCTCTCTCTCTCTCTCTCTCTCTCCCTCTCTCCCTCTCCCTCTCCCTCTCCCTCTCCCTCTCCCTCTCCCTCTCTCTCTCTCTCATAGGCCTACTCTCTCACTCTCTCTGAAACACTGAAGCTTTGCCAGGACTGCCATGCCTGAAGGAATGCTAGGATGCCAGCAAGAATGTGGTTATGAAACACGTGAATAATAGCAAAAACGATAAATGATCACCATATCACACAAAATGTGCACTACATATTTACCAACAAATGTGCACACACAAAAATATAGTTCTAATATTTTCATGCAAGGTGAAATCTCAAGCCCTACTTAACACAATTAAACTAGATAAAGTGCCCATCGGCACAGGTCTCCACCAGGGCAGGTCAGGTTGTGGCCTCCAGGTGGCGCTATAATAGGCCGTTGAGGTATATTTGGGGCAAAGTTTGGCATGGATCGGGCCAACGGTGCCGGAGATTAGCTGATAACGGACGGATGGAAGGACTAAATCGGCCTCATGGTGGCGCTATAACAGGCCGTTGAGGAATATTTGGGGCAGAGGTTCGTCGTTGGCATCCAGGGAGTGTGTGTGCAAAGTTTGGCATGGATCGGGCCAACGGTGCAGGAGATTAGCTGATAACGGACGGACGGAAGGATCGGCCTCATGGTGGCGCTATAACAGGCCGTTGAGGAATATATATTTAACTCTGAGAGTGTACAAATGGAACCATAAGGGTCCATTTAGTTTCACTTGTACACTCTCAGAGTTGATTGGATATTTCACTCTCAAACCTGTTTGGGTCATTTTAACATCTACTCAGGCTTTTGTGAGCACCCTAGATCGTTTTTAAGTTGCTTGATTCAGTATTTAGATTTTTGTCAATTACTTTTTTTAAATGGTCTTGTTAAAAATAATAATATTATAAATAAAAAAGGTAAGAAAGCAGTCACCAGAACCAAGGACAGGTGTTTGACAAATCTATCACGGTTAAAAAATTGTGTTTGAAGTTATGGGTTTGTATAGGAAGCGGGCGTGTCTCATAAAAAAGTAATAGCAAATATCTAAATAGTAAATACTCAATCAAGCACCTCAAAAACTATACAGGCTGCTCACAAAAGCCAGAGTAGATGTTAAAATGACCCCAAACATGTTGAAAGTGAAATTTATAATATAATAATTTAGCAGTGAAAAGAGATACTGTAGGTCGTAGAATACTATTTCTCAAGATGGGGTCCAGGCCCCTTGTACCCCGTGTTTCTATACCCTACAACCTATTTTCACTACAACGGCATCACTTGGCCTGGCGCAACATTCATTGCAGTGTGCCTCTGGACCACAGGGGTAGTGTTTTCCAGTCACCATGGCAACATGGAAGACTGATTGAGCTCTGTGAGCAGGAAGTTCTGCACGGACAACAGGATGTGCGCTGGCTCCGCCGTCAAGCGTCTAAGAATTCCAGGAAGTTATTGTACTTTGTGGAATGGCCTGAGGAATGCAAGATGTCTGCCATTTTTTTTAGGTCCCATGCTGGCCATATCACATGTCTGAGGGCGACAGGCTTTGATGATAATGTGCCCTTGTTTGGCGAAAGTGTGGCAGATGAATGTTTGTGGTCAGTTGGTCACCTACCTCTCCATTCTCCTCCGTTTTCTAGGTGCAGCAGTGGCTCAGGAGGATGTATAGGCAAACGGAGGGATGCTGGTTCGAATGCAGCTCTGTGTCAAGGTGCCCTTCTGCAAGACATTGAACAAGTGAAATAATCTTAGTTGTGTCCCTGATTAATCAGCTTCTGCTATGTGCAGAGTTTGTTTAATTTGTTACAGTATGTATGGAATGGGTGCACTTGTGCACTGCACGTTTGATTTGTGTCATCTTAAAGCTAGCTTTGCATCCTTTCACAGCTAGCTTTGCATCATATCTAAACCGCTGTACTGGCACTGCACTAAATGCAATAAATCCAATCAATGGGTGGAAAAAGGAGGCTCAACAGTCAAAAAACATAAACAATAGCTCAGTTTCCTAATCTACGGGGATAGTCTCTAACCAAAGGTATTCACTCGCACTTTTCCTCTAGACAGATCATGTATCCAGTAGCTTGCATTCTTCTCTCCCGCGGCACATTTGATCTTGTGTGAGCTACACCTACCTAATTGGCCCTGTCGCCCCACTTCCCCCATCGCCTTCAGACCAGCCCATGTTCTGGATTGTTCTGTGTGACAGCCCTTCTCCCTGACGCGTGGATAGAGCTGTCGTCCTGAGGGTCAGGGGTCATTGGGGTCATGGGTTAACACCACAGGCAGCTCTCCAATAACAAACAAATTGTTTCAAATCCAAAAACGGACGAATACCTGGCTCTCCGTTCCACCAACACTGGGTGCCATAAATCCTCTCACACCCAAAACATACAGCCACAACCTCATATCCATTACTACTTGGGAGAAATATCTTTGCACCCTGCTTCGTGTCTAGGTTCTCAGAAATGGGCCATATTAATGTATGTTTAACTTAAGCAGTTATGTATTTGGTCTATTCTTTAGCAGACTTCATGTTAACTTCAGGTTCATCGCTGCTATACATGCTGTGTGCCAAAAAAACATATGAGGGAGTATGTTAATGGGGGCTGTGAGTTAGGGGTTGATCCCCTAGCTGGCAGATCAAATGTTTGTTCAGTGCTGAAAGGTATGTTCTGCCTGTGGAATTGGGGTGTCTGTTTGTATGCCTTAGGTGTAGCTAGTTGCATGTCGGCTCACCCTGATGATCTGCTGTTCAATAGAAAGGTTAACAGCTTTGACTCCTCTGTTCCCTACTGGCCCCAATGACAAAATGCAGACAGACAGAGTGGTAGAAGGCAGACAGGAAGCTATGAGGCATGGCCTCATTAGATATTTGATTTGATATCAAGGAGTTAAACATTTTTTGTACCTGCCTTATTTTGAAATCCTTTCGAAACAAAACTCAATTCCCATAAAAAATTCACACATTTCACAAATATGAACCCTGGGGTCTCCAACTTTGCTGATTCACAGCAGCCAAACTTCACATGCAAGTAGAGTAAAAGTCACACCCGTGTGAACTGCAGAATGGTGCAGGCTGCTCAACAGCTGTTCGTAGTCCAAACAGACAATCATACAAACAGATATACTGTACACACATGGCCAGTCATTGGAGCGGTTCAAAAACAGGTGTTACCAATGATACTAATTTGTTCCATTTAGGTCAAACTGAGCCAGGGTGTTGCAATTGTGCACGTGGAAATTAAGGCTCTACTACACTAAATGCAAGTAGAGCATATCATAGCCTACAATTTCAATGTCAATATGACTATCTTGAAAGAGGTGTATTTCTTTGGGAATAGTATTTATTATGGCATATTATGTAAATTATGAAGACATACCTACCTTTATCTGCAACATAATGACTTTATTTCCTGTTGATCCTGTTAGCTAAGCGCTAATATTAAAGTGTAATGCGTTTAATACTTTGGCACATAAAGATTACAAATGGCATACAACCAGCAAAATAAAGTATGCTTGTACATCACATCAAAGATATTTAGCACCCTCCAGTGTTGAACCTCAGCACTACTGGATTGGATTCTCCCCCTTCTCATTAGATTAGTTTTCCTATCCTCAAGGGAAATTAGTTTTGCTCGGGTCAACGCATACATTCAAGACAAGACTAGACATAAATATGACCACAATGAAAACACCCAGCAACCAACAACAAAGACAAAAAGTATTTCCATTCTATAAAAGGTATGCCCATTAGGCCTAACTAATTCTAAATTTAAAAGGTTAATCTGTAAAAGAAATGAATTCTCTCTCCACACTCGTGGAACGCCCATTGTGTGTGTGTGTGTGTGTGTGTGTGTGTGTGTGTGTGTGTGTGTGTGTGTGTGTGTGTGTGTGTGTGTGTGTGTGTGTGTGTGTGTGTGTGTGTGTGTGTGTGTGTGTGTGTGTGTGTGTGTGTGTGTGTGTGTGTGCATATATTTCTTTATCACAACTGAGAAAAGATTTATGACATGACCTTGAAGAAATGATAAAACTAAATTACATCAGCAACCATGTCACTGTAAAAGACAGCGGCAGAACCTGGCAGGAAGGTCTCTGGAGCTGTAAATGTAATGTACCTCTGCTGGCCCACAATAATGAGCCTGTTCATCTGTTTTCCTACTGTGTGACTCAAATAAATACATATTGAGGGCAAATCAACCTTTTGTAATTGGATTCCATTCATTTCAATTTGAATCTAAATCTATATAAACTACACTGTAAAAATGCATTGTGTGAGTGTGAAATGTATTAGTCAAAAATGTAACAGTAAAACACTTGGGCTAAAAGGGTAACACAAATTGGGGACTTTGTAAAATCTTTCTTAAATCTAATTTATATATCATGCATTTTGCCATGTCTCACCTTCACATATAGTAGAGAAACATCCTACTTTGGTTACTATGAATAAAAGCTAAAAAGACTACGACATGTTGCACCACCCTGACAGCTTGTTATTCTAGGCTAACTTCCAGGCCATTTACCAGGTATTTAAAAAGATGTCACATTGGGCATTAAAGGGTTAAACATTTTATCAACACAATTGGAAAACACATCTCAAAACTGGACCAAATAGGAACCTTGTCTCTGTTTTGTTTGTTGCCCACTATATTATGAAATGGCCTGCGCATTTGCTGGCTGTGGGATAGTGGAGTGCGTCGAGTTTGTCAAGGGTAAATGTGAGGGCCGCACTGATTAACTACTAGAACATTGGTACGTCACTGGCTATTTGATTGTCACGCATGCATGCTTCAACATTAGGGAGTCAATCAGTTAGTAGGTCAGTGAAACTGCAGCACATCAACATATAGGCCTACTGTACATAGCAAGTTTCCAACTAATTCAAACATACAACTAGAAAAGTGACCTTCAGTGGAGCACAGGAGCCAGGAATCAGTCTGGTGACATTAGTTTTGCACAGATATATGGAGATCTCCACAGCTTCAGACTGGCATCCAAGTTAAGTACTGATATCATAGTATTGTAGAGTTCCACATGGCTCAAGACTGCATGGCCTTCAAGTACTGGATGCGTGTGTGTGCGTGTGCGTGTGTGTGTGTGTGTGTGTGTGTGTGTGTGTGTGCGCGGCTGCGCGCCCCTGTTTTCAGAGCTAAACATAAATCAGCACCGTTTCACAGGCTGGTTAGACCTTTTAATCTTGTGTAATGTCCTGTTTAGTTCGTGTGAAACCGGTGTGCAGAACAGCTGCTGTTCACACATGATAGTTTGAGCTTCTTAGAGTACATCTCCAATTAGTTCAGTGTTATAAAAAGAAACGTTATTGGGAAGCACAGACAATATTGTCCACTAGAGTGCAGTAGAACTGCACATATAAGTGTGACATTAAAGCCAAAAACATACCACATCACTATGGGACACTTTCCCAGGCCAGTAGGTAGGCCATACATACGTACACCCCGGTCGCTTGCCACTGAGAATAACTGATTGCCGGTGAGCAACACTTTCTTATGATGAAGTATGTGTATGTCATAGGCCTACATGTAGTATCCAGGCTTTGCTCAAAGGTCATCACATTTCAGTCTATTCATCACATGCGCTGCATATAAACTAGAGTTGTTTGTAAACACTGCAATAGTAATGAGAAGTGATGACTTGTTCCTGTCTTTAAGAGGATGAAGAGTCCAGTCCGCAGGGGTGTTAACTTTATGAACTAAATACAAATACATTGGACATAAAAAAAGACAGTAACATTTTAATATTATGCATTAAGCTACTAATTTAGATGGAAGTAAAGTGGGTCATGTTTGCATGTTTGGAATTGTAATCAATCAACTGAAATTAATAATATATCAGTATTCTGATATTAACCTGAGGGCCATATTAAGTGAAGGTGGGGGCCGCATGTGGCCCCCGGGCTGCCAGTTGCCCCTGTATGGTCCAATGAGTCAGTCAGTCAATCAATCAGACAGACACACAAACAGACATAGCAAGTTTTTCACATCATGTCATGTGAACCAGTTGTCCAAGGCTCTGTGTGTGTGTGTGTGTGTGTGTGTGTGTGTGTGTGTGTGTGTGTGTGTGTGTGTGTGTGTGTGTGTGTGTGTGTGTGTGTGTGTGTGTGTGTGTGTGTGTGTGTGTGTGTGTGTGTGTGTGTGTCAGTCTGACCCCAGTTATTACAGCTGCGCTAGTGGTGCCTCACCACCTGTCTGTGACCTCTTTCCCTCTCTTCTACTCTTTCCATTTCTGTTCGTGTCCTCATTTTCAGTTCTCTTCTTTTCAACATATTTTTAATGGCAAAAATAGCAGATCTACACGCTCACAACACATTGCGATGTGACGTGTTGTGAGCTTGTACATAAAACAAATTTTTGCTATTCATATGAGAATGAGAACATGTGGTGGGCACTGGGGGGGGGGGGGAGGTCTCAGCTTTTGTTAGATGTAAGAAGAGGGGTTCCAACGGAAAAAAAGGTTGGGATGGGAACCTATATGATACTGTCTAAGGACAAGGGAGAAGCTACAGAAATAGACAATGCCATTCCAATGAAAACAATGTCATGCCAACCAAGACAATGGGATACAGTTCAAGACAATAGTACACAGTCAAGCTGTGTCTGTCTGAGCTTCTGGGCAAGTATTCAGCAAATGAAAGAAACGGTAAAGATACAGTCATTTGCAGTTTGTGGCCGTTTGCAATAAACGTAATGATGTAATGTGTCTACATGGAAAGAGAAGCAAACAATCAAACAGAGAACTATTGCTCAGTGAAATACGCCATTGGTTGTAAATACTCCAAAGATAGCTGCTATGGGCAATGATGACACATTCATACCATTCAGTTAAGGCAAAATCGGGTGTGCAGCAAATAGACAAGAGTCATGCACAGTTCGTTTAGAACGGGATGAGAATATGTGATGAAACCAAATGCCACATTTCCCAAATCCTCCTGGCTGTCAGAAATCACACTGAAAAACTGGAGGAGAGAGAACCCACAGAGCAATTGATTTAATTGACTGCACCAGTGGTTTATAGTTATTTACAGTACAATCCATTGTATTTACACAATGGATCTGGGTCAAACAGTGCAATCAGACCAACTGGGTCCTGACATAAATATCTGTAATATAATCTGATTGCAATCAAACAATGTCGTTACAACATACTAGGATTAATAGCCATTTCAAGCCATGTACACATCGATTTTCAACTAAAGACAAAAACACAGAAACAAAGTGTAGCTTAGATTCTGAATAGTCTGATACCAGCAGATTTGGAAAGTCAGTGAGAGGAGGGAGGCCTGTTTACTGTTTTTCTCATGGCTATTAATACAGGATAGCCACCAAATAGCCTAACTGTTTTTCTATTCCCTACCCACACAGTAAAATCCTATCTATTTGTACACTTCAAATGTTTCTGGGTGATATTGGTGGTGGTAACGGTAGGGGTTGCAGTGCACAACAGCTCCTTTCATAGCTGTCAGTGGCCGGGTCAGCTGTGCAGTAAGGGCTGTGAGTCCTACAGCTGCCTGCACAGGGTGAAGGGTGGGTGGGGTGGGGTGTGGGGTTAGAGAAGGGAAGAGGAGGAAAGAGAAGGAAGGGGTGGGGTCTGGTGAATGGGGAGATCTCCACTATAGAGCCATACTTTCTGGCCATTCAGATACAACTGGATGGTAGAACAAAGATGGGTCTGTGCCAGGGGGAGAGAGACTGCTCCTGGGATGCGATGTTGTTTGTCTGCTTCAGCATTCTGTTAATTCCAGAACTTGTCATGGAGTGGTTTGCAAACTTTGCATTAAGGAAAATATGGGGTATTCTCTGTTCTGTATAATATATACAGACATACAATGTTTGCACCTGTCAGCCAAGATATTCATCATATTATGATGAATATTGTTGCCGTCGGTTGGAAACCTTGTATGTCCAAAACGAATTAAATGGGTTAAATAACCTGTATTCTAATAAATCCAATGTAGTAATTTATAAAACCCACAAATAGATTTAACTTTGACTTTCACTGATCTACAAGCTCACAATGAGTCGCGATGCGATACTTGTAGATCGTCTATTTGGGGACTGCCCAGAATTCCGACATCCGGCAACAATGATATATGATGAAAAATCTTTCACAGAGACTCACTTAGTAGTTAAAAGTAAGGTTTCACTCTGCATGCATAAATTAATAATAAATGTGATGGACAGAAGTGGCTAAGCCAATCACAGAGATTCGGGCTGGTCTGTGTTTCTTAAATTATGCATGCATTTGATTTATAAGGAACCAGTTTTCATCACACATACATCAAGCTTATTCACGCAAAACTCTTACTCAGACGTGTTGACACTATGTTTAGCTCTTCTTCTCCTTTCTACAGCATGTATCTTTTCTTTAACTGCCTTCTTGTTTTTCATCACTCTTGCACTCTCTTTCTCTGCTCTACATATCTGAGCCACAAGCAAAACAATTGATGCGACCACAAGCAATGCACCTGTGTGTCATCCATATAGTAGGAAACAACACATTTGACCTTGAACTGTCCATCAAAGCAGACTTTGTTTTTCCCCATGTCTCATCTCTGCCTCATCTCTCTGCCTCATCCCAGCCTCAAATCAGCTCATACAGTAGCAACCCACATCCAGGCTGCTAGTTTCAAGCACGAGGTTCCACAACACTGGGCACAGAACAGCCAGCAACCAGAATCATAAATTTAAACCAATAAAAATTGGCCATGCATTAATTGTAGTGCACATAATTAAAAGCATAATTGTGCAAGTAAAACAAGACCTCACATGCAGTCACAGTGTAATTGGACAGTGCAAGAAATGCTATAGTGATGAGTGGCAAAAACTCTTTCTGGCCTTGACAGCCCATACATCCAAACAGAAAAGTCCTATCTGATTGCATTAAACCATGTTAAACTCATTTTGCCACTCGATTTGCCATTCACTTTATGCATGCGCACACCCTCAATAGAGTGCTGAAGTCCTGACGTCACTCGCTAATCCCCTGGTTCTGCCTGGTTCACGGAAGTAATTCCTAGTATGGAAAGTAACATGGGGTCATCTTAAAATCATAAAAATTCATATAAGCCGATATTGACGTCAGACTTTGGTGCTCTATACCAGCTTATGTTCACGCCACTGCTGTGTTTGAAGCATCAATTTAGTGGTGGAGTTGGCCTATTGACTTTTCTTGGACTGAAGATATAGGCTACAACATATTTTGTTGTGATCATAGACCTATTCCAAGCTCAGGGAGCTGCACGATGTTCAATATATAATGACCTTATTAAGATTATTACATAATAAGCACTAACCTGGAACTGTGTTGCGGAACATTAGTGATTCTACTGTACACATCCTCATGCCCTGGCTACAACTCATTTATTGTCATCTCAACCGTCACCATGACTGTTCAGCAGAATAGCTGAACAGTTGGGAGCAATAACAACATAGCATTCAAGTCACAAATGCTGCACCACATGTGGCCTTAAGTTTATGTAGGGCAGAGCATTTGTTGAAAGACCACCTACTGACTCCGTGGTAATAAAGCAGTGTTGGAGAATATACTTTCAAACATACAATACATTCAGTGCAAAAGGACTATGCATAATATTAACGGAAGAAGACAAACTGTATTGCGCATAGAACTTCTTAGTCCAATACCTAAACAACAATTAAGAGGTGCCTAATTTGTCACTCACTCATACTGGTACAAGCAGTGACGTTTTGGTTTGATTGATTTAAATTTGTATTCACAGATTGGGTAGTGGGTACAGTTCAAAAGAAAGTACAGGTCAATACAAAAACTGCTACTAAGGATATAACCAGGAAAATTAAGCACTACTTGTAAACCACTTGGAAAAAAGGAAATCATATAGGCCTAAGGCCTACAGTTAAAGAAAGTATAGGGCCAAAGCGTAGGGAGGAGTTTCGCTCAGAACGGGTTAAAAAAGGGGGGAAATGTGTACAGTATGGAAAAAGGGGAGGGGACTTTTTTTTATAGGGGTCAGTTTCTAATTGCAGCCGCCCTTAGTGCTCTTTGAGAGCTGCAGCCACTAAAATGTGGAACACCTTAATACCAACAGCCATGTGAATCCCGCTCTCAAAGCAGCTAGAGCACCTAAGGGCTGCAATTCGAAACTGGCCCCTGTAAAAGAGTCAAAGAACCCCCCCACCCTTTTCCATATACTGTGCAATTCTTTCGTATGATGATTTCCTTTTTTTCATAGAAGTGTATATTTGTACGATTAATTGAAAATGGAGAAGAACCCTGATGTAAATAAGTCTTAGTAAGTTTCATCCTCATAGCAGTTTTTGTATTTGACTTGTGCTTTCGTTTGAAATTTCTACCCATTCTACATACAATCAATTAATCAAGTATTAAATGTACTACTGTATTATATGATTACCCCTTTGTAAAAGTAACACATATTGCTTCGTGACGCATTCCAATAACAAATGCAAAATATAAGGTGCTTACCCAGTTACCCTGGTTCTGCCCCAAATGTTAGAGAGGCCTATGGCGAGCTTGTACAATGTATTAGTCCATTAGTTTTCAATAAATAAGTGTTTTAATCCCGTTTGTGGCCGAACGCCATTTTCCCACCTCGTTTACTTCCTGTTTACGTTGAGCATAATTCCGGTTTTCACCGGATGCGCCCCCTCACTACCGCCATCTATGGTCATTGAGAACTTCCGACAGAATCGGCCAGAAACGGGATTAAACACTTATTTATTAAAAACTACGGCTTAATACATTGCACAAGCACCCCGTAGGCTCCTCTAACGTTTGGGGCATCAAAGCACGTACCGTATATTTTGCATTTGTAGCCTACATATTCAGAGCTCTAAGGGGGCAGCTGGTGCCGTTCTACCCCCTCAGGGAAATTAACATAATAGACTCGTGGATTGAAAATGTCAAAATCGATCAAATACATCTATAATCTTAGGCTACATTGTGGTATTGTTTACTTGTTAAAAAATAGTACTTATTCGAACACTAGTCTGCCTCATATAGTCAATTAGTCAATTAGTCATACATACATATTATTGGCCTAATGGCCTCAGAGTGACTGACGTCTGCCGTGGACATGTCTGTGGACACATGAACACATCTCACATCTGCGAGTGTGAAAATGTATTTACCGTCGTTTTGGCTTGAAGCTTAATTAGGGCGCGTGGAAATACCGCACCGGAGCGCACTCGCCTATTTGCATTGCACAGTCAGTGCGCTCAGACAGCGCGCTATTTCCGAACGCGCCCAGTAGGCCTACAGTTTCAATGTTATCAGACTTGTCACTCGATCAGTGAGTGTGTTTGTGGCTTGTGGGGTTTTTTGTGTTGCGTTTTTACATGGGTACAATTTAAGGCATGCATGTGTGCGCGCACGACGCGCGTCCCGGCCCCGTCCCGGCTCGGTCGGGTCGGCAGCAGCTGAGCTCACGCGCCCCCCACTAGGAGGAGTCTGTCAGGGAGATGATTTGATTAGCTGGCCGCTCTGTCCACTCCGATCGGCGAAAGAGAAGTCTGATGTCAAGTCCCTTCAGAGCTAACATCTACAACTGAAGAGTGAGGACTGCTCTGCCTGTGTATCAGTCCATACTCCATAGGAAGGCTATATATTTAAAAAACAAACAAACAAAATAATGGGAAGAACAAGCAATCCACTTGTCACATGGAAGTAGGCTACATGATTAGACAAGAGGCATGGGATGCATTAAAAGGACGCATATTGCTGTGGAAGTTTGCGTTATTTTCAGCCCCAGAGATGGAGACCCGGAATGAAGGGACAATCATACAATTGTGAATAGCTATTCACTAAAGGGACCTGCCTTTGTGCAGAGCAAAGGATGACACCTGCACAAGGAGACCGACTGGCTTTGCTGGACTTGTAAAGTAAGGTTATTGCTCACGGCCGGGGACGGGGAGTGACTTTTTGCTTCTAATTTTGCACGAACGTGAACTGACCTCATTAACCATCTGGCCAGCTGTCAGTGCGCACTGGACAGGACAGCTCATGAACGCAATATTTGTTGCGTTCTGATGCGTATCTATCTGCTACCCTTGTATCAGCACCACAGGCTGCGACAAATAAACAACATTGGACAGTGGGTCTCTACAGTCTACACATCACATCAGATGATAATTAAACATGTGAGTATGACTATCCATATGAAAGAAAAAGAAACATCCTAAATATTTGCACATCAAATCTACTCTGTTGTAATTATTGTTCCGTTCTTTACAAAAAAGGGGGTTCAAACTTCATAACCTGTGCTCATAGGCTACAGTAGACTAGAGGACGCATAATAGTAGTAGCTATATTATGTAGGCTATATATAATAGTCAAAACCATATTTCCCACTGAACTAGTAATCTACATTACAATAGCCTATACAGTCACCCTTTTAGGTAAATTATTTTTTTCATAATAACCATTATAATTGTAATGGGTTAAAATGGATTAGGCTATATGAAATAATATACCAGTATAGTGTATTGTCACAGGCTGCACTCTAGCTTAATCGCTGTTAAGACTGTGATGCATGTGTGTAGGCTATATTATGACCAGAACTGTTTCATATGAATTGATGCCAGTAGTGTTTCGTTACTTAAAATGCTGTTTTGTTTGTTTTATGTTGCAGACATTGCTTCTGATATCATGGACATTTAGATTTGCCAGCATCTCTGTTAAAACAGACAAGGTTGGGTTGTCATGTCTGCCTTGGACATCTTTCCACCTGACTGCTCTGTTCAGCCATCTCAACCTAGAGTCAAATAATTAAAAGAGCAGATAGAGAGAGTGCTGTGCATCAACCGTCCTCACCTCTGCCCGACCCCCATTAAGTCAGTTTAATCTCTGAAGCACTGACTCACCATGGGCACGGTATTATCGCTGTCGCCTGGCACTCGGAAATCAAGCTACTATGATAACCGAGCAGGCTCTCTGAACCATTACCCAAGCTTCAGCAGCCACTCTCTCAACACCCAGAAGGACCGTGGTTTGAAACGGGGTCAGTCCATCTTCCTCCCTGCACTGACCTGGAAACGACTGGTAGCCTCCACCAAGAAGAGAGGCGGCACCAAGAAAAGCTCTGGGGGTCCGGAGACCCTATGTGACCCCCTCAACAACAACAACAACATCAACATATACCAGAAAGATGCCGTGCTGCACCTCAACCGCGAGAATGTGAAGAAGTCTGTGTCATGTGCCAACTTGTCCAGCTACGATTGCCCAGCGGGACTGGGTCTGGGGCTCGGGTACGGGCTGGGATTGGGCCATGGCCATGGCTACGGCTACAGCAAACCCCAGCCACTGCCCTATCCTGTCAGACAAGTCCCCCTGAGTACGGTGACCTCATCGCCCAAGCGTATCATCGTCCAGGCCTCAACCAGCGAGCTTCTCCGCTGTCTGGGGGAGTTCCTGTGCACCCGCTGTTACCGGTTGAAGCACCTGTCCCCGGCCGACCCAGTGCTGTGGCTGCGGGCCGTGGACCGTTCGTTGCTCCTGCAGGGCTGGCAGGATCAGGCCTTCGTCACGCCAGCCAACGTAGTCTTCGTCTACATGCTGTGTCGCGACGTAGTGGACGGGGACCTAGTGGCCACGGAGCATGAGCTTCAGGCTACGCTACTCACTTGCCTCTACTTGTCCTACTCTTACATGGGCAATGAAATCTCTTATCCCCTCAAGCCCTTCCTGGTGGAGGCTGGTAAGGAGGCCTTCTGGGACCGCTGCCTGGCCATTATTGATGCTACCAGCTCTAAGATGCTGCGCATTAACGCAGATCCGCACTTTTTCACACAGGTATTTGCTGAACTCAAGAGTGAGGGGGGCTGTGGCCCCCAGGACTACAGCCGGGTGCTGGATCGGTGATCAAACCCAGCTAGCACTCTTGCAGCACACCTGCTCTGCCTTTTGATACAGACATGTGCGCTCTTGAACACAGACGCACACAAAGATTCCTCTTGTTTTTTCACACTTTGCCCTTCTCCTGTTCAGCTGATGGTGTTAAAACCTTAAGGAGCCTATATGTATTGTTTTTAAATCATTCCATCAAATGCCTGATGCCCTTGTCCTTACAATCCACAGACAGATCCTTAGGAGTAAAAAGTGATGTTGCAACATTTCATTGACACAAGGTGTCACTTAGTTTTGCATGAATCATAGAGCCATTTGATCCCAAGTCACCGCCCCATATTATCCAACTCTTACCTCATGATGAATCTTATTAAGGGGGACCATTCTCTCATTAGTGGCCTCAAGTGCAAACCCCTCTACACAACCAACAGTCGAGTGCATTCCCACTAGACCACCTGAAAATGACAATGCAATTTCCATCCTTGGCCACAGAGGAAAGGAATATGCCAACGCCAACATCATTTTATGTGGAGGAATAGTATTCCATGAAGAGGATGGTTGTACTATGATCAATCAAATGGAATGGAATCTTCATCACCAGTGACGTTCTTGTCATATAATTGTATATTTGCATTATATTCCTGCAGGAACATCCATTGAGACTTAACTAACACTTATTGTACAGTAAGCTATGTGTCAGCAATGAAAGCAGTGGCTTAGAAGTCCTGAACAGCTGAAACATCCTCTGTGCTTTTATCAATACAACAGAACAGCTAGTGTTTTGCAGAGCCTTTTGAAGGTCATCTGGCTTTAGGGGACAGTTGCCAGTTAACCTCATTATAGTCACGCTCCTCAACCGACAGGGACTTCAGATGTCCCCGGCTACCTTATCTCATCTTAGGGTGTCCTGGTGGAAGTGGAATGGATCTTGTTTCAAGTTGTGTGTGTGTGTGTGTGTGTGTGTGTGTGTGTGTGCGTGTGCGTGTGCGTGTGCGTCTGTTGGTGTAATAGATTGTGCCGCGGGCAGTAGGCTAGTGAAGGCAATCAGCTGTTTATCCTCATCCGTTGTTAACTATTGTGGGCATCCACATTTGTGGAATTAATGCGATTAACAGATTACTAAAGCGCCTGCCCCCCCCACCTCTCAACCTGTGCCCCATTCCCGTCCACACCATACACTATATCAAATCCAGAGTGTTAATTTAACTCAGAAAGTGGACCCAAATGGATAAATTACCACAGGATTTTAATGCAAAGTCCTAGAGAGCTTCAGCAGCTAATCCTGGCAGGGCAGGGGCCAGTCAGCCTGTAAACACACACACACACACACACACACACACACACACACACACACACACACACATGTCTCGTGCAATGTTTCCTCCTTAAAACAATGTGCCTGTGTGTGAGCACTATGGGTCAACGTCGTGACACGTGTGTGCACTCGCGCGTGTGTGTGTGTACTGTGCACACGCGCAAGCATGTGTGTTCGTGCGCGCGCTGCACCATCAGAGTCAGACGTAGCAGTAAGTGCCCCTCGGCACAGGGCTGAAATAAAAGATGGATTACACCGTGGTTAAATGCAGTTGTTATTATACTGCAGCTGAATGTGTCCCAGTTTCTCATCAGTCACCTGTGTATCCTTATCTGACATGAGAAGGCAATAATGATAAATATGTATCCTTTTTGTTTCACTGTTAGAGCCCTCTCTCCTTGAACACATCTTTGAATGAATGCTCTAGGCATTCTGATTTAAGACCCGAGTGTGTGTGCTCACGACAGTCAGGAATATATAGAGCCCGCAGACCAGGAGGCTGCTGCTCTCTCTGTCCCTCCATACTCTCTCTCTCTCTGTCCTTTCCCACTGGAATATGTGTGCAATATGTGCAGGGATCAGTCCATTGCAGTTGCAGCATAAAAACACCATTGTACAAACAAATGCATAACATGGCATTTTAAGTCAATACTATACAATCACTTGCCCCCATTCAGCTACAACAAACAGCATTATCTCTCCTATCTCCTCGGTTGATTGAAAAATACCAATTAAGAGATGTATAGGAAACTTCCACAGAGAATGCTGTGTGTTGCTATTTCCAAGGATATCTCAGAGATAGGCTGCTAAAGGCTAACCCTGTATGTCTGACTCATAGGTAGCTTCATCAAGCTGTTTCATGGCCACAGAGGCTAATGCTCAATTTCTGCCAAGACGTCTGGCCTACAATACCCGTTGCGAAGCAGGCAGCACTTAATTTTACAGTGGTTGGGGACCTAGAGGCTCACATGATCCACCGCCTGACCCTTGGTGAACACCTTCTGCTCTGACAAGACACTGGAAGAACCATGCACACGCATAGATTGATAAACATTAAACACGTATACAACGGGACATTTTTTCAGGACATTCTAACTATAAAGTATATAGTTAGAAGAACAGCGAGTGCGCACGTGCACACACACACACACACACACACACACACACACACACCTCTAATATACATACACCCTTGGGTAATCTAGTTCTAAGCCCCCTGCCTAATCAAAAGAGGAAGCGAAACATGAGGAGAAATAAGTATGTTGAATGAACGACGAATGAATCCAGTGAGAGTTGGTGTCCCACTTTCCTTTTCATTTTGCTCCTCAGCTGCCTTTAAATCTCTCCAACAAGCACCCATAACCACCCAAGGGCCAGACAGGACAGAATGAGGTTGTTCGTTGGTGTCACACAGGTGTAGTGTTTTGGGGTGTTGTGTACTACTTGGGACTTGGGAGTGAATTGGGTCATGGTTCTCACTTAAATCTCCCACCATGCGTCGTTCTTTGGGCAAGGACTGTACAGTATTGCTAAGGCTAAGAGATGCACTGGGTGAGTGGCATTTCCAATATAGTGTTATCCATTGTCTTGTACAGTAACATCAGTGACTCACAGTTAAGTATGAGAATTTTGAAACAACATTGTTTTTCACTTTACGCTAATCCTCTATAATCATGTGTATAGGAGAGGCCCATTTGCATGAGTAATTCAATACAAGTGCAATTTGACAAAATGTGACAACTGGTGTGCATCATTCCCAATAACTGACCTCAAACGTACTACTCTTTCTTTTACTGCTGTCTAATCAGTCTTTGAGCTGGATCATATGTTATATCATATGTTCATCCAATCATATAGCCATACAATAATGTGGTCTCTAAGCCAATCAACATGTTTCTCAACCAGAACTCTTAACCCATTCTGACCGGGCACCCATTTTGGTGTCAGCATCATGTTATGCTTTAGCTATTTAAAAATAGCAGATCTACAAGCTCATATCGCGCCACCGAGTGGCGCGATACGAGCTTGTAGGTCTGCTATTTTTGAAAAAAATCGAAGAACGACTGACATTTTTAGAATCTGATCTCAGGTCAGAATGGGTTAATCAGACCAGTGTGTGTCCGGCGGAAACCTCGTATGAATCTGATCTCAGGTCAGAATGGGTTAATTCAACTCATCCAGTCAAACCCACAGCAGGAGGCCTAATCTTTGTCTGGCTCATTGAATGTACATAATGTACTTATCTGCAGCAGACACACTTTGGCAACTCTGTGAATAAGTCATGACTCCGGTTATCTATAAAATGAATACTTAATCAGTAATGAACGTGATCTACTTAAAAGACAAAAAGGAGACTATTCTGTGGACAGAACACTGGCAAAGACATTAAACAACGTTGCTGTACTGAATGGGCCCAGGCCTTAATTTGGCTGGTATAGGAGACTTGAATTGGGGGTGAACATTGTGGACAGCTCTGTGAGTTGTGCTACCTTATCATAAATGTATTTTATTGCTGCTGTTGTACGTTGGTGTGTAATGACAATGGCACACCCTGGACAGTCTCTTGAAATTGAGACATAAAAAAGGCATATACTACTGTACTGTGTAAATACATTGTGCTATGTAAGAAATGAACCAAAAACAAACAAAAAGAACATGTCATGCTGTGTGGTAGTGTGCATGAAAGCCAGGTAGTCTAGGCAATGTTCTTTATTTTTCTTCTGTATTTATTTTATTTTGTTTTGTACTACTACTTGTTCGAATTGCTTTTTCTTTTCTATGTGATAATATTTTCAGTGACATATAATTTCCTTTGGTACATAAAAAGTTATTTTATGGGAAATCTTATACAGTATTACTTAAGTGTCATTGTTATGACTGCAAATGCAACTATCATGGCCATTGGTGTTTAGAAACAACAGATATACAAAAATCTGTAACTTGAGTTTTCTTATCCTCTGTCTTGAAATATCAAAGCATGTTGAGGTCATATGAACAGTGACAGAATTATAACATGAATAAAACCACCATGGCTGTATCACCATCTCAACTTCATCATCACTGCAATGTTATACGTGTTAAAAATATCATGATACTTTGACCATTTGTAGGATTTATGTACCATTATGTTGCATAGTGGCTCCAATCAGGATGGACTATCTTCCTAAATTAACAATCTTTGGTTACAGCCAAGAGAAAGTGATGCCCACATTTCACGCAAAGGCTCATGGGACACTGGAAACAGGTGGATACATTGTTGTTAGCCCCCGCCCCCAGAGGCAAATTCAAAGGTTGTTTTTGCAGATGGGTTCCCAGATTGACCTTTATTAGCAAGCATGTCTTTAGAGCAGCATGTCAGACTGTAAATCTCATGGCCTTCCCAGCATCATAGCCATACTTTGTAAAGGCTCTGTTTATGTATAGGAAACGTACAAATCTGCGGAAGACAGTCAATGGATGTTTTCATTGATCAATAGGCCATATGGTGCCACAAAGGAGGCTATTGTACTTGACTGACGTTGTCACAGGTGGCTCCAGCCCACACTGCATCCTTCGTGGTCACAGCTTCTCTTTCACAACTCACAAGGCCATCCTACACAGCATCACTGTCATCAGAGGGAATTTGTCTTACATCTGCTGTATGTCATGACAGTGTACTGTTAATAAAGACACAGTAAAACACACCTGCCTTTGACCCTTTCCTACATACCTGCCTGCTCCATTCTCGTGATGCGTTTCCTGGCCCTCTTGAGTTTCCATGGTTACCTTCTTCAGTTGCCATTTCACTCTGTGAACACCTCTGTTACACTTACTTAATCTCAATATAAATGTGTTGTTAACTATTGTGGGCATCCACATTTGTGGAATTAATGCGATTAACAGATTACTAAAGCGCCTGCCCCTCCCACCTCTCAACCTGTGCCCCATTCCCGTCCACACCATACACTATATCAAATCCAGAGTGTTAATTTCACTCAGAAAGTGGACCCAAATGGATAAATTACCACAGGACTTTAATGCAAAGTCCTATAGAGCTTCAGCAGCTAATCCTGGCAGGGCAGGGCAGAGGTACTAGAGGTACCGGACACTTTTGTGTCTAGTACCTCTAGTCTAAAACAAAAGCCAAATAAAATATGATGAAAAATCTAGATGACTGGAACGGATTAAGGAACCCAAGGTAGAGCGAGACTCAGGGTGGGGGCGTAGTCTCTGGAGCTGACAGCCATCGTTGCTCTACTCGGGATGAACGGTTGGTCGTCTCTGCTCCGTCACTGACCCCCTGGATTCCTAGAGAATCGAGGCAGAAGGAGGAGGTTGGGGTGGAGGAGGATCTACAAGCACAGTACTCACAACCCATGTTTGATCTGTCGTGAAGCAGAACAAACAAGTTGGTTTAGAGATCGCAGTTGTATTTATACTGTGTCGATTGCACCAGGGATTGGCTGTGGTGAGAGGAGGCAGGTGTAGTGGATACGGGTGATTGTGAGGGAGTGGCCGTTGAGTGAAGGCAGGGAGTGGCAGTGATAAACAGAGGGTGGTTTCTACTCCTGAAACTACGTTGTATATACAGTAGGCCTACAAGGCTACAACTACCTAGGAAAACAAAATTAAGCAGTGGAACGATCTATACCTTGAGTGACTTTTATAAAGCCACTTCATAAGTATGCACGCAGCAACTGTTAATTTAACTCTGGAAGTGTACAAATTTACCTGTCAAAATGTATGATACTATTGTTAAGGAAAACTTGGAGACAAAGAAACATGAGTTTTTTCATTCTTTTTCATGATGACTGTTGACTATTTAATAAACTATATTGAGGTGAAATCCAAATCCAGTAATATGAATGTAATTTGCAAGATAGAATCCTCTTCTTTCTTTCTCTCACACACACACACACACACACACACACACACACACACACACACACACGCTGAAACGGTCAGGGAGCGACAGCTTAGCATCTGCAAAGCCCACATACTTACTGAAACTACCATTGTTGATTTCCCTGAGCACCATACTTCCCTTGTCTGCAAGGCAAGGCAGCCATGTCTGGCAGTAAATCCATGCGGGACATAAAATAGCTTAATGCACGCTCTTTACAATAGCCTGCGCAGATGGCCTTTGGGGCTTCTGTCGGGGGCACTGCCCTCCATCTGAGGCTGTCTCTCTGCAGTCAATCACCGCCCACTATTGTGTGCCACTGTGGTCTGTATCGCCCCGGGCGGTGCAGCTGTAGCGGTGCTTTGAAGAGTGGCAAACGAGAGCCATCTCATTATCACGTGTCAACAGGTGCACAGTAGGTGCACAGTAGGTGCCTTGGCCGGCTAAGCGGTCCAGGCATCTACCTAGACCGGTAATCCGGCCTGACAGCGTGTCGCAGGTTCGAGTCCCGAGCCTGATGACCTTTCCTGCGTGTCTTCCCCCATCTCTCTCCCCCTTTCCTGTCAAACTACTGTAAATCGATCAATAAAGGCAAAAACGCCCCAAAAATATCTAAAAAGAAAACAGGTGCACAGTATTACAGATGCATTGTTGAAAATATGAAGATAGCAGATCTATAACACTCGCATTGTGAGCTTGTTGAAGGTTCGCTGTTTTATACTCCATAAGGAGTATATGGAAATAGTGGAGCAGTCGAATACCTTTTCGTTTCGATTCATCGATTCATCTTCTCACCATGCAAGGGGGATCGACCCGGTCCTCATGGCATACAGTGCCTGTAGCCATGAAACTATAATAATGAAACCACTGGACCTTCCAGGCGTCCAGCATGACTTGTGCGTTTTGTTACTTTACTCCTAATCCCTGTACAATATGTTTACTCCTATTATTTACTTTTGGATAATCTATCTATAAATACATAATGTCTCTGTACGTCTGTCTGTGTGTTGTCACGGTACGCTCCTCCGCCCGTGGACTTTGTCTGTGTTTTGAGACTTATTACTTGTATTTGTGTTCTGTACCTTATTTTGTAATAGTGTTCTGTGATTTCCTGTCTGCCTTGTTTTCTGTCTCCTGCCTTGTCTCACCCCCCTGTATTAGTGTAACCCTAACCACCTGTGTTCTGTTGTCTGTTAGCCTATCCCATTGTTGATTGTGTGTTTCAGTTCACCTGTGTGTAGTTAGTCTTGTCTATATATATGCCCCAGTGTTTTCAGCTCCTTGTCAGTTCGTCGTCGTATATGTTGTGGTCAGTTGTTCCATGTATATTGTTCCTTGTGATTTTTCCACGTGGGTTTTTTGAGAAATAAACCTCTTGAACATTCACTTCTCGGCCTGGCCTGGTCGTTCTGCATTTGAGTCCTACCTCCGTGACCACACCGTGACACGTGTACGTGTGTACGGCTGTAATCCATGTAACTCGAGAACCGTTCGCCCCACCGACTTCAAATTCGACACACGCGTCCCACCCCCCCCCCCCCCCCCTACAGTGGGTGCATTGCCCGGTGTCGAGTCGGTCAGCCCACAAAAGGCCTCTGCCCAGGAGCTGGCCTGTTCTGACATCACACCATTCCATATTTGGGCATGCCTGACCCAGAACTCCATAGGAATAGAGGGATAAAGGAATGCAGAGAGACAGATCTACAAATCTCCATATATGGGCAAAAAAGGGCCACAGACAGATGGGTGGAACGGGTACTCCGACTCGGTTACAACGGGTATTGCATAGCCGGGTGGGGCATGGATCTCCAGATTCCATTGGGTTCTCTACAGCCGGGCACCGGTCTAGTAGTAGTAAAATGATAATCTTAGTTCTATGGTTTTTTTTTTAGATCCGTCTTATATTTCTTACAGTGGTAATGCCACGACAAATGCATTTCTCTTGTGGGATCAATAAAGCTCTATCTATACTGGATGTGTGAGAACATGACGTCTCTCTAGTTCTACAGAGCATGTGAGTATCATGTGAGTTTAGAAGGGGGTCTTGCTTTCAAAGTGTGCGTCTATAAGTGGAATGGAACATTATTTTAGTCCTAGAATAATATGTCAACCCATATTACTGAGTACATTAAATGCTAAGATACACACAGCATGCACACAGACAGACATTGAAGCCCATGCGGACCAACGCAAGCAATAATCGTTTCCCTAGAATCCAGAGATATCTATCTCTCAGTATCATTGTTCACAGAACTCCTGATATCCTACAAAAAGATAAACAGGCTGTGACATCCAAATAAACATGTAAATAAAAAGTACCCTCACATGCTCACATAAATGTACTGTAGCAACTGCTGATTTTCTTGAATCCAGAGGTAATCTCTCTGGATTCCCATTACAACCGTGAGTTTGAAGTAATACGTTCCCCTATAGAATTACATAATATAAATAGGAGATTTATTTTAGCAGCATAGATACCGGTATATCACATCTCTCTGTTGTCAAGTAACAGGATGTCAGCCATAAAAAAAAGAGAGAAAAAAAGAAAAAAAGATGTAGGCAAAAATGGCATTAATTTTGTTTAATGCCATTCATATACTGCTCAGTGTGCTCACAATGCTCAACTTGCTCAACGGAAAAAACATACGCACTGGTCTGAGACCAGGTCTAAGGACATTTCTGAGGGCAAAGAGGCGAGGACAGGACACTAGATGAAGAAAGAAACGAGTCAGAGACAGAAGATGGAAAGAGGAGAGACAGAGTCAGGAGGTGGTGCCGCAGATGGCTGCAGGGGCTCGGGCGAGTCCTCCTTAGCCCTCTCCTGTCGACACAAATCACCCAAATGCCCCTCTGCTTCCCACTGTTCGGCTCCTATTGTGCACAGTTCGGTGTGCTCAATGGCACAATGAAAGCCTCTACTGCTGTTGTCCAGCTCTTATAAATATAAAGTCCTCTGGGATGCAAGAAGGATCACGCAATTGCTATAGGGTGGGGTCCATCGATGGACAATATATATTAGATTTTTCTCCTGAAATACTGTATCTATCTCATGCTAGTTTACTTTAAAATTATATATATATACAGTATGCATTGCACGCACGCACACACACACAATTTATTTTGATATCTTATTTTGGGATAAAGCACTGTTACAAATTACAAATTACGCAATTACATTGTTCTGTGAGATCACTGTAGGAGATGCAATGATTCTGATTGATGAGCAGCATGGTGTCAGGCACCCTGTTGGCCAGTTTAAGAGGTTTTGTTCAGCATAGCACCAACAGTTGCTAGCAAAGAAGGCAGCTATTAAAATGTACTCTGTATCGTCTTGAATGCAGAACGTCAAATGTATGTCAAATGTATAAACATTATGTTGCACGATAGATGAATATATCCTAGAATAATAGAGTAACTGGAGTTTTATGCAACTGTGAGAATCTTTATTATATATTTTTTTTAAATGTTATTTTGCGACTTTCGCCTTTATTTTATATTTCGTATAGAGAGACAGACAGTAGGCTGACAGGAAATGGGGGAGAGAGATGTGGGAGTGACATGCAGTAAAGGCCGTCGGGATCGGGAGTCGAACCCGCGGCACACTGCCGGCCAAGGTGCTTGGACCACTGAGCCACGGCCCAGGCCGAGAATCTTTATTTTAAACACAATCAGCGCCGGGATTTCTTTCAAAATAGAAGCTCCGGGTGCCGTGAAGATATGTCCGCTTTTGCTCTGTAAAGCCCCCCCCCTTCCGGGGTTAAATGGGTTAAGAGGCCGAAACATTCTAAACATTTAGGACCAGGACCCTACTAGTAACAACAGCAGCGATTGAAATGTGATGTGTCCAATTCAATTCAATTTTTATTAAAGTGTCAAATCACAACAAGTTGCCTCAAGACACTTTACATGCAGAGAGACAAAGCTCTGTCGGCATTTGCAAACCGATAGAGATCCCACCCAGAGCAAGCAATATTGCGACACTGGTAATGAAAAACTCCCCCAGGAAGAAATGTCAAGCCGAACCCGACTATGTGCGATGTGTGTGTTTTTATTGCAGAAATAAAACATTTAAACTCCTGCACACTTCAAAATGGTCATTCAAGATCATAGTGTGTCACATGCACACAGAAGTAGGGGCCATGAGTTCCCTATAAGCGGGTACTCTAGATAGAACAGTGGTTCTCAACCTTTTCAGGCCATATGGCCGCCCCAAAATAAGCATATTTGAACTGGGGACCCCCAATGAACTAGGAACCCGCCCTCGGTTCCGCAGATAAATATTGTGAAAATATCCGATCTACAAGCTCACAACTCCTCGCAGCACTTGTGGATCTGCTATTTTCTTATACTACGGTATTTGCTAATTCTGCCAGCTTTTATAGTATAGTTTGTTGATTACTTTTGACAGTAATGGTATTTTTTCGTTCTATATTTTTTTAGTATAAAAAGTCCTTACATTGTCACTTTACTATCATCTGTGGTTTAGGACCCCTGCAGGGAGTGGTCCTACGGGAGATGAGGGATGTGAAAATCTCTGCAAGGGCTGTCAAGTCTGACTCACAAAACCTTCATAAAGGGCATCCAGTAAACCCATATTTAATCTCAATAAAAACAAATATCAATCACAAGACCTTGAACCGTTTCCTGATTAGTAGGCATTCAAACTGATAGCATATTAATTCAGAGCAACGCAAGCTACAAACCAATCTCCCCCTCACATGTAATGTTACTGTAATCTGCTGCATGTGACCTCCTCTCCATGTCGAAGGAGAAATGCTGGAAAACCTGTATTGCTTTCCAAACCAGCAGCCAGAGGATTTAGAGAGAGAAACACATATTATGTACCAATCGTTAAATCCTCTCCAACACATTACCAAATCCTCTCTGTTGGGTCTCTAATCTCCAAAGATAGATAGACCAGGTGCCAGCTAGTCTTTCTGTAATGGAATTGCAGCATCCCTTTTAAGTGATTGCATCAACAATTGGCAGTTCCGATAAATTAGATTAGAATTAGAGGAATCCTATTAGCAATTACACTGCTGGAACATCAGCAAAATAGTCTGTATTTCATCACTCATCAGCACATAAAACACACTGGCTGAAAAACCAATTCTAATTGATTTCCATGTGTCAACATTGTAACCACTCCTAGGCCTGTTCTGCACAAGTGGCATTTAGATGTACAGCTCTGTTTGTGTTTGCTTGTCATTTAACAAATATGCATCAGGAACTCAGCTGCCATTATTCAGAGTTACACTATATAGGACTTATCCCTGTCCTCCAGACTAGAGCAGAGCTGTCAGACTGAACAAATCTAATCGACAGGACTTGTGTTGTGACTATGACAACTACTGTAGGGCAGTTGCAAATGTTTTTTCCAATGGTTGCAAAAACAAAATCCTCCTCTGCCAAGTGAATAATACATGTATATCCATGTGGAAATATCGGAACTTAATATCCATCAGCAAATAGATGCCTGCCTGCCTGCCTGTAGCTAATCAATAACAGTCATAACTATCTGTCTGAATTAAAGAACTAAAAGAAATAAAGGTCCTGTACCTGCGTCAGTAATTCTTTATACTGTAACCAAACTATTGCAGACAACAAAAACTTCATTTTGAAATTAAATTGCAATATCTTTATCTGACTTAAACTGAATCAAACAAAAATAATAATACATTTCAAATGAACAATCAATATTTCAAATACAAATGTTAATGTTCAAACTCTGATTTTGTAAGTCCTGCAACGCAAAGTTCCTTTAAATGTCTCCAAGTATCAAAAACGTCATCCCAAAAGCAATCAAACCAAAAATTGTAGATCTTCTATTTTACAAAAATCAAGTCATCCATAAAGTCCCCAAATAAAAAAGCAATGCAAAAGGGAAAGAAGAATATTCCTCACCAGCTCACCCAACCTTCAAGTCAGGATCGAGGCCACAGCAGGTTCCCCTTTGTGCAAAAGCTCTAAGGGATTCAGCCCTGTTTCTTGACCAAACTTTTCTTCTTCCAGATCTCAAAGTTTTCCGGACCCACTACTCTGTGCTATGGTTTATGAATTTCTCATTATGGTTTAGTATTGGCCTTAAAAGAGTCTCTTTCACAAACCACCACCAAACACTCTTTTTGATACCTACAGTAAATGGAACCGTTGGCCACCTCACTTCCTGTACTTTTATAGACGTTCCTAGTACCTCACTTCCTGGAACTATTGCTCATATGCTTTTCCCCCCACAGCTCCCCCTATGATCAAACCTTATCAACAGAAATTAATGACCATGGTTTAACTAAACTACATAAAACAAAATATCTCTTTCGCATACTACATTTCGGGGTTAAATATTCAACCATATTTTGACCAATATATTCCCTTGTTATCACCCAGTAGGTTATGTTTCGTTATTTCTTTTCAATACTTCTACCAGGACAGGAAATCCATTTCAACTACAGTATCTATTTTTTGCGAAATAATAACTGCATGTGATACATGTCCCGTGAGGCTATGGACTGGAAAAGGCCAATTGGGCACCTGTCCATCTGGCTTATGGGATTTATACTACTACCTAGCATGTTATAAAGCTCCCGTCTCTCAGGCTTATGGGATGTACCGCTACTAACCGTCTGTACATGCAAAAACTGTAGCAAAAGATGATCAACAAAATATACAGTACATTAATCAACTTGACAACATACCCCATAAACACCAAAATTCACCTATACGTGCACCAAAACAAATACCCAATACAGTTGCCAAACAAGAATGCTGGAATTGAAAATAACATGTTTTGGGTGATTTAATTGTAACATGTCATCTGTGTATATGGGTTGAGAGACGAATTTGTCTCTTTACTTGCTCTAGTCTACCCATCCGCCATCCCATGCAGATTGTCACATGCACACACAGGTATGAACTTCAAACTTTGGAAAACTACAAGAAGCTGGCTCCATTGTGCCCAACAGAACTTTGTTTGCTGGCCAAGTCAGTTTAAATGAGATTCACATTCTAGTCTGTTTGCCAATAATCATGGTGTCAAATTAGGACAAGGAGATAGGAGAGTTATTTATATCAGATGTTTTTTTTTGCCCTTTAGTTTGACTAATAGGGTCTCAGAATAACTAAGCAAGGCGAAACTAGAAAGCAGGAAGATGAAAAATAGATGCACTTCTGCTAACTTGGGTCAACTTGAAGGCATGGAGGATTGTCTAATGGTGGGTACAGCCCTGTTGCTATATCCTTAGTTATTGACATCCTTAGAGCATCAGTACTTTATACTGTATGATGGAAACGAATGTATGTATGTATGTATAGTATGAGATATATGAAATGAAGTATTCCTTAAAAAGTCAGAGGAATTCTTCCGAGCACAGGAAATAAATTGTTCAAAATATGCAAACTGACATACAGATGATGAAAACAGATGCACTGTACATTCAGAGAAAAATGGCAAACACCACATTCAGTTGCATTAATAGTACAATGCATTCTTCATTTTAAAACATGTAACAAGTCATTTTGGTTATATTTGTACACTTATATCCCCTGTGGATACAGTATGGTAGGCCCTCTCCCTTTTCCCCCTCCAAAACTCTACTGTAATACAAGCTCACAAATGTTCGCCCCAGAATACAAAATAGAAAAACACGATGTTATTTTGTGGGGGGGGGGGGGGGGGGTATCACAGCAAGGGTGTCAGAGCATCGTGAAAGGATAGGGAGAGCAGACTGTCAGGAAGCCAAGTAAAAGAGATGTATTATTGACAGCAGAGTATTGATGAGTATTATATGGGAAGAATTGGATTCAGATGATTCAGTCAGATGTTGTCTTTGAAAAGTGTGACCCTACTATGTTTAAGAACTCAACATGGAACACTTGTGTTATGTTAGTCCATGACTTTGACTAGTAAAAATGCTACATGTAATTATAATTTACTTTGGAAAATTCAAGCAACGATCATGGGGCATTGGGGCAAAAATGTTAGGTTCATCATGGACCTGACTCTACTACAGTAAACTCAGCAGATTCTACTCTATTCGCAAGGAAGAACATTGCAGAAATTAAAACCACAGCACTAAAACAATTTAATAATTTATTGTACTTTCCCTTCTTTATTACTTCTGATGAAAAAACATAGTCTTACTTCTCTAAACAGCAGCATTAGACAATGCACAAATAAAACTAATTTTGTAAGTTGAAATAATTATGCTTGAAAAAAAAAATACAGTATTTGAAATGTCTCATCTTTGTTGTAACTATGTACAATATTTCATTAACGAAAAGTGCATCGATTAATTTTGTATAAAAAATGTAATCTACCGATATAAAACAACTTCTGCATTATATAAAGCTGCAAGAATACATTTATCTGACTTTTTTAATACTGCATTCTGAAGTGGTTAAATAATTAAACCCTGCAAGAAATAAAAATGAAAAAGAAAAGCTGCCAATTTCTTCCAGAACAAGCCATTTCTCTAGTAATACGTATAAAAGTCTCCCCAGTGCCCAGATGCTCACAATCAATTTAAAAAATGGCTCTAACAAGCACATACAGTAGGCCTATGCAGTGTTTGGAGGTGGACGTCCTACTTGTCCATTGAGAAATGTACAGTAGACTGCCAGGATGGACACCTACCTAGTGGTTGACAAGGAGCCCTGCCCGAAGCAACCAAGAGTCCCCTGGCCAAACGGGGACTCCATCTTGGAGGATCGGCAGAAGTTTGGTTTCCCATACACAAAATTCGAGTAGGACAAAAAATCTTTGGGATTGCAGCTTTAAATATAGCTGGGAAATTGATTGTGACGACTTAAGGAGGCCTTCATCAGATTGAACATGTTAGGTTACCAGGCTGATGATGGTGTGTATTTTGGACGTACTTCTGAGGGACCAAGCCTCCCTGTACAATCCTTCGTTTGTTTAATTCTGAGACCTGTTTTTACATTCTTAGATTTACACCAACACTGAGGATTATACTGTGTGGGAATGTCTAGCGACACGCGGGGGTTACGAGGTAACTGGGTGTTTGTTTATGGTATAATGGCCTACTGTACATCAGTTTGAGGGCAACAGTAAGACGAAGCCATCTCGGCTCTTCTTGAAGTCTACATTGGTCTGGCCGGCCTTCGTCTCCACGGCTACGGTCTTAGGCTTACCACGCATGTGCACCTGGACGACTGGACTGCAAACCTTCACTGGTAACAGGACTTTCCGCACTCTGAAACATAGACGGATTAGTATTACAGTAGGAAACTTATGAACCATACAGTAAAATCCATAGTACATAAAGTCTGGCAGTGTACACAGCTACACACATACAAGCACAACACGAATAATACTTGGCTAATTATTAGTCTGAAGTTGAGTAGTCCATGTCCATCGAAACAGAATCGAAGCATCCTCTATTTTCATAGAGGGTGGAGGGGAGGGTGCTGCAGCATATCAAATCTCTTTGGTGGCAGACAGCTAGGAAGAAGACATGTTTGTGCCTGCCAGCGGCACTGTGTCAGCTGAAGAGGATGGCCTGTGATGAAGGCCATGCTCTGCACTGAGGTTCACTCTGCCTGGCACCAGCATCCCCAACACCACCAACTCACAATACGTTGACGTGTTGTGACATGACATATAGTCACTTTGACATATAGACTGGTCAAGCCAGTCTAAGCTTTCTATTACAGTCTTACTTATGTTGGTACATGGTATACATCGTTTTGGAACCATGATGATGTTTTTAAAAGTACAGGGATATATAAATACATTTTAATGTTGCTGTCTCCAGGAGAGAGCCCAACAGCTGGAATTTTAAACAATCACCCCTAAATTCACAAAGCGAATGTCGGCCTCTGTGCTAAGCTATCCCAACAGGTGTAGCCTTGGTCTCAAGTACCCCTCCCCCCTCCTCTTCCTCCATCCCCTTACTCAAAACCCCCCACAACCAGCTGTCTCCCCCTTCCGGGGCTGTTGAAACATCCGGCCTAGAATCCCACTGACCTTGCCCGGGTTTTGATTCGCGTGCGACCCTGCTGACATCTGAGATTCGAGTGGCTAATAAATAGGAAGGGTCCAGTGAAAGTTGACACCGGGCTAAGACGCCCTGAACTTCAGACTAAGCTACAAGCTATGCCTGTGCACAGTTGAGTCTTGCGTTAATTTGCTGTAAGTCTGTATGAATGTACAAATGGAACCAATTGGACCAGTGTGAGGGCATGTGGATGCTGGGCTGAGAGTAGAGCTGTGTGTACATGCTAAAGAGGTGGTCCACACTGCCTGACTATTACTACAGACTTGCTGTTTACGACTTGTGCTATTACTTTCTCCCCATCATCTTCAGCGCAGAGGGGCGAGGGTGAATATACAAGTAAGACGTGCAAACGCGGGAAGCGAACGCAGCTCGTGTGTGTGTGGTTGTGTGTGTGTGTGTGTGTGTGTGTGTGTGTGTGTGTGTGTGTGTGTGTGTGTGTGTGTGTGTGCTACAGCTGCGCCCTGTGTGTGTGTGTGTGTGTGTGCTACAGCTGCGCCCTCTGGTGGCGGGCGGGTGGTGTCACAGCGGGACAGACACACACATACACAGACATGAGCAGCAGGGTCTCATAGTAAGTGGCTCACTGCGTTCGCAATAAACATGTTAAACCCAGCAGTCTGCTGGTTGTCAATGGGGGGCCTCAAGCCAAAATCAAATAATTCACTGCCGTGTGTGGAGAGACATCATCACAGGCTTGGGGCGCAACCAACAGCAGTTCATGGAGGAGACTGAAGGCCCCCTACCCCCCCTCTCTTTCCCCCCCCCCATCTCCTCTGCATTGCTGGATTGTGCTAATCCAATGTGAACATATGCCTCTGGTGTCTCCATTGTGGAGAATTATGGGCCATTACATGTGTGAGCTGAATGTGTTGTTGATGCTGCTTGGCCCTCTGTGCAGTCCCTTTGTGCAGTGGTGGAAACTGGAAAGTATTACTAAGTACATTTACTCAAGTAATGTACTTAAATACAATTATGATGTACTTTAAATTTTGATACTTTTTGCTTGGTTAACTGATAAATGATGATGCACCACTTTTACCCGCTGCAACATTAAAGTGATGACTGCATTACTATTTACAGTCCAATGTTATTATAAAAGGGGCTATTCTGCATAATGAGTACCTTTTAAATGTTACTTGTGTAAAAAATTTTTAGCAGGAATTGTACTTAGCTGCACTGTATTGCACAGTATTACACCTACTGTACATTGTGGTATTGCTATTTTTACTTAAGTAAAAATGTATTCCACACTGCATGGGGAATCAAATCAACACTGACCCTGCGCAGCACTGGTCGATGCGTACACGATTTTGTGTTTGTACACAATGGCCACCCCACATCCCTCAATTTTGGGAAATTATCAACCCAGTCCAAAAGCAGGCCTTTTGCGCAACAGTCAATGGCACATCATTTCATCTGGCTGAAAGTTTAAAGTCCAATCATCCGGATCAACAAAGTTCTCTCCAGGCAGTTTAGTAATCTAATGCCTCTTAAATGATGAGGTGACCCATTACCATCCATCACAAAGACGATGAGGTATTTTCTAACCCATGATAATGTGTTCAGAATAGAGTGCAATATGCACACTGCCAATAACTGTTTTCCAGAATTCTGCCAATGGGGAAGAAAACCTCATCTCGATGAACTTCAATTAAACCCACCCAGAGACTATCCCTCAAGCAAAGCCATTCTTGTTTCAGTAAAAGAGCATGAAAGGGGGAAAACAATCAATGTTTTGTGGTAACTATTAATTCTGAGCCTTAAATAGCTGGGTGTCAGATCATCTGACTAGGCACAGGGCCTTGGGTGTGATGATTATTTTTCTGTGTCTTTTTTATCCCACGATTTTTGTAACCCATTATTTTCACTCAGTGTCAATTATTGTCTAATGCAATCCTGTGAGCTACACTCCCTCCTGCCAACCTGGGGAGAGCAACGGACTGACCTCAAGCTTCATTCAAATGCACGAGGAGTCCAAGCCGCTTCTTATCACCCGACAGGGGGTGGCGGGGGGAGTTTCCCCAGTAGGACGTATACGGGGTGGAAGGAACACGTTATTCCAACCAGTTCCTTTCCCATCCATCAGGCACCCCAGCTGGTCAGGGGGAAGCAGTTTAGAGACCATGCATTACTGCATGTTTTTTATGAGGGTACCTACTACCTACCCTAGGGGACATGAGGAGAATATGCTGACTCCACACAGAAAGGCCCTTTTGCCAACCCCACCTATAGGGTATGGGCACTGATGACATGGAGGAGAGAACACGACCCCAGTGGGAATCGAAATCAGGACCTTCTAGCTGTGAGGCAACAGCGCTAATGATTTGTGCCACCGTGCCGCCACCATCTGCTTCTAATAATACCACTGGTCCTAGATCAGCGTTGGCGTGTTAAGAATAACTGTCCCAGATCATCACATTAGGCGATCAAGGGATGTCTGGGGGGTTTCCCATTCTTTCCACACACGGACTGATGGACATAATGTACACAGTGTACATTATGTCCATGTGTGTACAACCAAAGCACCCCCCTCTCTCTCTCTCTCTCTCTCTCTCTCTGAACAGAGACAAAAGGAACCCAACATACAGTATTAGCACTTGAAGACACTGCAATCAATGAGAGAAAAGTATGCTGTAAATGTTTCATAGCTTTGAAATTAGAGCTCGCCGCCATGTAAAAAAAGGGAAAGAAAATCAATCGACTTCAAAAGCCAAATTGTATTTCTGTCAAATGACTCAGTTGTTCACTAAATCACTGTTCATCTTTGTCTTATTCCCCTCTATCATTCACATGAATTCATAAACTGAATCCCCATTGCTGTCTGGATTCTCTCGTCCATCAGTGGATTCAGCTTGGGTTATGATTATGATTGGTCCTCGAGAGGAGCTCAAACAGGAGAGGTGTCAACAGTTTGACAGAGCAGAGCTAAACCAGATAAAGATCAGGATCTCTGCACAGACCACAGTCCCAACAAGAGAAAGAGTGATGGACAAGAGAGATGAGGCGGACTCGATAAATTATTGTTGAACAAGAGTGTGACAGTAATATAGGCAACACTGTCAGTGGTAGACTGGATTCAAGATCACCAAACTTTGCTAAGTCGAGTTGTGTTATACAGCAGTCAACCTAAGCCTGATTTATACTTCGACATGGTGATTTATACTTTGTATGTTCAGCTTGTAGTTTAGATATGCTATTTTTGCTGCGACAGCGTCGTACGACAGAGTACAAACGAGTAATATAAAGACATGTTTTGTCATCGGTCTCATGGTGGCGCTATAATGGGCTGATGCAGGGCAAAAAAAATTCCCTGACCTCTAGGGAGTGCGCATACAAAGTTGTACACAGATTGGTGCAGTTATAGGTAAAAAACGATTTGGCCTGTTATAGCGCTACCATGTAATGAGGCTGATGTGAAAACATTTAAGTGGCATTTCTTCCACGGCGTAGTGGGAATGTGCATGCATAATTTCACGGAAATCACACACTGTGTTAATGATTTGAGCCATTTTGTCCTAAACGGGCCAGTCGTGCACACACTTTGTACATAGCCATTTTCCTCAGCTGCCTGACCAACCAACACTGGGGCAATGGCAGAATCTGCTGCCCAACTGTATGGTTGACAGTTAGCGGAGGGGTGGGAGTGGGGATGGTGAGGTATCGTGGATAGCGGCTATTTGAGTCATTGGGTGCCAACTGCTATAAGGTTGCTGCTGCAGGGAAGTAGGAGGTGCGAGAGTTAGCACTGTTATAAGTCTTGGCATTGGTCACTGGGACTGACATGTCATAATTATCATCATCAACGGAATTAAAAACAGAAGCTATGTTGCCACCAGCTGGACTTTCTGCCTCCTGGGCAGGAAACATTCTGAGGAAACATTGGAACTACAGCACAGACACAGTAGTACTATACTGGACTTGTACTGAAGCACAGTTGTGGAGCATAAAGAGCAATGTAACAGCATCAGCTTCAATCACTTCCATGACATTGATTTGTTCTAAAGCCCCATCACAGATTTCTGAGATAAGAGCAAAGCGGTTTATTGCAGCACACTCAGTCAATCACTGAGGTAGCACGGAACTCGCAACAAATTGATTGTAAATAAGGAAAGATGGTGTAACATTATCAAGGGTTTTTGGCCAAGTGGAACATTGGCTACATCGGAGGAGAAAGCCATGCCAGGTCTTTCACCTGTATACACGTGAGGCAAGTATCTTTCAATAGAATAGAAATAGACGCTTTTCAATTCTCTAAAATACAGGTCAGTTTGGTATGGAAATGCATGCAAAATCTCCACTGTTTCAGGGCTGAGCAATATATTTAATTCATGTTGATAATCTGAACAATATGTACATTGCAATAGGTGTAATTGTCTCATTACTCGTTTAATATTGATATTAATCAGACTGGTATCTGCCAGTGAATAGTATTTAAATTAGCATAATTTGGTCACTAATAATAATTATGAAAAAAGGTCACCTATAACTGTACTCAAAGCTTAATCGCAAATTAATAAAGTTAAGATAGTTATTGTTTCACATTATGAAATTAAAGTATAAAAAAGGTTATTGTTAATGCTTGTGCAGACATTAACCCATGAGATGCTCACAGGGACACAAGGAAATACCTAAACATTGCCAATGCTACAAGTACTACCTATACTTTAGCCATAGGTAGTAATAAAGTTTAGCCAATGGTCTAGTAAACAGTATAATATGAAATGATACAATGATATAGTTCAAGTATTTGAATCTTCTGGGATTGTAGATCACAAGTACTTTTTTGTAAGTTATTCATGTATTTATATAAACATGAGGAAACAATATAATTGTAAAAAGGTGAGCACTTCCTCTTACAAGGTATCATCTCTCTCTCACTCTCTCTCTCAGCAACTTGCACAACAACACAACACACTATCTCACAATCCAATCAAATCGACTCCTTTCTTCCTTCTGCAATAGAGCACCGAAGTCTGACGTCACTTTCAGTAGAGGGCGTCAGTCCCCAGGTTCATGTATTTGTTTAGTTGCATTGAAATCACCATAGGAGGAGTTTTAGATTGATTCATATAAGAACTGTGTTTGAAAAATAAACATGTCATCCCGGCCGCTTCACTCACATGGATATGAAGAATCAACTGACTGAGAGAAAACGCTAATGTTACTGCTGCTGAATTAGTTAGATTTTCGCTAGAAGCAGACTGTATCATATATGAGTGACTGACTGTTGCAAACGATACAGAGACACCTCCCTGACAATAACGCCGAGACAGCTTGTTTATTTTTGGACCACAACGCTTATAGTAGACGATATTAAGATCACCCCATGTTATTCTCCATAGAGAAACTACTTCCGTGAACCAGGGGAATCGTCGGGATGAGCGAGTTACGTCAGGACTTCGGTGCTCTATACTAATGTTTGATCATCACTCATCCTGAAATCTGAACATTCCACAATGTTATTTACAGCCCTACATCACCAAGGATATTAAATCCATTTTGTGGACAATGGTCATTAGCTCATTGATCAGCAAGTGTTAATCCCCTTAATCACGCCACACAGAGCAAACCCTATACTTTCATAATGACACTAGAGAGAACTGCTGCATAACGTGATGCTGACACCAAAATGGGTGCCCGTTCAGAATGGGTTAAAGAATATGTCCTGGCGAATGGCGATTCAGTTTCGATCAAAAATCTGATCGCAGCAGCGATTGGCCATCAGCCCGGTCACTTGACAGCGTCAAACAACAAATATGGCTGCCCCCACTGCAGTGACTTAGTCGCAACCATATCAATCTGGCTATTATATCGACCTATGATAAATAGTTTCTTTACAGAAACGACAGGTTTTATAAACCTCATCATCAGACATATTTTACCGCTTTTGTTTACATGCGGACATGCTTGACTGTGTTTGTTTGGTTAGCAACAGGGTTAGCCATAGCCACATGATTGACAACAACGTCATCTGCTTTCCTACTATTCTGATTTGTTGGTATGAACCATAGACCATGGACAAAGCGTTCCCCGGGTCTAACATGAACGTAAAATGAAGCCTGTCAGTCCTTGTATTGTACATCGCCATCTTTCTAGATCCGTTTGGGCCCAGCTGGCCCATTGGCTGGCCCAGACAACGAGGCGGGACTTCCCCCCTTCTTCTTAGTTGGTTTTTATTTTGACTCGAGTGGGTGGGGAATCCCAATCATAGACTGTAACGGTAGCCACGCCCCTCAGAACATACACAACTTTATGGTCATTCTTTTAATAAATGGGACCATAATTTTCCAAAAAGAATATTATGACATTAGAAATTAGACTTTAAACTAGTGACTGGAAGCAGAAAGTATTCATGACCATGTTTATTAAGGTAATACAGTCTAGGTGAAGTTGGGCCCAAATACATGGACTTCTATGGGGCTATGGGTTTTTTTGGGCCCAATGACAGCGCCACAACAGGCCATTATATGAACTTTCAGGAAATCCCGATTTCCTTGTGGCTTCACAAAATATCTGTCTGACTGCCCCCCTGGTATGAACCAATCGCCGAAGACTGCTGCTTTGTGTCAGGCTTTGTGTCAGGCTAGGTGACTACATGAAAGCATAATTCTTTTAAACAGAATAAAGTGGCACAGTGTACACTACAGTACGAGCCCTGGGCGCGTTCCTGGGGGTCTGGATGTTCTGGGGACCCCATGGGGACCCCCACACGGTAACTGTCATTTCTCAACTGTTTCGAATACAGGGCGGCTCGCCAGAACCGGGCCGGCACCCTGGGCACATCCCTGGGGCCTGGATGTTCCGGGGACCCCCACACAGTAACTATTATCATTTCTCAAAGATTTTTTCCAAAAATAACAGAGCACAGTACAGTAACTATAAATGTATAGTTGCACCGCTCAGTTCACACAGGTGTGAATTCGAAGTTGTTTTTGGGGGCTTTTTGCCTTTGATAGATGTACAGTAGGGTTGACAGGAAACAGGGAGAGAGGTGGGGGGAAGATACGCAGCAAAGGTCGTCAGGATTACCAACCTAGGTGCCAGGACCGCTAGGCCGGCCCAGGCCAGAAGGCTAGTTTTAAGAACAGGTGACAGTGGGAGATAAACCCAGGCCAGAAGAGGAAAAATGTGGTCTTTGGTAGTACATACTGTAGCTCTATCTCTATTTTCTGCTGAAGGGGGATATCCATTCTATGGGACTGGACTGGAGGTTGTTACATGTGCTGGATGTTTTGCTTTTGTATTGGACTCCTATGGCAATGGCATCCTTGTGCAAGTTGAGCACACAATTTGTTTTAGACTTCAATCACGTTACCGTGCCATCTGAGAGAACATTCTTCAGGACGGGAATCCCTTTTGGTGTTTTTACCCTTCAAGACGGGCAAACCCAAGTTTTTCAGAAAGCTTGGGTCAGGATTTACAAGGCGTTTTTAGAATCGGCCTCAGTCCTAAATGGGTTAAGGACAGCCACTGAGGGAGTGAGGGAGATGAGAGAGAGAGAGAGAGAGCGGGATCTATTTCAGGCAAAGATGACGCCTTTCATGACCTAAAAAGCTAGTTGAGTTTCAAAAAGACAGGAGCCATTTGGACAGATTCCAAGTCTATAATGAGTGACGCTCACTCACATCCAAGAAAGGTCACGAAGAGGGCCAGCCAGTAACGCTAACATTTCCCTAACAGTGGGTCGGGACCCATTTATGGTTCATGGACCAATTTTTATGGGTCACAACTCGAGTATAAAATCCCATTTTCTTTTCCTACATTGATTTTTTTATATAAAAATAAACAAACAAATCTAAGAAAATACATACATAAATAATAATCATAATAATTAAGAAGTAAGTCTAATTTCCCTTTTGCGTCTCAAGCTAAAAAGTTTGGAAACCACTGCTCTAACAGTCACAGATTATGGTGTGCGTGCGTGCGTGCACATGTGTGTGTGTGTGTGCGTCTGTCCGTGCGTGTTTGTGTGTGCGCATGTGTAGCAGGACCTAAATTAGTAAAAACAACATTCATATGAGAACCGATGGACAGGAGGTGATGCCATATGGGTTGGGTCTTGGGTGGGGTTCTACCAAATCAAGTAGGTGTATGAAGTTGAACCTACTGTATAAGGACGTATTTCTCACTGGTGTCAGTGGTGTGTCTATGGGTATGGATCTCAGAATGTGCTACACACTGGTGGATGACACAATACTGAGTTTATAAAACGTATTTGTCAGTACAAAAGAGCATGCTGTTTTATTCAAAACCTTAACCAATTGCACAATAAACGCAGTAACTTTTGCTAATGCCATAAAGGTACTATGACTATGTATCGACAGTATTTTACCGAAACACTCAATCACTGACACGACACACGATACAGCATTCCTACAGAACATGCCAGCCTAGCAATAATATAATTTTAAAGCAGACAAACAATGTACAACATGCCAAACACATTAGTCACTACATCAATCAATACGCTGTGAACACTGCAGCATCCTTCAATAAAACAGTCAATATCTAAATAATAAAATAATAATTGACTCTCAGATGAGGTTTACTGCTTGAAGAGCAGTAAAACATGGCTTTTTATTAGATGCCAGCAGTTAGCCAATTTCTCTGTCATAACTTCACGCTGGATCGACAATCTTTTCTCAAGCAGCAGTCTGCCAATATTTATTTCATTGCATTTCGTTTTTACTCAAGAGATAAAGTGCTAAAATGTAATGATTAGCATTTCTATAGCTACAAACTCTGTCCTGCATTAGCCAATTAGGAGGCGGCAACAAACTTAGAAAATAATATCAGAATTTTGGGAAATTCAACAGCAAACATGGCTAAATATTTCCACACATGTGGAGGGAAAGGGAAATATGAACACATTGCAGCACACAGATTTCAGTTTTAATGTTGTGGGGAAAGAAAACTCTTATAGATAGTGCTGAATGAGATTCTAGAAAGCCACCATCCGAAAGCCACCATCAGTGTGTATTATTATTGCAAAGGTATGGCGAATCATATCCTAAATCCTGTCATAGCCTAGTCATATCCATCCAGCTGTCCTAGCAGATGGCCCCTGAGAGAATAACCCCCACATCCCCTGGCGCCCCATCTCTGTCTTTTTCTCTAGACTTAAGCATTCACATTCACACACATGCAGAGACATTCACATGCACACTCACAAACATACAGGCGAGAGAGGGAGAGAGATAAACAAAGCTGACTCCTACATGTCGACAGCTAAGACCCAGGTGACCCAAGGAGAGTGAAAACTAGAAAGAGAGGGATGAGAGTAGGAGGGAAAGGGGAGAACGTGGAGAAAGGAGACACATGAATAAAAGGAGAATAGAAGAATCTATTCTGCCGAGGGACGAAGAGCCTGCATGCCAAACAACAGAGAGCCACAGTATAGTATTGAAGACAGCTTTACACTTAAAGCTAATACCGCTTTCACTGATGACCCACTTTTGTACAACCCTCGTCTCTAGCACGTTTTCTATTCACCTATTAATCCATTAATAGATTCTTTATCCTAACAGTTTTCTGAAAAACATTATGTTGGGAATATTAGTGGTGCTCAAGGACACCCAAAATTAGATGTAGCCTACTCTCTTACTTTGGTTGCCAGTCCCCATATCAAAATATTTTGTTCCAAGGGCCCTTCAGAAGCAAAGATTTTAGCTAAAAATGTTTCCTCTAAAAAACGTATTGTATTAAAAGATTTGCACACATTTTCATGATTTAAAAACAAAATAGCAGATCTACAAACTCATGAGCTTGTATAAAATGACGCAGATGCGCCATGCTTTCCCCGTTTCAATGGGTTAACACTCAAATGCAGATACAGTTCCCCCGTTAAAGTACTGTATGTGTAATTGTGGGAAACAAAAAGGGTCAGAATGAGAGACTGCAAAATGTGGCACACGCTCACACCACGGGCAAATACAGCATTGCTCCACTGACCAACATCCTTCATGTGTACACTGAAAAGACTACATGACTCCCATGGCCCTGATTATCAACTTCCAAGCAGAGGGAAAGTAGCACGTGAGTGTGTGTGTGTGTGTGTGTGTGTGTGTGTGTGTGTGTGTGTGTGTGAGAGAGAGAGAGTTCAAGCTAAATAACTTTCTTTTTGCAGAGTTTTCAGAGTTTTTCTTTTTTCATGATTTCTTCTGCTTTTTATTCTCTTAGTTTTATTATCATTTCCTTTCTTCTTTCTTGGAATAAAATGTCCTTTTAGAATGTTTTAATGTCACAATGCTTCATGTTTTGTGTGAAGCACTTTGCCTTGTTGAAATGTGTTGTACAAATAAACATGCCATGTGTGTGTGTGTGTGTGTGTGTGTGTGTGTGTGTGTGTGTGTGTGTGTGTGTGTGTGTGTTTGTGCACGTGCATGTGTGTGTGTGTGTCGCACACATTGTCATTCACCCCTCTCCTAAAACACACACACTTCCCACACCACACTTACGGAGCTCACGTCTGACTTTGTCTCTATATCTCCTTTTGACAAGGAGCCTGTGGGGGTCAAGACCCCGGCATTCACCCCCAGATGGTGGCACAAAGACAGGCGGAGGCCGACAGAGGCACACAGCGATACACTGATCGGCGTCATCTCAATGGCCCATGGCCCATGGCTCCATGACGCCCGCCTGCCGGCCGGCCTGCCTGCCTGCCTCCCACCCTACCAGAGCCAGGCAGCTGCCACAGGGGTCCCAAATGGCACGAGTCCCTCCCCCCAAACCAAACACAGACCGAAAGTCTACGACATATACTCACACATGTGGAACGCACTCATAAAGCTCACAAAAGGTTGCCTGCAAAACCCCCAGAACCGGTGGCTATGTAAAAAACACCCCTACGACGAGAGTCGTAAAAGTGAGACCCCACATACGATAAAATCCCCAGTGTTAATGTGTCCATTTGTAACTCTCAGAGTTAAATTAACACAGAGGATCCAGAAACATATGCACACATGGCATCAACGCATGGTGTTGTGTGCAGGCGCCCCACACTTTGTCTTTCTTTTATCTGTATTGTACTGTGTTTTTGTATGGACGTGGTGGTGGGTGCCTGCACATATGCACACATGGCATCAACGCATGGTGTTGTGTGCAGGCGCCCCACACTTTGTCTTTCTTTTATCTGTTGTACTGTATTTTTGTATGGACGTGGTGGTGGGTGCCTGCACATATGCACACATGGCATCAACGCATGGTGTTGTGTGCAGGCGCCCCACACTTTGTCTTTCTTTTATCTGTTGTACTGTATTTTTGTATGGACGTGGTGGTGGGTGCCTGCACATATGCACACATGGCATCAACGCATGGTGTTGTGTGCAGGCAACCCTACACTCTGTCTTTATTTTATCACTTACTTTTTAAGAGCCTGCCCAGGGACTACAGATGAAATTTAGCTTTGGCTAACTCTGGCCCATTTACATTGATGTGAAAACTGACATGTTGATTAATGAGTGCTGTCCCTGTCAAATAAATAAATAAATAATAAATAAATAATAAATAAACCTGCATGAGAGATACGGTCTAGTAGTGTGTGTTTGTATTGTATCGAGTCTGTATGATCCTGAATGGATTTGGGGGGGATTAAGACTTAGGGAACCAATCAATTTTGACAGAGAACTATTTCAGTAGGCTTATGACGACACGCGGGCACACATGCATACATGCAAAATGATGTGGACACACAAAAGGATATCTCTCACACACACACACACACACACACACACACACACACACAAACTTAACAACCTAGCATCGATTGGAAATTAAGAACTCATTATTGTTTATATGTATGTAATCTCGGCATCATTGTAAATGAGGGTCTCCCTCAATGATCTCTCCGATAATTTAAATAAAGGTTGAATGAATTAATGTGTGTTTGTGATTAAAAAAATACAATGTTTTATTGCTTAAGTCAATATTCATTGATTCACTGATATACAAAAATCCATTTGGAAAAAAAAGTTTCTCACTGTTCCCAGGTCGAATATTGATATGCGATTAATCGAGATTAATTCATTACAAAGCCTCTAATTAATTAGATAAAAAAATGTAATCGAGTCCCAGCTCTATATATTCTTACTTGTGGGTGGTGTTTCTACCACATATCGTGTCATCAAAGCCCAAGTCCATTAATCTAGCATACTTTAACAATGAAGTAAATGTTATTCCTGGCATTTGTCACTGTCATAGTTCCGTCTACGTCCGTTTCCTGCTGTGAATAACTAGCGTGAAATTAATTGGCGGTGGTGACATTCTGTCACTGCCATGTATGTTTCACATTCATCACAGTCAGACAAATTTGGATGGGACAACCCACGAGTGGTCACAACAAGCTCGTACATGTGCATGACGTATAGACGTATACATTTAGAGTAAAATGTTTGCTCAATGGTCATCACTGTGAAATGTTTGATTAAGGTCCCTGAAACTGTCTATGGCTGTGGTTCTCAAAACTTTTTCATTTCAAGGTCCCCCCAATTAAGATTTAGCTTGTGCTTGTGCTTGGGACCCCTCAAACAAGATTTGTAGTGTTGTTAAAATGTGTTATTTCCAAGATTTCTCAAAAAGGATTGGCTATTTCTGAATAGCTGTATATAAAATAGCGTTTTGCAGCTATCTGCCCCCGGGTGTCCCGAACCCCACTATGAGAATATCTGGTCTATGGAGATAACATTGTGATAACACCACTCACCGTGTGAAGTGGTCAACCAGCGTGCCCACCAGCTCACCCACGCGGTCCCGGTTGGGGCATAACTCCCCCTGCTGTAGGCACAGCACAACATCATCCTGGGAGGTCGTGTGCAGCGCCACCATCTGGTCAGCCCCACTGGTCACGCTCAATCCTGTTAACTAAAGGGAACAAACAAAGTACATGATTAGAGTAGCCGCCAGCATAGACAACCACCACAATTTAGCGTTTTTATTTGTGTGGACAGTTGGACTATTACTATACAGTATGTGAGTACCGGTAGTTCGTTTATTATGTGAGTATAGTTCATTTTTGTATGTATCTTCTTTGCATTCCTGTGAAACTTTCCTGTATATGATATGTGCTGTACAAATACATTTTGACTTGACAGTGACAAGAGTCACTGTAATTTACTTACATAATAATCTATATACAGTACCTGCGCACATTATACAGTACATCGATCAATATTTGCTCGGCCTAACACAATACAACAAGGCTTATCCTGAAGCAGGTTAGGAATGATGTCAAACAGATTAGTTTGGTCTAATTTAAGTGGGGTGAATGTAATTCTTCCCACAGTGCACGTGTGTGGGAAAGGGGGTCATGAGTTGTTGTGGCCCAGTTGGAACTATGCATGCACAGATTTAGAAGGGCCAAGCAGAGCAAGACAAGAGGGAGAAAAGAGAGGGGAGGGGGGGGCAGACAGAGAGACCAAGAGGGATGGATAGTTGGAGGATGGAAAAGAGAAAGACAGCCAGATTCAAAAGAAGGTGAAGTTACATAATAGATTGTAGAAATAGATCTCGGAGAAAGGAAAGAAAGCTGAGGGAACTAAGCCTCTTATAGCTTGCTGGGATGAGCCCACTACAAACGCAGGTTAATCCACTCCAGAGGGACCTATGGGGGCTGTTCCTTGTGTTATCAGGACAGTGGTTCTGGGACAACCTGTCCTTCAACGCTACAGAACACTGATGGGGTTATGTCGGAATGAATATACGAAAAATTACATTGTCATATTCATCAATGCAGAGGTTATCAGGACTAGCTGATTTAAGTACAATGGTATACACCATGTTTGGGCACAATTATTTTGTCTCCACAAAAACCTGTGATCATCCGGAAAGTTCCGGTGGTTCTATGCCCTAGAATGATTATACGAAAAGAAAGCGTGTTTGTGATGTGAACGGAAATGTTGTATGTGCTCTTACTCTGGGGCATCCGTCCTTTGATGCAATATAATAAGGTATTCCATTCCATGTATATAATATAAGATCATTTTCATGCTCAAAATATGACCTGGGGCATTTCATAACGACTTGTATGTGTTTCAATTTAAAAGTTATATTACTAACATGATTTTGTTTGTTATTGATGATATTGAATTTTGTTGTTATTCTGTTGTCGTTTTTACATTTATGTTCAATAAACTATTCAATCAATCAAACACACATCTGGGCATTTTCTCCACAAGGTTACCCTTCCAACACCAAGATAAAGAAAGGCCGGGCAACCACGTTATGTCACACTGGATTGCCATAGTCATGAGGGACAATGTGAGGCAAGAGCTGAACTATTTCAAAATCTCAAGTCTCACTCCGACCTGATAATATCAACTCCATTTTGAGTTTTGGGCGACTATAGTTCATAGATTGTACTCCAACGTATTATTGCACACTTCACAATCAAATGCCACTGTTGCCATCGTCAGCACAGGTACTGACAGTGTGCGTGCTCTCTGCAGTATCACCCTGTCACATCTGGCTCTCTCTCCTCCCCTCTCTCTCTTTAAACTGAACCCCTTCTTATCTCTTCTCCACTCCCATGGTCCCCTTGTTCTTCAAAGCCCAAATCCGTCAGATACCTGATCCAATTTCTCAGATCAGTGCATGCATGATACTGCTGCAGTCGCAGTGTGACCACAGACTAACATATTAAAAACATATTGTACACACACACACGTGGCCACAGGGAGTACAGCCGTACCACTCCACTCCCTCACCGGTACCGAGAAATGTAGGTCAGACCCCTCACACTGTCTACCAGCAGACCAAAGCAACCATCGCTCCCTTCACCTCTCCCTCCCACAACAGCTGTGTTACCAACAATCACATGAATGCTTTAATCATTACGCTCACTGCAGTGGCATTGCATTAAACTTTAATGCAATGCCACTGCAGTGAGCGTAATCGAAGTACGTATATGAAATGCTTACTTGTGACTCATAAGTCCCACGTAGCCTATATAGAAAATTAGAAACGTAGACCTATATTAATCCCACTGGGCGACCCGGTGACATTCTGATTACGAGACAGTCCCTTTACCCACTAAGCTACAGCCGGCCTTCACAATAATTGATATTTGCATCATTAAGTGATTGTTACAAAAGGTTGAGTGGCTATGTCGGTGTACGTGTTGGTGTTTGTGGGTCATTTTCTGTATTATATATGAGCATACTTACAACATCTAAGGGAAGCCTTTTCAGAACTTTGTACTGTTTCTTTGGCCCCAGTTCGTAGATGTTCTTGTCTGTGAGAAGCAATACACGGTCTGTGGTTTTGTTGAAAACAAAACCACAGTTTACCTAAGT